>NC_136073.1:430916437-431396437 GCF_964261635.1 Lissotriton helveticus | reverse complement strand
AGTATATAAACGAAAGTAGTGTGCAATGGGTTTCATTTGTGCAGTGAGGTGAAAAAAAATTAAAGAGGCCTTCTGACTATCAGCAGGGTAGTTTATCTGTATACAGCAATCATAGCATATAATCTGCGAGGCGTTGAGCAATGTTTTTTTAAGTCAATTTTACTGTAGTGTGGCAATAAAACAGATTTGACATTTGCTAATAAATGTGTGAATGTACTTTTGTTCGTAAAGTTGCTCTAAATAACATCTGTTATAGGGTCACATTTAAATTCAATGGCATGCCACAAATATTACAAGTTTGGGGTCTGGGTGCTTTTATTGGCTTCGATGTAGAATTTAGGGCTGGATGTAGTTTGCGAAGTAGCGCTACGCAGAGAGAACTTCGCACTACGCGATCTGCGTAGTACCCTGTTCGTACTGTGCAATATGCCGTTTTCAATGATTGCACAGTGCGGACAAGCATCCGGCACTGTGCACTCAGTGAAAACGGCATCTTGCACAATGCGAGCTGTAGTTTTCTGCAGCTCAAGTAGATTTTTACTCGAGCGGCAGCTTTCTCAAAGCGGACCTGTAGTTTCTCATCGTGAACGGTCGCGAGCATATGCGATCACTCGCAATGAAAAATCTGACCTCCCCGCGTTGAGAATCTCGCCGGGAGCTTTAGTTTCCACGCTCGCGATCAGCAACTTGATGTTGCTGATCGCAAACGAGTAAAAAGTCTCGCCGGGATGTCATTTTGCTTGCTCGCGGTCGCCAACTTGATGTTGAGGACCGCGAGCAAGCAAAAAATGACTGCTGCACTACACTACTACGCGTGTTTGCACTGTGCTACATGCAGTTCACGTAGTGCGAAGTAGCGCAAACTTCGCAAACTACGCGAGCGTAGCGTAGTGCTTTGCCCAGGGTTAGTAGAGATATAGACATATATAGAAACTGATATTGTTGTAAATATCTTCCGTATTTCACAGGAGAAACATCACAATGGCAGACTCAGCACAGCTTCACCATTGCCCATTGTTTAATTAGTAATGACATCACAGAAGCTAAAACAAAAGAGGAATATTCGAAACTGCAATCAGGACCCATTAAAAGCTAAACGTCTGAAAAGAAGCTGTAAACATCTCCTAGCTCAGTCACTGGTCTTTGTTAAACACAAGTTTAAAAATTATCTGATTTTTATAAGAAAACAAAACCTGCTGTCTCCGAAGCCTTGTATTTTTAACTAGTTAAATATTTTCTCGTCTTTTTACTGCAAAGGGTATAATCCAGTATTTCGTGTACTGATTTCAATGAACTATTACCCATTTGGAGAAAAAAAAACTATTTTCCTGCTAATTGTTCCTAAGCAAACATGTAATATACAATATGCATAAAAGATAACTCGTGTGACGTGTTCATTAGGGCATGAGTACTGGTGACATTTACAAACCATTCTGTCTTCGGCCTCATAGTTTATAACATCTGCACTACTCCTCAATTGAAATATAGGACCATAGTAGATTGTTAACCGTCATCTATCATACATATTTTAAAAAAACCAGAAAAAGTGGATTTATGATTATTTATTAAAACCAAATGCCACTGAAACTCACAGGTTATAGTTAGCAACGCCATCTAAACTCTCAAAACAGGCGTGCAAACCATTACTCGCACGCGAAATGCAATGCCGATGTCCTCACCTTTGTGACAGATACAATTTGAAATGTTCGAAATAATATTATAGACGACATTAAACGTAATATTACGCTTAACACTGAGAAAGACAAGTATGAATGTTGTTTTATTTTTTGGTGCTAGTATGTTATGTTAATTGCATTATGCTTTTAAGTGTTCTTACTTCCTGGTGTAAATATTATGAGCTGATGGCATATGCATTGCACTTGGTGTGGGAGTTTTGGTTTGCATGTCTGCTGTAACAATTATGGTTTTCAGTCCTAATCATAACTTGGGAATTTGTCTGGTTTTCCAGTTTTAATTCTCAACCAACAACTCCACTTGATTTTTTTTTTCTCCAGGAGAACATTTGCATATTTTTTAACCATCATTTAGGTGATATAGCTATTGCTAACCATAGTTTCACTTTAACCTTTGTTTTCTTCAGTGAATTTTTTAGGGTTTTATTTACTCATACTCCACATCCAATAGTTTTCATTACCAGCTTGCTGTGTTTGGCCAATTTCCAATGACCAGGCTTTGCACCCAAGACGCCCCAGGCATTCAACCCACGGCCTTTGCTCAGGCACAGCGGGAGTTGGCCAATGAACCTGGACTATGGCCAAACCCTGTGTCCTATCCGACAGATGGTCAACCTCCCCTAGACATGGGGATTGGCCTTTGAGCAGGCCTTGCGTTTTCACTTTTTAAAAAATGTTTATGGATCCGATTATAAGATTTGCAAAAACACAACAAGCTTCACGATCAGGGATTGCATATTCTCAGCAATTCTACATCCCTTGCTGGCCTTTAGTGGGTCCCCAAACTTTTTTTCAGGTTTGCAAGCACTACAAAAATGTCCAGAGCAGATCCAGGAAGTTTGCTGTGAGTTTGCAGTTCCTGGAAGTGAAGCTTACCAAGGTTTTGTGGTCCCTTGGCCAGGGTTTGCAGATCTCAGGGTCCCATGCTAGGGACTACAATCCCAGCCTTGAGGTTCACAAACCCACAGCAAAATCTTTCTCTTTATTTACAGGACAGTCCCTTTGACTTCCCCCACCATCCAAACCAGGGGGTTGAGGGGTGCCCCTTGTGCTCTAATTGCCCCTCTCATTTGTTTTCTCAGGACACAGGAACCTTGTCACTGCATCCTGTAAAGGTGACCACAACATTTTTAGGTCGAACCTAGGCAGCGAGCCTGCGCTCTCTGTAAGACCTGTTGTTATCTCCTTTATCGGCTGTAGGCATGTCCATGAATTGCCACGTGTTCGTTGGTTAGGGTTGTATTGGTGTATTGGGTCGGATTCTCCTGCCTGTGCATGCTTGAGTCATGCCCAGGTGATTTTACTCATTGTTTGCTTGAGCTGGCCATCCCAATACGTCCGCGTTCCTCCTGGTCATCCGGATCTGCGTTTTTTTAATTTGTAGGTTATCAACATTGTTTAGGCTTTCGGGCAGTTTCACAGAACAATGCTCTGTTCGGCACCTTCAAAGTGGCAATTTCTGTCCTGTAGCTGTTGAACTATGCCAATAGCCCTAACTTAAAAAAATGTGAGACCTATTGCATTTCTAATGCTTGTTCTCTAAATTGTGGTTAACCAATCATGTTCAATCCATTGCCCCAGGTGTGGGTTTATGGTCTCATAATGGATGTTGGAAGGATAATCTCCCTCATGCAATCACATTTAATGTGTTTTTATTTTTTTATAACTTTGGGTATGCGTGGGTCCATCAAAGCAGGTTCATAGACCTCCAGATAATAGTCCAGATAGGTCTATAATTTAACACTTTCAAGCAACCAACAAATCTATTTAGACACTAATCTCTTGAAAACTACTGAATGGATTTGCATCACACCAAGCAAAGGTACTCCCTTGAGTATAAATACATAATAATAACTAGCATATACAATTCTGCACATTTGCATTTATGGTTTATGCTGTGCTAGTTTATTCCTGTACAGAAGTTATAAACAAAAATATGAAACCGTATCCAAAGCTTAAAGCAAAAGGGTATAAATCTAAGCAGTGAGAATGAATCACCGTGCCTCAGTTTTATGTCGGTGGCCCAGTTGTTTTCTTCTGTCTGCTGACTGTAGAACAGAATCTGAGCATTGTTTGCTCAAGACAGTTAGGCTGTACTGTGGTAATAAGGAATTTAACCTTTGCACCATAGCAACAATTGAAAGTGAGTTTATTAGTACATTTGTTCAAAATAACATTTTATTTGTCCTCCGCTTATTTTTACTGGAATAGCGTAATTATACATAATATGGCAGTGAAAAGAAATGTGTCCCAATAACATTTTATCTAGAACACCTATAATTATAAATTCACATTTATTGCTACAGTGCAGAGATTCTTTGTGATTCCCACAGTGCATATTACAGGGCCTTTACTTGCAACGTAAAACAAGCTTGTATATAGTTAGGCTTCTTCAATGCACAAATGTAATTCCTTGCACCCTCTCCTCACTTTAGTTAATATCTTTTATTATAACATATACACATAATAAACACCCTGGCGTAAATGTATGCAGATACATAGAGTATTATGCTACTTATTACCATTGTTGAGGGAGACATCATGACTCACTTGAAGCTTTGCATCTCAGGAGTAATGGCCCTTCCTCACCCTCAACAATGGTAATAAACACCAAATCACACTCTGTGCACCTGCAAATAAGCAATGTGCATCAAAGCACATGTAAAGAGAGAGAGCGAGAGAGAGAGAGGTAAAATAACAGGTAACTGTCACATGGTCCACTATAGACATTGAGGGGTTTTGGTGGTATCATAAATCATGAGGGCAAGTGTGCAGTGGTTTGCAAATGTCACCAAAACTCCAAGATGGCAATTGAGTACCATAGTACACATGCTCCAGTGCTTAATTTGTAAAAAAAAAAAAGTGGCAGGGCGTTCAACAGGAGACCACTGCAGTTTGCACCACCCGCTGCCCCTCCCAACGCTGCCAATGGCAATACCAGCACAGCTACTAACAATCACACTTGTACAAGTTGACTATTCATACCATACAAGGTCCCAAAGATATATAATGGCTTGGGTAGTAGGGATTAGTAATTTTATGCATATTTAATTAATAAACAACTGTTGTTGTGCTCATATCTTAAGTAGATAAACAGCGCCACCATGCGGCAGCCTGTCAAAAGTTTGGATGTTGACAATTAAGAAGGTGCCCAGCCCCGGAAACCACCAGCTCAAATTAGGCACTGCATTTTACCCGTATTGCATATCTTACATTATATGATTTTGGGCAGTAATCTTGAAAAAAAGTGTTTCTTTAAACAGAGAAATGTTTGTAGAAAATAGTAAGTGTGATATTTAACTATACTGTGTGGTTGTCTACATTTAAAAGAAGAGAACAGTACTAAATTGCGCAGTGGACAATGTGAAATTATATTAAAGGACCCCTTATATGTAGGTGGGTAGGATGTTGAATGAACACTGCAGATTGCAGAAAGGAAACAAATCCTTTTGTTATTTAACCCTCACACACCCGATTGGTGTTATGCTTCATCATTCGGTTCAACCTAACTCCTAATGGTCAGAGTGGGCTCGACCGTATTTCAGGGAGCTATTAAGAGATGTAGACCAGGGGGACTTAAAGATAAAAATCCTACTGCGTTCCCAGGTATCCCTTTTATTCTCGGGGACATAGTGGATATTAAAAAACGGGTCTTTATTGGAGTAATGGTCCTATGACCCTAATAATCTGCCAACCTGTTTCAGCCCAAAAATTGTGGCCTCAAGGGTCCTGAGCTTTCATCAGGGCTCAAAAGGTTCCCTCCCTGACATGGACAGTGATTCACTCTATATATATGTTTGAAGGGACAGATAGCTGTAACCTTCGTGCACCATAAAAGGGGAGAATACTTATCTCCCTTCTTCAGGAACGAAAAAAATTCTGCCTGTAAGGGAAACAAAAGAGAACAACACATACAATCAAACAATTCAGTAATCGTAGATAATGTGTGTAACCGCACCCAACATGCAAGGGTGCTCATATTCCAAAGGTTTGTCTACTCACTAGTGCGTGATCGTGACTCAGAGCTTAAATTCCATTATTAAATCAAATCTAGCCAATTAGGCGGTGTGCGTGAACTCTCGCACCTATATTATTTTATTTTCATTAGTGCATATCTCCTTGTAAAAAACTCCAAGATACTCAACCACACCCATTCATGTCCGATCAATAAATTCCATTCATACTGTATGCAAGAATATTGTGTCAATTATAGTGCGTGGCGTGCCCAAAATGAAGGCATCATAGGTTTTACATTTGTTCGGTGCGCGCAATACCTCGTGCACGCTTCCCTTATATAATTTAGTGGTAGAGGGGTGTCAGGTTCAATTACATGACAGCGGGCGGCTGAATTTCATATGGTGGGCACAATATAGCTAAAAAAACCTTACCCTAATTGGGGGAACAACTGGTGTCTTATGGATAATGGCGCGGGCAGCCTTGTAGTCACAGGCTGTTGGGAGAATGAGTGAAACTACAGCGTTAGACTCCTGCCGAAATAGTGTAAATAATATGTGCATTACATTAACCCCTTGAGTGCTTCGATGCCCCCTGCCATCCGAGATCATGGTGGGCGTGTGCT
Source organism: Lissotriton helveticus (assembly GCF_964261635.1). NCBI lineage: Eukaryota > Metazoa > Chordata > Amphibia > Caudata > Salamandridae > Lissotriton > Lissotriton helveticus. The sequence goes on along the minus strand of NC_136073.1, from coordinate 431,390,164 downwards.
GATGACGGCCGGGGGCTGTCTGTATACTGCCCACTCAATAAAACCCCCGCCTAGTGTGAAAATGTGCGCAGCATGGAAGGGGTTAATCCGATGTGGCGCTCAGGTAACCAACTTACTACTTCAAAGGTTACCTATTTGGTTTCCGTATATCCCGGATTTTGTAACGAGCTGGTCATAGAGCTCGCTTAAATGTACAAGCACTCCTGTCAAACGTCCCAGATGTGGGCGCATCTGAGAGGCGGGGATCCACCGGAACTTCAATGGGCAGTACTTTTGCCCCTAGTATTGCTTGCCTCTATATGGGTCATCTAGAGGATGAATATATCTGGTCCACCAACCCTTTCTGTAATAACATACGACAAAGGCTCAGGTATATTGATGACATTTTTGTCATCTGGCATGGAAATCAAGCCAGTACCACAGAATTCATGACATGGATCAATAGTGTCAACCCTTACCGGAGATTCACCAGTACCAGTAACAGCAGGAGTGTCTCCTTTTTGGACATTAACATCCTTGCCAAAGATGGTAAATTAGAGAGCAAACTATACAAGAAACCTACAGAACGGAACAGTCTGCTACACTTCGACAGCGCACATCCTCGCTCTCTAAGAGAGAATCTCCCCATTGGACAATACCTGAGGATACAGAGAAATAGCTCAAACCTGGAGGAGTACAATGAAGAAGCCAGAAACCTCACCATGAGATTGGAGGAGAAGGGTTACCCCCAGAAGGTCATCGAGCAAGCCAAGAAGACATCACGTGTGTCACCACACACAGTTCATCCTCTAATAACAAAGAAAATCATTGACAGAAATTGGCGCCTTCTCTTGTCCAATAAACTTACATTTGAGAAACCAATGTTCTCGTTCAGGAGGAATCGTAGTATCAGGAACACTCTGTTCACACAGACAACTGGGAACACACAAGTGAGAGTCAACTGACTGTGAAATCAACCACCTGTAAAGGGTCACTTTCCTTGTGGAAGTTGTGTGGCATGCCCCTTTACCAAGCACACCACCAGCATCAACCTAGGTCTCAGGTTTGACTGGGAGCAAAGAGACCACACTAACTGTAATACGTGTAACGTGGTCTACATGATCAAATGCCCCTGTGACTCTGGGTATGTTGGGAGGACAACCAGGAAAATCAAGCTACGGATTGGTTAACACAGAAGCACCATTAGACGTAAAATTACAGCGACCAAACTGACGGCCCACTATGTTGAAATGAATCATGACGACCAAGATATACAAATGACCATAATTGAAAAAGTCAAAGAAGGCCCTAATCTCACCAAGAGACTCTGGGAGAGAGAACAACGATGGGTCTACATGATGGGCATGGACAAGCAAGGACTGAACGACTCAATACCATGGAACATGTTGAACAGAAACTGATTTTTTACATGGGATCATGGGAGTGGGGGTTTTTAATCCACTTCGGCAGTACGTCTATTTACACTGGGTGATCACCCACAGTCACCTGGTATTGAGTGCCCTGAAGCCAACTACTTACCCTTTATCCCCCATTACCCTCTTCCTCCCCCTTTTTTAAATGTTTTCCATTTTAAGTTAAAATGATGTACTTCCTTGCTCTTAGTGCACGATCCAATATGTCATCATATGGTTGGGGTTTGAGCACACTATAATTTACTTAGCTTCAGTCTATATTGAGACTGATGGTTGATCTCTGAATCTGGTACAACTGTTTAGAGTAGTGGTCCTACTATCACTCCGCCCGGAATCTACATACCGTGCAGAAGTTAGCTCCCTCTGCCCCTGCAACCAATATATTTAACCTGAGAGTAGATTGACCATCACCATACTGTGGTATAAATTCTGAATAGCGCACATGATGCACAATCCAATTTTTTTCACTTTCAGTCAGGATACAGCCTAGCACGATGCGTCCCTGAATAGGCTAACACTACACAATCCCATGTTTTAACATTCACAGGTTTGCCCTCTTATGAATGAGGATTTTAGCTTCCCGCTTCATATCCATTGTGATTTATCTTAGATCTTATTTTTCAGCACCTTCTTAGGCTAAAGAGTAGAACCGATTACTAGTGCACACCGTCTAGACTACAATCTCCATGAGCATCAGGGATTTTCTGTTGTCCTGTTCACTTACATGCGGGGGTATGACGCTCTGGTGGATCCCCGCCCCTTAGACGCGCCCACATCCGGGGCGTTTGACAGGAGTGCTTGTACATTTAAGCGAGCTCTCTGACCAGCTCATTGCAAAAGCCGGGATATGCGGAGACCAAATAGGTGGCCCACTGGGTAGGACCTTTGAAGTAGTAAGTTGATTACTTAAGCGCCACATCGGATTAAGGTAAGGCATGTAGTATTTATACCATTTCGGGGGGAGTCTAGCGCTGTAGTTTCACTCCCAACAGCGTGTGACTACAAGGCTGCCTGTGCGTTATCCATGAGACACCAGTTATTACCCTAATTTGGTAAGGGTTTTTTAGCTATATTAGGCACACCATATGTGATTCAGGTGCCTGGTGTCCTGTAATTGAGCGTGACACCCCTCCACCACTAAATTATATAAGGGAAAAGTGTACCGAGGTTTTGCGCGCACCGAAGAGTTGTATATCCTACGATGGCTAAATTTTGGGCACGCCACGCACACTAATTGACACAATATTCTTGCATACAGGATGAATGGAATTTATTGATCGGACATGAATGGGTGTGGTTGATTATCTTGGATTTTTTACAAGGAGAAATGCACTAATAAGAATAAAATAATATAGGTGCAAGAGTTCACGCACACCGCCTAATTGGCTGGATTTGATTTAATAATGGAATTTAAGCTCTGAGTAATGATCACGCACTAGTGAGTAGACAAACCTTTGGAATATGAGCACCCTTGCATGATGGGTGCGGTTACACACATTATCTACGATTACTGAAATGTTTGATTGTATGTGTTGTTGTCTTTTGTTTCCCTTACAGGCAGAATTTTTCTGAAGAAGGTAGATAAGTATTCTCCCCTTTTATGATGCACGAAGATTACAGCTATCTGTCCCTTCAAACATATTTATAGAGTGAATCACTGTCAACACCATGGAGGGAACCTTTTGAGCCCTGATGAAAGCCCAGGACCCTTGAGGCCACAATTTTTGGGCTGAAATAATGTTGGCAGATTATTAGGATCATAGGACCATTACTCCAAAAATGATCCCTTTTCAACTGTTTTTTCATATCCACTACATCCCCGAGAATAAAGAGGATACCTGGAGAAGGCAGTAGGATTTTTATCTTTAAGTCCCCCTGGCCTACATCTCTTAAGAGCTCCCTGAAATGCGGTCGAGCCCACCCTGACCTTTAGGAGTGAGGGTGAACCTGATGATGAAGCATGACACCAATAGGGTGTGTGAGGGTTAAATAACAAAAGGATTTGTTTTCTTTCTGCAATCTGCGGTGTTCGCCACGTAAGGATTTTTTTACCTCGAGAGCGTAGTTCTGGATGGATACATGTAGGATGGTGGATTTTTAGTCGGGAGGCGGTATCCATTCCCTTACCTCTCTTACCCCTGGATTGTCAGTGGATCTCCCTCCATTGACATAGTAGGGTTGTAGTGGGTAGGATGTTGAAGCTGTTCTCTTCAGGGTGCAGTTAATAATGGGCACTACATGGAAATATAATGTTTAAGCTGGGTTTACCATTAATGGATAGATTGGTGATAAAATAACGAGCAATGGTTAGAGTCACTGGCATTCTGTGCCTTTGGCATTTACCACATAAATTGAAAATTTTCCACACTCAACACATAATTTGCCAAATAATATGCACCTTTTAGTAATGATCTTTCTGGTTTAAACAAATGAAAATAATACTGCCAGAGAATTTGCAGCATAATTTGCCTTCTATGCTCTAGGTCAGCGTTTCCCAAACTGTGGTCTGCGGACCCCCAGGGGTCCGTGAGACATTCCCAGGGGGTCCGCAGGACTCGAGTGCTTGTCGTAGTAAAAAATTAAATGCCCATGCATCATCACAGCACACAAGAGCTGTGATACAGAAGGCCACAAAAAACAAGTGGAACAGAAGGCAGAAGGGCACAAAAAAACGAGTGGAACAGAAGGCAGAAAGGCACAAAAAACGAGGGGAAAACAAGTGGAACAGAGGGCAGAAAGGCACAAAAAACGAATGGAGCAGAAGGGCACAAAAAACAAGTGGGAACAGAGGGCAGAAGGGCACAAAAAACTAGGGGAAAACGAGTGGAACAGAGGGAAGAATGGCACAAAAAACGAGTGGAACAGAGGGCAGGAGGGCACAAAAAACGATGGAATAACAAAGTGGAACAGATGGCAAAAAGGCACAAGAAACGAGTGGAACAGAGGGCAGAAAGGCACAAAAAAACGAGTGGAACAGAGGGCAGACAGGCACAAAAAACGAGTAGAACAGAGGGCAGAAAGGCACAAAAAACTAGGGAAAAACGAGTGGCAGAGAGGGCAGAGAGGCACAAAGAACGAGGGAAAAACAAGTGGAACAGAGGGAAGAAGGGCACAAAAAAATAAGTGGAAACAGAGGGCATAAGGGCACAAAAAATGAGGGGAAAACGAGTGGAACAGAGGTCAGAAAGGCGTGAACAGAGGGCAGAAGGGCACACAAAACGATGGGAAAACAAAGTGGAATAGAGGGCAGAAAGGAACAAAAAACGAGTGGAACATAGGGCAGAAGGGCACAAAAAACAAGGGAAAACTAGTGGAACAGAGGGCAGAAAGTCACAAAAAATAAGTGGAACAGAGGGCAGAGAGGCACAAAAAACAATTGGAACAGAGGGCAGAAGGGCACAAAAAACTAGGGGAAAATGAGTTGCAGAGAGGGCAGAAAGGCTCAAAAAACTAGTGGAACATAGGAAGGGCACAAAAAACGATTGGAACAGAGTGCAGAAGGGCTCAAAAAACTAGGGGAAAACGAGTTGAACAGAGGGCAAAAAGGCACAAAAAACGAGTGGAACAGAGGGCAGAAAGGCACAAAAAACGAGGGAAAAACGAGTGGAACAGAAGGCAAAAGGGGCACAAAAACTAGGGAAAAACGAGTGGCACAGAGGGCAGACGGGCCCAAAAAATGAATGGCACAGAGGCAAAATACAGAATACAGAAATATAGGGGCAGCTAAGAACTGAAGTCAGAACGGACAGAGAGGCACTCGGGCAGCGAGGGGAACAGAAGGGAAAACCAGGCAGAGACACGGGGCAGCGAGGGGTACAGAAGGAAAGACCGGGCAGAGAGAGCACGGGGACGGCGAGGGGAACAGAGGGAAGAAAAAGGGGCACGGACCACGTACAGGCAGCGGGGGAAGACAGACAACAGCAGTCACAGGCACAACAATGAAAATACAGGCAATACAATAAAAGCAATAAAACGTTGAAAGGCACATGTGTATAGGTTACCGTTACTTGGCAGGCAGGTAAAATAGATGCAGCCAGGATCAGCAGTAGGATTTTGTTCTGCTGTCTGATTGCTCACTTTCCACAAGCCCTTGGGTAGCCAAATATGGCCGACCGATAGGAGCTCTGTGGAAGCGCTCCGTGCACTTGGGATCCCACTGTCGGAATATCCCTGTCAGTAGCATACCTAGAACTGAACTGTAACCAGAAACTTAATCATAAGCGTAACAGGTTTCGAAACGGAATACGCTGCTCACCTGGATATCCTTCTTCACGGAGAATGGCGAGACTGTCGGCGAGTGGAGTGGCAATCATCGCTACCAGAGATATGACTGGAGCGGACCATCCGCTGTTTTGAGGGCGAGGCGGCTGGATTCTCGAGTGGAGAGGCAGTGACCCTCGTCGGACACAGCCAGAGGGGTGGACGATCCTCAGAGTGGCAAGAATAAAAGCCCCCATCCCCCATGACGAGGCAGTGGAACGAGTGGAGACGAGCTGTGGACTGCACTGGACGAGTCAGGGGCGTACGTCCTGGCCTGCCGTACGGAGACGCAACCGCAGCCGCAGCCGACCGGCACAAATGTAGATGCGGAACCCGCTGGGAGCCTGTCAGCCGATCGGATGTGCGGAGGCAGGCAAGGTGAGGGCTGCCTGGGAGCTCGTACGCTACGGTCGTACGCTACGGTCTCTTCATAGACGAACTGCGTACTAGCGAACTAGCGAACTGACGATCTGACGAAGTAGCGAACTAAAATAGCTTGAGTGTGTGCACGGCTGGAGCCCAGCGGTCACTCTGTGATTCGGAGGGTGTTGAGCGGGGGTAGTCTGGGCAACGATCCCACTGTGGTGGAAGGAGGCAGTCATTGAGCTCCACCCCCCCTCCTTCGGCTCGTTGTAGTACGGCGCTTAGAGCGCACAAATCACCGAGGTGCTTTTGCCCCTTTCTAAACGCCCAGAGATGATAAGGCAGAGAGCTGGAACTTCAGTGCTTGTACTGGCTACAGTAAGGACATAACGGTTTCACACCTCGCTTGTTTTTGTATTTAAGATATTGACCTTATGTCCATTCCACTAACACACTAAAATGGCTGACAGGACAGCCCGGGGACAAAGTTAACCAAAATGGCCAACAACGAGGGGAAGAAGCACTCCCCCCAATATAGATCAATCCGCCCACAGACTGTTAGCATCCCAGGAGAAACTAACACCATCCACAACAAATGATCTTAACAAAAGAAGTAGGACTAGAAGCAAAAATTCATGGAAAGTGAAGCAGGACCACAACAATAAGCCCACAGCTAATGGATAAAGAAATAGGAATGAACTGCTGCCTATGAGTCTCTATCCAAAGGCGCCCATATTGGAACGGCTCCACTACAGGGATACATCATACTCCCTACACCCTCTAACCTCCTTACCTAAATACTGCAGGTCAGAATGTACATCTAACTCTGCTAACATATAGTCCTCCAATAGACCTCACAATCCAATACTATACCTTTTTTGCCCACCTCCACTATACCCCTAGGCCCTTCGCTTAAACCTTCCCCTAGCATACTACTCAAGAGACGCCAATAACACATTCTAGGGGGTTTTTGATCTCCCCTCTTGCCCACCCAAATTACTACCTTACTACCACTACAGTCGATACCTGCCTCCCCCACCTTGTGCCCACCCAAATGACTACCTAGCCACCTCTACAGTCGACACCTGCCTCAACACCAACCATCCCCCCTAAGCCCCACCCCAATCATCCCCCCTTTCCCACCTCCCTAAACCCGACCTCACACGCATATCGCTGACTGCTAACCGAGATCCACTTACATCTCGCACCCCATAACACATCACCAACTGTATCGATTATACCATGGAGCGCATAGGCTCGCACACCTACTCCATCACTTACCCCCCTAAGCTCTCAAAAACTGCAGCTAAACGTTTTAAACACAATCTTATAAAACGCCACCCAGAAACACCCAGTGCAGATTCCTACTTCTCATTACACAACGGACACACTACCAATGACATAATTTTTTACACAAAACCCAGAGCGCAATGGAGGAATGCACTCCTAGCCCTATTTACAATCTCTTGCACCAGGAAAACCGCTCATGGCCTAGTTATCTATATTGTCCCCTCCCAACTTTTCCAAGCGACTGCAACCATCACCATATATAATATTGGAACCATCCTCATGCAAACCACAGATCGTAATCTAAACCTCCTAGATAACATCTTCCCCATTATCAAAGAGCAAGTGTCCAAACCCCAAACGGCCACTCAGACTATTCCCTTCGCTAATACTCAAAGTAGCCCACAGTTCACCCATGCCATCATCAACAACACCCCTTTCTGACCATTACCAGCATATGACCCATATGCCACTCCCCCTGACTACCCCCACATTAACTCACTCCAAACCACCTCACCAAACCCACCCGACAACCCCTTACCTCCACTACACACTCCAGTGATCTCAATGGAGACACATTCCATCGCCCCTACGCCCAAAATCCACACAACTCCCCTACCCAACATAGCCACCTCCTCCTATGCACTCCCAGTAAATATTGAAGACCCCCTACCTACCACAACAGAGGCCCCTGTGGCTAACACCCTACCCTCCATCACTAACATTGACGCCACCGCAACCTTGCTGAACATTGACACTTATAACAAACACACCCCACAACCTAGACCATCACCCGTACTTCAGATGTTTAGACATAATAAGACACCCCACTACCACATAGAAGACATGCGGCTCGACGATAACACCTTGGCCCCAAGCTCTCCACCTAAACCTACATCCCACTCATCCACCCCCACTGCCCACCTTCCCACATCCACAATTCTTCCCACACCCACACACCAGCCACCCACCCCCACAACCCACCCATCACACACACTCACACCTGCAGCACCCCCACCTTCCCCATGCAAAGTTGCCCCAAACCACATACCAGACCAGACTTCATTGCATGCACCGACACACATAACGCAATCCCATACCCCACTCGCACCCACCCCGACAGCCCACTCATCTCACACATCCACACCCTCCCAACTCCACCCACACCCGCCACAAACCTCACACCAAGCAAGACTTCAGTGCATGCATCCACATCCACGCTCATAACATAGCCTCAGACCCCATTCGTACCCGCACAAAACCCCAGACTTGATGAGATCATAATCTCTCTAAATTAAATTAAAAAAGAACTCCAAGCTCTCAACGATTGTCTCTCAAAACAATCTTGGGAAGTTGGAGCCACAAGACACCTCAAATCTAGCTGGTTGGGGAACCAATTAACATCCAATGCAAACCTCCATCGCCCCACTTGGCCCTCAATCTCCTCCCAAAATAACTCCTCACGATCAATCAGAAGCTCTAACCCGCTCTCGGAGAATGATTTACTCTTTCTGGTAAGTTCATATGATCCCACCCCCATGAAACCACTCATTCCCGCCTCAGCGCTGATCCCTACTATCCCCCCCCCCAACTCACACAGAACCACTAAAATAAACATTAGAGGAGTCAAAGACAATAACCTCAGAAGAGTCTCAATCACCCAGGAACCTTCCTCAACCCTCATTTCGACCAAACTTAAATGTATACTCCTAAACTGCAGATCAGCCTCTAGACATGCAGCAGACATAGCCGATCTCATCCTCAACCAAGAACCAGACATAATAATGCTAACTGAAACCTGGTTAAAGGAATTCTCCACACCAATCATTGACATTCTAGTACCATCTAATTACAACATCATCAGACTAGACAGAACTGGTCAGTCGGGGGGGGGGGGTATCGCATGCATCCATCGCAGTAATATTTCAGTAAACAGAGCCATTTCCCCTGCATTCCTATCTTGTGAATACATATGCCTGGACATCACCAGTAATGGCAAACCTATCTGCTCTCTGCACATCATCTATCACCCTCCAGGTGGAAACCTCGCTTTCACCGAACACTTCATGGACATGGTATCCTCGAACGCGGGGTGACCAAATACTCAAATATTCCTTGGAGACTTCAATCTCCACTGGGATGATCACAACGATACAGTGGTTAACAGTCTCAAGAACTTCCTAGTTGACCTAGACCTAACCCAATTCTGCAACTCTCCCACTCACGACAAAGGTTCGATCCTGGACCTAATATTCTCTAAAAGAGACTCCATTCAACTGTAGTCGATCCAACCGTGTGATTGGTCAGACCATCACATTATCACCTTCACCATTAAGGAAACTATGAAACTAAACTCAGTTCAATCCACAAGACCAAAAGTGTGGAAAAGAGACTTTAAAAAAATCAACCCCAACACCCTGCCATCCTCCTGTAACAACCGACTCTTACCCCCTGCCGAATCTTCTGATGTACATGTTCTCACCAATCATTATGTTTCTGCCATGACCTCGATAATAGATGAGGTCGCTCCACTTCAATTAAAAAGACCCTTCATAAAGGATTCCAAACCTTGGTACAACGGAATACTTAATGAGGACAGGCGTTCACTCAGAACTTCTGAACGTGCTTGGAGATCGGAGCCATCCACCATTCACCTCAAAATCCTCAGAACAAAGAGAAATGCATATTTCCGTAAGATCAAGCGCACTAAAGCTGACTATTTCAGCCTACAACTTGACCAGGCAAGAAATTGTCCCAGAAATCTTTTCGAACTTATCAAAACCCAATTCAAGGAGGCACCTCATCGTCCACAAGACATGACGTGCCCACAGCCAAATTGCGAAGAGTTCTCCAGCTTCTTCACTCGGAAGACCGACACCATCAAGAACAACCTCCTAATTGATTTAGCCGTACACGTAAGACCGCACCCACAAACCCCCCAGCACTCCCTACTGCATCATGCCAACTCACTTCAAAGCCTAACCGAAAAAACGATGCAACCTGGTCTTCATTTACCACATGCTCCGAAGAAAACATTGGCAAAATCCTCAGTGCCCTGAACCCGGCCAATCACCTCGCTGACCCGCTTCCTGCAAATGCAGTCAAAGACCTAACTCATCTGCTTCTACCTCTCTGGTCCAAGATCATAAACAGTTCACTTCAACAAGGCTGCATCCCAGATTGCCTCAAAGTAGGCCAAGTATCACCCATACTAAAGAAGCCCATGGTAGACCCTGCGGACCTAAACAACTACCGCCCTATTTCCAATATTCCAACCTTAGCCAAGCTCCTGGAAAAATGTGTGCATCTACAACTAACAAAGCATATTGATCACTTCGACCTCCTTAACAAACACCAATCAGGCTTCCGGGCAGGTCATAGCACTGAATCAGCCATGACACACATAATTGACGACGCATTTCAAATCCTCGACCAAAATGGTTCCTGTTTACTCATCCTTCTAGACCTCTCCTCAGCCTTCGATACGGTCAAACATGAAAACCTGTTAAACCTCCAGGAACACAGAATGGGTCTATCAGGGGCAGTACTAAGTTGGTTTACCTAATTTCTCCAAAATCGGACACAACAATTCAAAGTCAATAAATCCTTGTCCAAACCAGTCCCAGTGACGTTGGGAGTCCCACAAGGTTCCTCACTATCCCCTACACTGTTTAATCTCTGCATGGAACCACTCAGTGAAATTCTACAAGCCTCCAACGTGCAAAATCACATGTAATAATAATAATAATAATAATAATCCACATTTGTAAAGCGCACAATCACCCGTAATGGTCTCTAGGCGCTGGGGGCCGTTGGGAAGATTAAGCAAGCTATTGCCCAGAGTCACATGGTGCTGGGCTAACCTGCCGCCGGAGCCGGGGATCAAACCCTGATCCCCAGATTCCAGCGTCAGTCGCCCTGGCCGCGGCGCCACACCTCTCCATTGTACGCAGATGACACACAACTATACCTTAAGATCCACACCCTAGAGGACATCATATTGCTTAACACAACGCTCAGAAATACCCAAGCCTGGCTAGCAGAAAATCATCTCAAACTGAATGCCCTAAAGACTGAATTCCTTCTAATAGCTCCACCCGCATAAAATCCCCAAAATGCAAGATTGGCTCAAACACATTACGGCGCTCAACGTCCAACCCTCCATTGTGGACTCAGCGAAGTCACTGGGAATACCATTGGACAGCAACCTTAACATGCAAAAACATATCAGTAGTGCTACAAAGGGAGCAAACTTCCAGATACACACACTTCGGAAAATGAAACCCTTCCTACCACCCAATGACTTCAAGCAAGCAGTACAAGCTCTAATTATCCCTAGAGTAGAATACGGATGTGTCTCTCTGTGCGGCCTACCCAAAGCTTCTACGGCTCCATTACGAGCCTCAATCAATGCAGCAGCAAGACTCATAACTGGTTCTAAATGAAGCTCCCACATTTCCCCTGATCTACAACCCCTGAACTGGTTACCCTTGGAAGCCCGAATTCATCTGAAAATAGCATGCATGACGCACAAAGCCATGCATCACAAGGCCCCCAGTTACTTGGCACAGAAGCTGACAATCTCGGGTGGGATCAGACCCTCAAGAAATGCTGGAAAACTACTTCTGAAACCTCAAAAATTCAATAAGAAAAAACATATAACCGATCCTTCTCTGGTATGGCACCCAGAATTTGGAATGCCTTACCCCCAGAAACCAGACTCAACCCTTTCACTGCCTCATTTAAAAAGGAAGTAAAAGCCATCCTCATGGCCAAATTCACATGAATATGGTACATAGAAATCCTCAACCTGTACGGGATAAAAGTCCCTTGTAAGCAATCTTGGCATTATACTGACCCTCGGTCTCACACTACGAGACAGACTGTATATCGCTTCTTACTTTGTTCGTCTTTGTATAATACGCCCCTGTACATATGTTTTGATCTGCTCTTCTTTTTCTTTGATGTATAAGTAACATTTATTGACTGTATAGCGCTCTGATATCCGCCAGGATCTTGTTTGCGCTCTATAAAACTTTCAAAATAAATAATACACTGCTGTATTCATACATGTCCTTGCCAATAGACCCAAATCAGGCCATCTCCCTCTTGAAATTGCCTCTGCTTCAAAAGGCGTTTTTAAAAAGAAATTTAAATTGTACAAATTGCTTGGGGGTCCGCGGCTTCCAGTAGTGATTCAGTGAGGGTCCTCAAGAGTCAAAAGTTTGGGAACCACTGCTGTAGGTAACCCAGATGCATAATTGTTCTCCTCCATTGCTGCATAATCCTAGTGGCCCAGCCAATGTTAAACCTCTGGAAAGGGCATTGGAGATTGGAATTGTGATGATGAAATCCATATTTCAGAGGAACCTGTGAAACTTGTGTTCTATACCACGGTATTTTGTGCAATAAAAATACACAAATATTTGACAGACTGGCAGACCGATAGATAGATAGATAGATAGATAGATAGATAGATAGATAGATAGATAGATAGATAGATAGATACCACATAAATTAAGGATTTACCACATGACACATAATGTGCCGCATAATATGCACATTTAAAAAAATATCTTTCTGATTTAAATGGATGAAAATAATGCTGCCAGAAAATTTGCACCGTAGTTTGCCTTCTATGCTGTAGGCAACCTAGATGCATAATTGGTCCCCCATTGCCTCATAATCCTAGTGGCCCAGCCAATGTTAAACCACTGAGAAGTGCATTGGGGATTGGCATTATGATGATGAAATCCATATTTCAAAGGGACCTGTGAAACATGAGGCTCTATACTACTGTATTTTGTGCAATAAAAATGCACGAATATTTAAGAGACAAATAGATAGATGGATCCATAGGCAGGCATACGGACAGGTAGGCAGGATGGTAGATAGATAGATAGATAGATAGATAGATAGATAGATAGATAGATAGATAGATGATAGATAGATAGATAGATAGATAGATAGATAGATAGATAGATAGATAGATAGATAGATAGATAGATAGATAGATAGATAGATAGATAGATAGAAGTGTTTGCATCATGTATACTTTATTTGGATAGGAGGAGGAGGGGGCTTCACCGCACCCTTTGCTAAATAACCTCTGCCGTTAAACAGGCACCTAATCAATGCAGGAGTTGATCTAAAGGGGAGAGAGCGAGTGAAAAAATAAAATTGTTCAATTACCAGGCAAACACGATTTTTCTTTTTTTAACAAGTGATTTCGCAGTGCAGATCAATGTTGGCAGGTCAGGCTGCTCGCCACTAATCTTGGTATTAGGCGCGTCCAATCAGCAGCGCGCAGGTAATGGAGTTGTTATTGAACTTCATAGTCTGGATTAGATTCTCAGCAGAGATCAATGCGGCTCTGAAATGGGATTGATAAACCTTGATAGGAATGCGAGTCCCCAAGCCATGGAGAGCCCAGCGCCTGTGCTCGGTGTGCACAGGAGGGGCCCTGCGCCACTGCTCTCCGCCGACCCTCGAGAGTGTGAGGGCTCGGCCTGGAGGGGCGTCCATGCTGAGGGCACAGGCTCAGCCCTTCTTCAGGGGACTGAGGCAATTTTTCAAATGTAATGTCGCAGTTTGCAACGCCCCTCTCACGCGAGAGCACATGGAAGTATGGAGAATTATGAGCACGTGACTAAAGAGGGAGGATGGGTGGATGATTAAGGAAGGACGGATGGACGGACGGTGGAAGGATGTCTGGGTGGGTGGATGGATGGGTGGATGCAGGGCCGGTCCTAGGATTTGCGAGGCCCTGGGCTAAAAGGCACCGTGCGAGGCCCCTCTAATGTAGATAAGTGGCCCCTTGCAAGGAGACCATTCACAGACACTGTGGGGGGCCCATTGTCCAGCATTTTTGCGCCCCCACAGTTTTAACTTTTACTCCACAAGCATTTCTCACACCTTCAGTCCGATAGGTGTGAGAATTGATTGTGGTCTAAAAGTTAAAACTGCGGGGGCGCAAAAATGCTGGACAATGGGCCCCCCACAGTGTCTGTGAATGGCCCTCTTGCAATTGAGGGAGCGTCTCCCTCCCCTCTGCCTCCAGACAGACACCATCCCTGAGAGGCCGGGGGAGGGGGGGCCCCTCCAATGGACCTTAATTGCAAGGCGACACCACCAGTGCGTGGCCCCATGCTGGTGAGCTGAGTGGGAGGCCCTGGGCCGCTGCCCACGCTGCCCATGCCTAGCGCCGGCCCTGGGTGGATGGATATGTGGGTGAATGGTTGCATGGATGGATGGATGGATGATTAAGGAAGGACAGAAGGATGGATAGATTGATGGATGCATGATGAAGGAAGGACAGCAGGATGGATGGATGGATGCATGATTAAGGAACAACATCAGGATGAATGGATGCTTAAAGAAGAACAGAAGGAAGGATGGATGGATGAATGTGCGGATGGACGGATGGAATGAATTAATGGATGGAATGAATCAATGGATGGATGATTAAGGAATGACAGAAGGATGGATAGATGGATGGGTCGGTGGATGAATGCATGAGTAGGGATAGCAGGATGGATGGATAGATGGATGGATATGTGGGTGGGTGGATTGACAGATAGATGGAATTAATTAATGGATGGATGATTAAGGAAGGATAGAAGGATGGATAGATGGATGGGTGCATGGATGCATTGGTGGATGCATGATTAAAGAATGACAGCAGGATGGATGACTAAAGAAAGACAGAAGGATGGATAGATGGATGGGTGGGTGGATGAATGGATGGATGGGTGCATGATTAAGGAAGGAAAGATGGATGGATGGATGGATGCATAAGTATAAACAACAGGAAAGGTGGATGGCTGGATGGATGGATGGATGGATGGATGTTCACTAATCAAGTTGGTCGTCGAACCAACGGCCAAGTAGGCAGGGTCGTACAAATGATCTGGTCGTTGCCATGCGCAGTTTGCTGTCACAGCAGAGCGTGTCATGCCTCATTTTGCCCCAGCCTGCGGCATTATTGACATGTGGAAGGGCAATGCACAAAAAGCCCTGTGCTGGGAGGTTACGTCCTCTAACCTACGCCAACCGTGCGTGATAGAAGAGCTCTTTAGGCAGCGTTCCCGGTATTTTAAGGAGTAATTCATAACTAGGTATTTTCAAAGGCACTGCAGCCATTTAGCACACGCCACAGCTGGGCTAGCAGGACGCCGGGGATCAATAGTGGATCAATACAGAAGACCAATCAATCACAGGGGTTTTCTTTTCAAAATATTTAATTAAATGTGGTAGCAAATAACTTCAGGATTTATTGTTTGATGCTAAGAGCATTACTGATTTTTCTTTTTTAAATTTCCACACGGGGACTGCCCGGGTCCCGGTCAGCGGATTATAACAGTCTGGGGACTCGAGCAGACAGCTTTTCGATACATATAAACCCGTGTATATAAACATGATTATAGACTGCAGGCTGCTCTGCATAATCCACTCAGTAGATTACTCATTCCATTAGCACAGAGCACGGCAGAGCTGCCTTTAAAGAGACCTCGCGCTTCTGTGGGAATAAATATACAAACTAGACAGCCTTGGCTTCCGTTCTGCCCTTCTTTATTTCTTCGGCTGCCCTCTGTGCCGTGTCTGGCCCGTCAGCTTTACTGTCTTGGCCAACGGAGCAAAGACCAGCCCTGATGCGTGGCCCGAAGGTTCAAGTCTCCTCACTCAAAAGAAAAGAGGGACTGTGATCACCAGGACTAAACCAAGAGCACCTGATTCTTAGGGGGCGAGGGGTGGGAGGAGTGGAAAGTGAAGCTTGCTAGCCTTAGTCTGGTGAGATCTCATGGCACTGGGACATGGTGCAGAGGTTGTGCTGGCTCACCTCACAACACATTGTGCGCATCTAAATTGCACATGGCCGCCAAAAGGCGCCCCCTGCCGGCGCAAAGGGCCAGCTAGCATTCGCTCGTTGACTTCTCCTACGCACAGTTAGGCTCATAGACGGAACAACTACCAGTGTGCAGGCCACGAGCGTGATGGGCAGGGGTGTGACCCAATCAGATCTTTTATCTCCAGTGCTGAAAAATGCACGTTTGAGAGCACAAATTTGGGGTGCAAAATCATAAAACATCTTCCTATTTTCTGAGTGTTACTGGAAAGGAATGTCCACTCCTTTCCTGGAGGCATCTGTACCATCCTTCTAACTGTAAACCGTCGCATTGCCCATCTGCAGACCACATGCCAGCATGCCAATGTACTCCTGTGTATTCATGAGGGTGGCTGGAGGTCGGACTTCTTTTTCTTGACTACGTGTGCAACGCATGAAGAGCATACAGTATGCATCCAGAAACATATACAAATTGTAGGAGTATATATATATATATATATATACACATAGATTTCTTCTTTTTCTTTACTGTACTGCATTTTATGGACTTCTCATCTGTGGCTCCTGCTAACACCAACTTTTTGATCTAGGTCAAGGTTTTAACGTGCGTTATTCACGCTTGTTTTATATGAGTAGCGCGCATAAACTCCCCACTGCTTCTCAGTCACATTCTCTAAACCCTTTCCTCAATCGCGCTGGCTGTGTACGCATGCGTACAACGCGATGACTTCCAGGCAGTGGACACAATGGATAACACTTTGCGAAACATTCAGGACAGCCTAAGTGGTCGTGTACATGCTCTTATAGCAAGAGTGGCGACAATTTTCGGATACATAAATGCACATTTTCATATTTAACGGTAGGCTGATGTGTCACCGCCACCGCCCCCCCATGCCCCCCTTTCTTCTGACGGTCGCTGCTTCCACCCAGGCTCAGGTTAATTCCTGGAGTGCTAGCACACTCTGTCATCTCCAGCCTCTTCGGTGGCAACAAATCACCACGGGCCTTTCACCTAATCGATATTCCCCAGCTATCGATCCACCCACATCTATTTTTAGTGCGGTTAGAGCGGTTTGGCGTTGAAGCCCACCTCCAGGCCCCGCACTCCTACTCGAACCCCGGTGCGGTTGTTGTGTAGACGAGGCAGATAAGTCATGGTTGGAAATGTCAGAAACTGCGACACAACAAGGACCGCTCTCGAGTTTTCCTTATGGCGCCTTCTGCGAGTACAGCTCAAAAAGCACTGGTCAGGAAAATAAATAAGCTTATAAAAATAAACGAATACTGTTCCGTTAAAGGTATTCCCTCTTAAACTTATTAGTCGAGCAGAAGTGAAAATCAAAGGCATGTTTACCGCCTTTCAGAAATCCAATTACACATTCGGATGTGCGTATTGTGCATATTCAAGGATGTTTCAGTTGAAACTCACCCTATGATATCACCCAGGAAGAAAAGGACCCACTATCCCTCGGTTGGGTAGTCGCTGGGCCCTGACGACTCAGCACTTGCTACACTACAGAAAGCAACACCGTGTGAGACATCCAGAGGGGCCCGCAAATATCGCATTTATTTTAAAAAGTAATAATCTGTAAGGCTTGGTGTGCGATTGAAGACGAGAGGTCACTGGGGAGAGGTGTGGCGCCGCGGCCAGGGCGACTGACGCTGGAATCCCCGGCTCCGGCGGCAGATTAGCCCAGCACCATGTGACTCTGGGCAATAGCTCGCTTAATCTTCCCGACGGCCCCGAGCGCCTAGAGACCCTTACGGGTGATTGTGCGCTACAAATGTGGACTTTACTTTACTTTACTGCTCATAGTAACGCTCTGCGAGTGAGTGCGTAACTTACGCACCTCTCTTGCCTGGTACAAAGGCACCGATTCAAAGGGGTAAAACATACCACACACGAGAACGAGAACCCCGGCTTATTTAGGATGCCATCTCAGAAATGCGATGGCCTCCTGGCACTTCAGTCGTACCTGCTCTCATTACCCAGTGGAACGGGTTTGCTTTATTTGCGTGAGATGAAAGGCTGAGCCACCACTCAATAGGTGACATTCAGGGTTGTGATTTCTTCTTACTGACGAAGTGCAAAGGACCTGAACATGTGTGTCTACTGCACCGGTAACGTTTCTGGTACGAAAACACGAATGGCAATTTAAACACCCCACGCCCCCTGGACACCATCCTGATTTATAACTTGACCACTTGTTAAAGGGTGTGATCTTGGACAAATGAAAAAATCCGTTTCTGACTCTGGTGCCGTCTCCGCCTATAGTGCGATATTGATATCTACATGTATAGGTTTGTCACATACACGACACACATACTTTCCGGGAGAGCCGGTGTCTTGCTTTGACAGTCAACGCGTCCGTCTTTCCACCAACCAGTCCCTCTGGCTAGTCATAGCCATATATTCGTAGCATATGCTGCCCGCATTAGTCTGTGGGCAATGTCAGCAGCTTCTCATTAATTCACAGAAGCCGCCACGCAAACGCCTTTCCCTTTGCACTGTTCATCAGCACACACGTCCCACACGCACCAGTCTGCACCTAGACATAATTGTATAACGTACAATAAGAGAACTTTCATTAAAGAGCTCACGGTTACCCCGGGGAAACACCACAATAAATAAAACGAATTTCATATTTGCAGGTATTCTTCCTCTATTTCCACAATACACAAATGCCATATTATCAAAGCGACTTTAAAAAAACAAGATTGTATTGGTTTGTGTTAAAAAAACGGCATCTCAATAAGTATTTGAACTTGTAGACGACTGTTCAAATATAGCACATTTAAACGTATAAAGCAACACAACACGCCTCCTCAAAATATGCTGCTTTCGCAACCAAACTGCAATGCTCCCGTTAAACACTAGAAATTATAGCGCTTCGAGTCCACACAAGACTTCTATGTAGCGCTATATAAAACAAGTTATTAATCGGTATTTCAATCATCACCGCCGCAAAAAAACACTATTTACCCGTTCATTTTATAGCATCTGAGTTAAGAAAACAACAACAATAAAAATAGAGACTGAATTCTTCGCTGCATGAACTGCAATTGTAACCCAGTTGGTTTACCTGTCACCCAATGCACCGTCCTTGGAAGGTCGGTGTTGGATATAGTGACATGCCCATGACTTTCGAATTGACGGGAGGTGTCTAGCTCACTGAGCCCCCTTGGCGGCAAGGACAAGGTTGTACATCTATGCAGTGGCCCCGCCCTGCGTTATTATGCGGCTGTGAGGTGGTTTTCCCAACCTATATTGTTTTGCACCGAGTCTCCCTCCTTCCCCGGCTATCTATGCGTTCCCTGGTCGAAAGCCAAGGCCCTCTATTGGAAATTAATGTACGTCAGAGGCCAGCCTCAGTAATGATGGCCGGACTGTAAAACTGGCCAAGGAGAAAAGAGCAGATAAACCGGGGCAGAGGCCAGCAAGGCAGGGGACACATTGGTCACGCTCCCTTCGTAGTCAATAAATCACCCAGGCCAGCATTACCGAGACTCGTTATTTATCCGTTATTTTTGAGTATTTTTGCGGAAGCGGACCTGTCATCACACCCCTTGATAGAAGGATGGCCCAGCTATTTATCCCCGAGTCGCGCGCACCTCGCGCCATACTTGTGTCACAGCGGAGATCAGCCCTTTTATCACTGAGGCGTTCCAGTTAATTAACTGCTTTCACAACATACAAACATCATCACTTCTTGCATGAAAAGTGGCATTTTTGGTTATTGTTCCTGAAACAATTCTTGGCCTCCTTTTTTGCAGAAATATTACAGCGAGGAGGTAAAAACTGCTGCTGTCGCTGAAGTAATTAAATGAAATAACGTTTATGTTCACACCGTTTGAAGTCTTTTTTTTTGTTGCCTGAAACGAGCGAGCACCAGATGCAACCAGCGATGCAAATATCCACGTCTCCCTGCTGAATTAGCCCTGTCACTTAGTCCGGGAGCTGGCAGCGTTAAGCCAGCTTGCATTTTAATTTGGCCCTGAAGTTACTTATTTCATTATTGATCAGACATAATGCTGAATCAATGTTCATCTTGTTACCTGGGCCATTTCCATGTAATACAGTGATAGCAGTGCCCGGAGTTACTCATTCCCTTCCCAAAGTGACTTCACCATAAAATCGATGCCTGCCTGTTACTGATATAAGACAGCGTCTATTGGGCGAGCGGCCTGGCTGTGGGCCAGGCCCTTAGCGTGACTAGAAATGCAGGGCAGCTGCTGGCGGATGGGTATTCAGGAGCGCGTGTCCCCTGGTGGCAGTGGCAGGACAAACAGACTGGTGGCTTAGGTACCCGAGCCTCGCCCATACAGTTTAATTAAATATAGGACATGTAAGGTGTCAGCACAGGCAGTTACTGGTGTTTGTCTGAGGCGAGGACCCTGAGCTCAATCCAAAGTGACATTAAATACAGGATTGCTGGGAGCGGTGGGGGCGAGGTGGGTTGCGTTTCCTGTCTGGCAGAGTGACTTTAAATACCTGCATATGGTAGGCTGAGGACTAGGCCTGGGCGGAGTTCTGGTGCCCAGAACTCCATGAAGTGACCAAAAAACTCTACCGCGCTACGCAGAGTCCCGCAAGCCGTGGAGTGTGCTACCTTGTGCTGATTTTTAGCCCCGGGTACTTGTCCTGCACTGTAAAATGAGCGCGAATGGCACCACGTGCCGCACAATAGAGCGTTGCTTCTTTCTTCTGCTTAATTAGATGTTCTACTTCAGCAGCAGCTTCCTCAACGCAAACAGAAGGTTTCTCAACACGAGTGGTAGCGCACACATTGAAAAATCTCCGCAGGTGGTGGCCTGGAGTAAGATTTTCTTTGCTTGCGCTCACCAACTTAACGTTAGCGACAGAGGAAGAAATGGAGCAGAGGTTTTTGGGACTCCGTCTGTTATGTGGAGTGGGAAAAACTCCATGCGTGGAATTTCACGCTGAGGCCTACTGCGCACAGGAAGTATTAATGCGTTCTAGTGTGCTGGATCATATCATAGAAATATGTGTCTGCGCCATGGGGTTACACTACAACATCCCTTCCTCCAATGGATTCTGAGCTGCCCCGTCTCCCCACCACCTTACCACCAGACCGGAGGGCCAAAGAGCCTATGATGGGGAATGGGAGCTTAGATGCTGGGAAATAGAGGGTCGTGAGTGCCCTTGGGACTAAATATCTCAAATCTGTTTGATAGTGCTTGGTTGCACCTCAGAAGGCGTCCTCCATGAATGTGGTGGCCTTCTTCAGGCTAGGGGAACCAAGGAGATATGTTAGCCCTCGAGGCCTGGAACACTCCTCGATATGTGCCTGACCACCCTTGCATTACCATTCCGAGTCCTGGTGACTCTGATGCAACTCTTTCGAGATGTGCAGTTATTATGGATGAAAATTTCTTCCGGCCTTCCACCTCCCTCTTCCTGTTTGACAGTCTTAGATGTTCTCTTCCAGAATTGTTGACCCTTACACTTCCTGAGTGAAGATAAGTCTCATGTCACTGAGTGACTATGCTTGATGGCTGTTGTTATTGTTTTTTGTCTAGCCATTACCATCCATGGCGATGACCCCTTCCCACAACAGTGATAACATCTGGACAGGTTGGGCCCAGCCAAGTACTTCATTACCTTGGATCTGGCCAGTGGCTACTGACAGATTGCACAAGTACTATGCCATAGACAAGGCTGCATACTCCACCCCAGATGTCCTCTGTCAGTTCACGGTTATGCACTTTAGGATAAGGAATGCCCCTGCCACTTTTCTTTGCCTAGTCACCTATCTGATGCTTGGTCCGGAGCAGTTCTGCATGGCCTAGATGAATAGCACTGCAGTCCTAAACAGTTCATGGGAGGACCACCTGCCACACCTAGAGCAGGCTCCTGGTAAGGATACAGTGACCCAAACTGACCATCAAGGTGCAAAGTGCCAAGTAGGTCAGTCATTTGGAGTCTATCTTTGACAACAGAAGGGAAAAGTGAAGATTCACCCTTTAAAGGAGAAAGTACAGGTGGTATGGTATTGGTTGGTCTGTTGGTTTGGCTTCTTAGTGTAAGAGACAGAGTGTTCCAGAGTTCACGGGCCAGATACAAAAAACTTCTGCCAACCCTTTTTATGGTCTTCACCCTAGGGATGACCAGCAGACAGGCAGTCAACAACCTACGATTGTGTTGTGGGCAGTAGCGGCCAAGGTGGGAGTGCTCCAGGGTACTGACGTGGGGCGGGGAGGTGCAGGGTGCGGGGTAGTAAACTCCAGAATACGGACGCACAGAGGTAAGTACACAAACAAATAAATAAAATTAATTTTGTTGCACGCGCTGCATCGCATTTGGCAATGCAGCGCGCGCAACGAAATTCGTTTTATTTATTTGTTTGTGTTCTTACCTCTGTGCGGCCGTATTCCGGAGTTTACTTCCCCCCACCCTGCCCCTCCCCGCCCCACATCAGAGCACAGCAGCACTCCCACCACAGGCTGCTACTGGTTGTGGGGCGTACCATCTGATGAATATGCTGAAGTAGGCAGGGCCGGCACCGTAGATGGCCTTGTGGACAATACACAGGGACTTAAATTAGACCCTCACCTGGACCGGCAACCAGTGCTAATCCCGAATACTTTTGGACACCAAACTGAATTTAGGGATTTTAAGCAGTAATCGTGCTGCTGCATTTTGAAGTGACTGAAGATTGCGTAGGGTCATCTTTTTTGCTCCCAGATAGAGGCTGTTGCAGTAATCTATCTTCAATAGCACCAAGGCTACAATCACTGTTTTCCACAGATCCATCGGAATAAAAGTTAAGACGTTTTTTAGGATCTTCAAAGTATAGGAACAGGATGATGTGATAAGATTGACCTGGTGCGATAAAGATAGCTGATCATCTAGAGTAACTCCTAGACTTTTTACCTACTTTATTGGGGATAAACAAGGTTCGGCTACTTCTGGCCACCCAGTATTGTTCTAGAAAGAGGTGTTTTTACCAAGTAGTAGCACCTCGGTTTTATCGGTGTTTAATTTTAAACAATTGTTCTGCATCTATCTGATGATGTAGACCATACAGTTATTAAATTGCCATATCATCTGGCTTTGATGATAAGGCACCACTCTTGGCATGTTATCCGCGTAGAAGATCACAGTAAAACTGTGAGAGGGGATGAATTTAGCCAGTGGGGTAACAAACATTGAACAGAGTTGGGGATAACGAGGATCCCTGAGGCACCCCGAGTGGCAGAGCGTAGGGATATGATATATGTCCTCCCATCGTTACAGATTGCTCTCTCTTTGCTAGAAACAATCTTATAATGTTGGAGGCTCCACCGGTGATCCCAATTTTGGATTGGCATGGAATGAGTAATTGATGGTTTTCCATATTGAATGTGGCTGAGAGGTCTAGCAAAATTGGTATTGCCTTCACTCCTCTATCTAGCTGGATGGGGATCTCCTCAGAGGCTGCAATTAGTTCTGACTCTGTGCAAAGTAGAGACCAAAATCTGTGTTGTGCTGGGTCCATTTTGGCGTTTGATTCCAGGAAATGTAGCAGATCTTCATTTAAGGCTTTTTCAAGGACTTTGGATGTAAACGGAAGGCAAGAAATTGGCAGATAATTTTTTTTACCTCCATAGGGTTTTGCAAGGGTTTTTTCAGGATAAGATGTACTAGTGATACTTTCCAAATGCTTGGTAGGAACCTGAGTCAAAAATATTGTTTAGGAGGGGTGCAAGAAGGCATGCAATGGTACTGGGGACCGTATGAAGGACCATCACTGGACAGGGGTCGAGTGTGGATCCAGATTTGGTTAATAGTATAAGCCTCTCCACTTTTGTGGACATTAGGTGATTAAACTTTTCTAGGCGAGCCTGTTTAATATCCTCAGCATGATCCAGGCGAACCAGCTTATCAGGGCTGGTCCCAGTTGGATGACTGGAGAACTTGTCATACATTTTTTACTTTATTGTAAAATAAATCTTCCAGTTTATCGCAAAATTCTGTATTGGGGGTGATCGGTTTGATTTAATCAAATTTAGATTATGGAGTGATTTTTTTCAGAGCTAAATTTCTGAGTAACAAAAGTGTGACTTTGCTGAAATAATTGCCTCTTTGTAATTTTTGATGATGTTTCTTTCCTCCATCTTCGTTCTTAGGCACTGCACTTTTTAAGAAATTCATTCAGCTCGGCCATATATCACGGTGCTGATGGTTGCTTCCTGCAGTTACATATATGATTTTCAGGGTCGAGCTCGCTGACCGCTGAGATAATCCAGCCAGCAAAATTGAGAGCTGCCGTGTCGGAATCAGTGTTCAAGCACGGAGTGTAGGAACGTAAGGCTGAATCTAAATCCTGTATATTTATTTTCCGCCATGGGCGAGTTGTAACTGTGCTTTTGATGTTAGGTGCTTTGAGAGTCTCTCCTGGAATAGTTAACCAAAAGAATACAGCACTATGATCTGTGCAAGCCAGGGGTAAGGCGCTGTTAAAAGTAATCCACGCATAGTTGGTGAAAATGCCATGGAGAGTATGGTTACCTATGTGAGTTGGCTCAGTAACGATCTGGCTTAAATCAAAGCTCTTGAGACAGTCAATTAAATTGATGGTATCTCTGCATTCAGTAGATTTCAAATGGAAATTAAAGTCACCCAGCAATGTCAAATTCGGATACTCTATACAGGATTCCAGAAAGATCTGTATGGAGGAAATCAATCTGCTCCTAGGGCTAGGTGGTCAGTAGATTAAGACTCCATTAGAAGCTACCTTATTGTTAAATTTGAGAAGAAACCTAATAGCTTCTTCCTCTAGTTGAGGGATGACTGTAAATGTTGCTTTATTATTAATACGATAGGCAATAGCGACCCACTTCCCCTTTGCCCTACTTGGTCTACTCTGAAGAGCTCATACCCATTAGGAAAGGCCGTATTAAGATCTGGATTAGAAGAGCTATTAGTCCAGGTTTCCATAAGAAAAATTAGGTCAGGGTTGTGCTGATCAGTAAAGTCCGCAAGTTCGTATTTGTGTTTGGGAAGCGACCTAATTTTCAGTCACACACATGTAAGGACAGAATCCAATGGCTCACAATTGTGAACGGGTAGAGGGCTTGCGAGCCTAGCATGATTTTTTTTAGTGCAATCCTGATTAATAACAGTGGCAAAATTTCAATTGGAGCAGCACCATATGGTGGTCTCCTCCTGAAAGTTCATTGGTGTACATTTCATTGCTTACTTCTGAGTCCAATGTTCAATAAAGCCTCTCTTGAGTAGAACCAGTTAGAAATTTGAGCTGGTGTTGAGGCGCACAGCGCATTCCGACCCCCAACGGGTGCAGACGGGCTTGCCTTTGGTGCACCTTCAACGCGCCGGGGGCGCGCCCACTTCACACGTCTAGTGCATGGCTGCGTCACTTGCCCATTTAACCTATCAGGGCTAAAAACAACTAGCACACTAACAAAAATTGCATGTATAGATATTGTTTGTAGGTGTAAATATGTATATTTGTTTATTTTTTTGTATGTATATTTTTACAGCCCTGATGAAGTTCTGATGGCAGAATGAAATGCATTGGCTAGACTGAGCATGTGAATTTTAGATGAGTTTCTCCACTAAAACATCGAAAGAAGGGAAGATTTTGTCCTGATTGGTATGCTAATAACAGAATGCAGAAACCAACTGTGAGACAATATTACTTATGAATTGACTACTGCATTACAAGAGTTTAACCCTTGTGTGTTTCCACCTTTTTCCTTTACCTCAAAAGAAGCAGCCCAGGAAGGTAATCTGAACTGAAGAATGTCAGAAGTCTCCAATGACGCGAAGGTCATATTGTATATTGCACCAGTCTTGAATGGCCCTGACTACAAATAACCCTTCACTGCTCAGATGGATGCTTTCTAAAAAGAAAGGGAGAATGGGCTGCCCTTGCCCACACCAGTGAGAAGTCAAGAACCATCTGGTTGCTTTCATCAACATCAGGTAGCTGACTAGGAAATAGAACTGGGCTGTCAGTGAAAAAGAGTGATTTGCTATAGTGCGGACCCTTTGTAACTTCAAGCCTTTTCGATTGGTATCAAGTCTGTGGTCTAGATTGATCATAAGCCCCTGAAATAACTAATGGTTATAAAATCCCAGGTAGTTTAAGTGGTCAGTCTCATTACAGAATTGAAATTTACGGCAGAGAACACAGCAGAGTTGCAGCATGGGAATCCAAATGGACATTCCTGCCAGTTTTTCAAATGCAATGATGGCTTCTCCAATAGTGGATTAAGTCCTGCGCTAATCTGGCCTGGGGGTGGACATCTGTTGGGATGGAAAAGGGCTTCTTTATGGTTTTGAAGAACATGCACCCCTGCTTTGAGTTTCCCACAGCCAATGGTTTTTTTTGTTGATGTTTTGCTTCAACACACACAGCAAATATGCTTGGGCACTCAGGACTTCCTGTCACATTGAATTCAATCCAGAGTAGGGCCATCTGGCCTAGAGTATACCATGTACTACCATGGCCTATATCCACAATGTACACCATCCTTTACTAAGCATAACTACTGTCGGCTTACTGGGCAGTTGAAGGCTGGCTGTGGTGGCAGCAACAGATTATAGGAGCAGCACAGGCTTTTTAACATGTCAGTGACTAGAGTTAGTGGCCTGTCAGCCTCTCCCACAGTTTTACAGTGCTCTGGCAGCCCCTTACAACAGTGCCTTCAGTCCATTCACCATGTGGGACTATGATGACACATATGTAGCTTGCACATGTGCAGTAGAAAGTGTGTGGAGCAAGTGTGCTGCATGTGACTGCAGCAACTCAAGAATCCCTTTTCATTCCCTGAGCAAGAGTGGTACATAAGATGTAGGTTGGAGCAAACCCAAGACTGCAATGTGTATTGCAGGGCTGCGCGTCAGCATTCCTGGGGATCTTTGAAGTGGGCCAGGCTCTATGGTGTGGAGAATAGGTGACAGGGGTTCCTTGGCAGTGTAGGTAAAACCCTTGCCAGCTTACCCCTTCATTCTTTCCCATTGTCACCCACAACAAGTAAAGATGTGGTTACGTGGTGAAGCTTCTTCCTTTTTGGCATTTTTGGGAATTTTTTTGGGCCAGATAAGGATGTCGGGCAAAAAGCCTCTGACCAGCTGTCTGAGGCTTTTCGCCTGACATTGTTGGTTTCACTCCGACTGGGGTATTAGGATGATGGCAGTCAGAGTGAAACCTGCGGGGGGGATTCCACTGCGCTTGCGTCGGAAACCATCCTATTCCCATATTAATGACGGTTCCAGCCTTGGCTCTGCCATCGGGATTATGATGTCACTTTCCGACAACCTTTCCATATCGGTCTTTCTGACATGGAAAGGCTGTCAGAAATTGACATTACGGACCCCTAGCAGGGCTCCCTTGCCTCCTGGCCCTCCACTATGGTGCCTGGGGGGACTTATGGTGCTCCCTAAACAACCCTGCACCATGTGGCAGGAACCGCATGGTGCCTGCCAAACGGTGGAGGGATATCCAAAAACATCCATTTTGCAATGGCAGCTATTGCTGCAGGCCTTTTCTGCCTGCCGCACAAGGTGCCATTAGAAAATTGATGTTTCCAACCGCCCTATGGGCGGTCGCATCCAAATTGTGCGGTCGGAACAGTCGATGTAGGGCAGACTCAAATCATCCTGACATCGTAATTAGGGCCAAGGTTTTTCTATCAGATTGCCCAACTAATGATGCAAGCACTCAAACCCCTTCACCATTTCGGCCTCTGCTTATTGGTTAGTATTTATGGCAAAGGGACAGCAACATCCTCACAGCAAGAGTGGGCCCTGAGCCCTAATTTCAAAGATCCTCATCTTCATGGTGGTGTCAAGGATCAGTTGAGGGTGACTGTGTTTGTACTGTTCATTTATCAATACATGTACATCAGAATCCATAGGGATGAGGGCAGGAATTCTGTCTTGGAACAGTGATTTCATACTTCAGTTGCTGGCTTCTGTATTTGCCTGTTCTACATAAGGTAGAGTTTGGATCTACCGAGCACAGACCTACTCTTTGTTGAGGTCTGGGGTAGGAGCTGTTCCCATCCAGGGGCATTTCTTGTGAGGTTTTTGTCTGCCCCCTTTAGAGTACTATTTACTTTTATAGTTACATTCATCCTGATGGTGAAGCTGTGCCGTACAGTATCCAAAAGTGCATGGGCCCCTTTTTGCTGGAACCCCCTCTCTCTGCTTTGCTCCATACCGTGTCGCATGATTTTATCCATATTTCATATTTATGGTAGTTTAACATATAAGTAATATAATTAGGCACACTGGTGTTACAGCCCTTAGAAGTACAATTAAGTCCAGTGATTTAAACCATTGCATTGAACAATTGCAAATTCACATGGCTGTCCTAGAGCCAAGCCCATACAAGACAAAATAACTTTACATTAGCTATTGTTATCGAATCTATTCCTAAAGGTCATTACCTATGTATAGATATTTCAATTCCCATCAATGTTGTTGCTTACATTGAAGCACAAACATATTAAAAAAAACCTGCAAATCACATCCTGTGATTCTGGGCAAATTAACTTAATCGCCAGTGTCCAAAGCAACATTTCCAACTATTGGCCTGATTCTGATGCGGTTAGGAAAGCATTCCCACCTAGGGCCTGATTCTGATGCGGTTAGGAAGGCCTCCTAATGGCATTTGCTCCTTCCAAATCGGATCGGTAACATGTCTTCCCGACCCAGGGCCCAATTATGATGCGGTTAGGAACATATGCTCCCATTGAAGTCAATGGGAGTCCAACCAAATCGTATCTTGAAGCATCCGGATGTATCGTACTCCGTCGGTCGGACTCTCTCGATCCGAGTGAGTTGGAAACCATTTCCAAATCGATTCGATCGGAAAGCTTTCAAACCCACATCAGAATCAGGCCCTCTGTGTAATGTAACGTGGTACTAATGTAAAGCGCTCTAATGGCCTCGGGAAAAGTTCTCTCTATATAAAATTGCACAAAAATCCCCGACAATATTGTGACAGTGATAGTCACATAATTAATGGTAGACGGCAGGGAAGCCAGATATTCTGGACTGGAGGAAATCCAGTTAACAGGGATGCTTGCAGACTTCCCTTTGTGGCTCCCTAATATAGACTGTATCAATGCAATGGGGCCATGCAGCTGGAATACAAAGAAATTACACTCCATGTCAACTCCACTGGAGGGTCCATAAACACCTATCTTGGAGACTTTTGACGTGACCCAACTGCAGGAGGGGGTGAAGGGAAAGCAACCGAGAGGGGATAGAAATGCGTCATTAACCTACCTAGGCAGAGCAAATGGCAAGGTAGCCTTGAGTCCATGTTTCCTTTAAGTCCTGATGGTGTCTATAGGCAATGTCAAAACGAAGGAATGCGTTATCAGAGCATCCATTGGGGCTCAAGAGAGCAGATTAAGATTACCCTTTTTTAAGGCGATCATTTCTCATGCAGAAGTTAATCCAATCCCACCATTCGTAGAACATCACCATTTTTGTAACCACACCCCAGGGATGGCCTTAATAGCAAATACTGTCCCTCCCCCTTTAAAAGGGAGCATATGGTAGATCCTGAATTTTAAAGTATAATGGATACCTGTCTGATGCTAATTCAGAGAATCTGGGTCACCAATGGATGGGACTAATGGCCAACTGAAAGTCAAGTGTTCCAAGGTTCTCATCTTAGAATTACACTTCCAACACATTTCGAAGTTCAAAAACTTTGTATTATGCATTTTTGAGGAGACCAGAAAGCTTTGAGGAAACATTTGAACTGTGTTACTACTGTTGGACCCAGTTGTCTATGTTAGCCATGCACAAAGGCCTCCAATCTGCATCTCATTGCTCTAGTGGATTCGCCAAGGTCTACTTATATCTGCGATTGTCTGCAATTCCTTTAAATTTATTTGCAGAATTTTGTCGATAAAAGATTCTTTGTTCTTAATTATGATTTTGCCATCCTTGAATAAGATGCCAGATGGCGGATGTTTTGTGGTAAATAATGAAAGGACATATTTTATGGAGGGTACTAACAAAGTAGTGGAGGACGTACACTTCTCACAAGCTGAATTTGTCCTGAATCTTTGCTGGCATAAGGAAGGTGTCACTTCCACTATGCCTGATAGTACCAGAAAGCCTTTGTCAGCTTATTTGCTCGACATTACAAGTGTCCGTGGCAATTTAATTTGGGTATTGTTCCACACGGAAGGGATTAAGGAGGTATTTGTTCTAACTTTGCCAGAGAGATAAATGTATGCACAATTCTTGTCTGTTCGCAGCAACTATTGGGTACATTTAAAGTACTGGGAATATGTCCATTGCGTCCAAATTAGCAAAGTAAAGTAGGATTAGTAGCACCCTCGCTAGCTTTAGCACGAGCATCGAGTATGTCTGGGCAATTTGTGAACTACATCAACCCTTGGATGAAAATGACTGAACTGTCGGCCCTCTTTTATAGGCACTATGAGCTTATTCAGGGAGATTTGTGGCTTTATGGCCCCGCACAAAACACACGCAGTAATCAATATATCTTATGTAGAAAAAGTTTTGGGGGGCTGAGGAATTACGAGAAGAGCTAGTGCTATTGACAACTTACTCAGCATTCTCAAGCTCTTGCTGTCATTGCTCTGATGTAGTCAATACAAAGGGGAGGGACTAGGATAGGACAATATTTTACGGGGTCCAGTGTACTCGTCCTATAGACTCGTGACACAAAGGGATGTACAAAAGTTCCCCGGGAAGAGTGACGGAGAGAGGTGTGTGTGCTAGTAAGTGGGGGGAATCCCCTTGTTGGAACTAGAACCCTCACACACCCAGCAAGCTAGGTGTCATGCTTCATCATATGGGCTCTGCTCCTCGTCAGACTGGCGCTGCAATGTCTGACGGGCTCCCGAAACCGGGGTTCTTTATCGGAGATCTTCTGTTCCCGCCATATGGTGCATGCGTGTGAGAGGGCCTGGGGAGTGTGGTCGTGACGTGAATTTTAAATTAAAAAAGGTGAGTCAGTCCACATATTAAATTTATTCTCGTAGTAGACTCCCTTGGTTAAAAACAAAGGATGGTGGTATGGGAGGGGAGAGACAATTACCCTGACACTATTAGAGTGAATTGGACTACTACCCTCAATTATCGGTCAACATGTTTCTTGCCTGATGGCAATTCTTCAGGACCTAATGGAATCGTACCACACTGTGAAAATTGTAGTGAAAACTATATAAATATATACACAAAAGTGAAGGGTCAAAAACTTGCAGGCAGGTATACGACCGTATTTAGTCAGTAATACCAGGATGCAGGCCAGTCGGTCCTGCTGCAGTGTGAATGCCCTAAACAGGATCCCTGATGGACCTCTCAGTCTGCTCCCGTGGGACCGGCTGGGGAGGTGTAGGAGAGTAGGGTCTGCAATCCTATGATCGCCCAGATTTTTGCTTTTTGCTGCACTGGTTTATGACTTTCCCTGGCTGTGGGCCTGCTAATCAGACCCACAGCCTAGCTGTTCTCTCTATCCAAATTGTACTCAGGTACTGAATTGGCACTGGGCCCTCTCCAAGTCCCTGTACCCAGGGCTGAGGTGTACCCAGAAGTCTCCCAGGGGCTGAAGCATGTATTATGCCACCCCTGGGCTGACTAACTAAACTGACACAACTGGCTGCACGACAGCTGGGGCAAGGTGGTGTACTCACCCTTTGCTTTAGATATAGTATACCTATATCTAACCCTAAAATGGACACACAGATCCCCTATCAGTCACTCCTATGGCAGGCCTTAACAATCCTGAAGGCAGAGTGCTTGGAATCGTGTGAGATGGTGCTCTGGCATGAGCTGAGCCTGTCTGCGGCTTTCGGGATCCATCCCTTAGCCGTTTCCATGATATCGCATACCATATACTCTTAAGTGCATTATAATCCTCGCGGTTATATGCCAACTCTGGTATCGCTTTATCAAAACATGTCGAGTAAGGTGTCATACGAATTGGAATACTAACCCCTCGCCAATTCTGGCGACGGGGTTAGCATTCCACCCTTCTAGAGGGACACGACATGTATGTAACCCCTAACCCCGGTTAAAGTCAAACAGAGCCTCAGCTCCACAAAATGGATGCTGCCACCGAGACACAAGTCTGCCCTCCTGCTGCTGGGAGTCCTCCCAGAGCAGGAGATAAGGACAAAGGGTTTCCTGCCAGGGGCGGTGCCAGCACCGTCCCAGACAGGGTTTTGTGTATTGTAGGTAGGCAGGGCTTTAGAGGAAGGTGACTGCACGTGGCACCCCGGTGCTCACTGTGCATAGGCTGGCTGGAACCAGTTCCAGGGTCACTCCAGACCCTGTGCTGGGGAAAAGCCCGCCAAGGAAGTGGGTGTAACCACCCCCCTCCTAGTCCAACCCCTAGGGCAGGACTTAGTCGCGTGCCAGCCCCTTTTTACAGGATAAAGGTAGGAACTGGCCCCCTTCCAAATCAGATCATCTTTGAATCCTGAAACTACTTTCCACGAAAGGAACTCAAGACTTCTTCCTAAGATTTCTCCCTTGTGACTAAGGAGTAGTCACCCTGCATCCGCAGGCACCATCTTAAGAACACTGCGGTCTGCTGCAAGTCTCTCCTCCGGATCAAGACTGCCCAGCTCGACGAGAATCGGCTTCCCAGGCACCTCTGACCTCTACCTACATCATCAGTCACGCTGAGATTCGTGGGTGTGACGAGACCTCGAGGGACCGGCCATCTTCAAGACTGCACGACTTCTTTCCAGCAAGCCCGCCGAGTAATTTCCTGGTGAGTGCTTTGGGGTCCGAGAAGCCCCGACCCTGAGCAGCTCCAGCACCGAAGTGCAGCCTCCCAGCATCTCCACGATCTGCGTGGGGCCCTTCTGCTTTTTGCTGCTCACCGCGTTGTTTGGCTACTAGCCCGCTGGCTTGTGGCCTTCTGAACGACGCCCGACGACATTTCTGCTGCTGGTCTGGTTGCTCCAGGCTGGCCCTTGCTCCCTTCCAAAAGAGGAGCACCCCGGACCCTCCTGGTCCACTCAAGACGCCATTTTGAGTCCACCGCGTGGGCTTGAATTAGCCAAGGCTTGTTGCCCAATCCTGGGTAACTTCGACGCCGACAGCTTCATCCATCGTGGGACAGCTCGCCTCTCCATCCTGGTCGCCGACAACGCCTCCTGGTCCGTGAGATCTGCAGAGCCAGCGTCGCCCACTCACCTAGTCGAGGTGACTTCGCCCGGTGCCATCCTGGTGCCCACTTAATCACTGGCTAGTGATTCAAGAACTTGGTCCCCTCTGCTTTCAGGTTTTCTTCTTCCTTGATCCAGGCTTGGATCCATCGAACTTTTCTTCACTGGTCGCCTGCCAGCAACTTCCTTCTTCCAGGCTCCTGGTCCGACAACGAGATTCCCGACGTCTTTTCAGACCTATGCAGCTGCAGCCCCTGGGCTAGGTAACTTCGGCACTTCGGTGTCCCAGCATAGCCTCACTATCCTAGGGTCAGGATCCACTGTCGTTTTCTTCCTACCAGGTCGGGTTCGCCCGTGAACACTAACTTTGCCTTTACTAGCTTCCATAGACTTTGTCCCGCATCCCGCGTGAGAGTGCACACTCTGCACCCGAGTCCCCTAGGTCTCCTAGAAGTAATCTAACGATTCCCTAGTCAAGTCCTAGCGATTCCAAAGCCTATTAGTACTGTACTTACCTGCTAGTAATTTCGCATTCCACTTTTTAAGTATATGGTTTTTCGTGCCCCTCGGGCATTTGTGTATAACGTGCTAACTTAAGTATTTTCGTAAGAGTTTTGTTGTGTGCCTAGCACCCTGTCCTCATAAAGAGTACAGGGTTGTTGTGATTCTAATAAATACACTGTTTATTTTCATAACACTTGTGTGGTGTCCTTTCACTGGGTGTTCAAGGGGTAATGTGATGGTAAAACAGCTGGCTTAACACGCCCTCTAGAGTCTTAGCCTTAGACTGCTCGTATCCATGCTACTAGGATAGCTGGTCTATAAGGTTGACTTACAACCAATCATCAATAATGGTTGTTTGGACTGATATATAGTGATCACTAGAATAGTGAACACTGCACATCAGGCCAACTTCTCACAGGAGGTATGGTACCTTCGGCGGCAGCAGTCCGGGCCGATTCACCTACCCCACGAGCAGCGTCTGGATAATGACGCAGAGCAGCTGCTCTTATGTAGAACATGTCTTCTCAAAATGTTCATGCTTCAATAATAAAATATAAAATAAATGACTGGAAAATCTGTTTCACTGTCATTATAAATGCCTCTACCGTACCCAAATGTGTTTGGAAAAATACAGAAATAAATGTATCAAATACTTAAATGTAATCCGCAATTAAATGTAATATGCATACAATAACTTCGCTTATACACAAAATGTAAATATATTTTTACATTTACAACATTTAAAGTAATTTAAATTTCAATAATTCATTTATATTTTGCTTCAAATTATTTTCAGAAATTTAAATGTTATCAAACGCAAAAACAATTTGGATATTAAATTTGAAAATGTACATTTTTAAAATAAAAATATACAATTAAAATACTTACAATTACATTCTGAATCATTAAATAAAATAGAAATAAAAAAAATAGTTCAAAATCTCTGCACTTAATTTCCCTTTAAACCCTATATTCCACTGACGAAAATCTTCTTTTTTACTTTATTTAAAAAAATAAAATAATGAAATGACATAATATGAAAGTTTACATAATTAATAAATACACACATATTTAACAAAACAAATTAAAAAAGACATGTTTAAAAAAGTAAAGAGTAGTAATTAATTTGAACTTAATTGTTCATTTAAAATAAAACTTAGATAGATAATTTATTAATACGTAAATACATTAAAACATTTGCATTGTTTTAAACATGAACCTAAAAATATACATAACATTCTAGATTAAATTTGTAAATAAATATACAAAGTGTATAAATACACAAAACTTTATACATCATTTCTAATTTCATATATAATTGTTAAATCAATTGACATTATCAAAATCGCCCAAAACTTTTTTAAACTTTACAGATGAGTTTGTTAAATTAAAACCTTGTAGAATATAAACTTACTAATAAAAAAATGTAGTTATTTGAAAAATATATAACACAATAATTTAAATAAACAGATAAAAAAATCTACCCACCCTTTTCCTCTGTAAAAACAACATCCTGCTATAATCTTTTTTAATAAGCATATATTTGTTTTAAAAAAATTCATTTAAAAATTAAAATCAGTAAACCTGATTGCTTAAAAAAAATTAAATAGGCATAACATCAGCTCCTCCCACCCCATAAAGTTTTATGGGGCGATTATATAATCAAATGATAATGTTGGGGTGGGGCTGGCCACCGAAAAAGGGTGCAACGGTATTTCTGCCCCTCAAGGGGCAGATCGAAGATTTGTCCTGGGGAGAGGGGAAGACAGAGAGCCCACTATACACCAAGGATGAATGAAAAATAAAGAAAGGGGTGGGGACCGCCCATGATACACAAGGCCATGTCCCCAACCTAATAAATAGCAGCACAGTCTTTCTGCCCCCCCCCCCCCCCCAGGTAGCAGATATGGGGATATGACCCAATCTGCCTCCTTGGGGAGCAGAGAACCCATTAGAAACCAGGGATTAAAAAAAATAAAAAGATTGAAGGTTCCCCTAATCTTCCTACACTGGGGGTGAGGGGAAGCAACTAGAAACAAAGTGCAAATAAACAAGCATTTACAATGCAACGGTCTCGCCTTTGCAAAAGTTAGAGCTATTGGCATTGTAAATGTCAAAATTGTTATTTATCTGTTGGTTTTGAAAACAGATAAATAAATGGCATTGTCATTTACAATGCCAATAGCTTAATCTCTCGCAAATTCCACACACAAACACACAGACCCACACACACACAGAGCCCCACACACACAGACCCACACACACAGAACCCCGCACACACACATATCCCCACACACACAGAGCCCCCCCCCCACACACACAGAGCCACACACACACACAGAGCCACACACACACAGAGCCACACACACACACACAGAGAGCCACACACACACACAGAGCCACACACACAGAGAGCCTCACCCACAGAGAGCCACATACACAGAGACGCAAACTCACAGACCCACACACACACAGAGCCCCACACACACAGCCCCACACACACACACAGAGCCCCACACACACACACATCCCCACACACACAGAGCCCCACACACACACACATCCCCACACACACAGAGCCCCACACATACACACACAGAGCCACGCACACAGAGCCACACACACAGAGCCACACACACACACAGAGCCACACACACAGAGAGCCACACCCACAGAGAGCCACACACACACAGAACCACACACACACAGAGCCACACACACACAAACTCTGACACTCCAAACCCACTCAAATAAGGAGCATTGACAACCACCTCCAGTGCTAGGGGGCATTAAATGGCTCTTCCCACCATTCTAAACAGAAGATGGGAACTATAATGCATACAAATGTAGTAGATAAATGATGTTGGGCCTATTCACTCACAAACCCTGCAACAGTGTATTCATATGTACAGCACCACACCATGCTTAGAGCACACCTTCAAAGGTCATCCACCATTTCCCATGTAGGTATAATGCATCCAACACCGTTCACTGTACTTCTGAATCGGTTCTCAGTTGCCAATGCTTGTCTGCCTCGGTAGCAGTTTGGAGGGTTACACAAAAGTTGAAATACAACACATCACAATGCTTAAAAACAGGCTTATACCCAGGAACAAATGGGTGCTTAGTGCGAACTCTCTCCAACCCTGGCTGTCACAGAGACCCTCTCTCTACCGGTGTGTTTAGAACAAACAAGGGAACCCATTGAGTAACTAAGGACTCTGGGTATCAATTATAACAAGTAACAATGGTCCTTAGAAAAACAATCATGTGACAAGAAATGCGATATAGACCACAATGGGCACTATATTATGCAGTATCCAGCCGGACACAAGGTTTAATCAGTTAGATATATTTACAATTTTACACATTTAGCAAGAACAATAATGGAGTGGGACGCAATCCTGCATCCACTACATGAAACAAAAGACAAGTACAAAAGAACATTAGAGAATTTCAGGCAAGGAGAAATGGTAGCTTAGCTTGAATTGGAGATTTAGACATGCTATCCATAATAGTAGCCACACTAATGTCACACAATGGTTGAGCAAGGAACTATTGAATAGGTCACAATTTTGCACAATTTTTATATCCCTCCAGGCGCCCGAAAGGTCTTGCCTTTGATTAAGTTAAAGCCATTTGCTTTGCTAATGGTATTGTATAGCACAGCAAATGGCTTTAACTTAATAAAAGGCGTGACCTATTGCATTTTTGATGCTTGTTTGATTTCACTACCAGTCCAGTCCACTTGATGGTTTACACATATAGCGTGGAAGTTGGATACAATTTAAATCCTGTGGGAAAACATAAAAATCTCTAACTTGTCCTTTTGGATAATAAGGGGGTAAATATCGAGACTGGCACCAAAAAAAGTATAGTAAAATATGCAAGTATAATCAAAAATAGTAAAAATAAAACAAAATTCATACATTGATATCCCATATACAGGGTGGGATAATAAAATTAAACTAACCTATGCCATCCACCTCCTTGAAAATAAATAATATTAGTCAATTGCCTTCCCTACTAATGGCTCACTATGAACAAGTAAGATTATGGGTCACTCTACTGTAACCTATCTGCTTTTCCTACCGCGTCTCTTGACGACCACTAGCCAACGTCTGACTTCTATAACGTGAAGTACTTTCTGCAATGTGCATTTTATCTGGTTCCCGCGAACTTGCACGGATAAGGGGGCGCTCTGTATCCAAGAGGATTCGCCCTCCTCTTTCCGCCTGGAATCTTCAGCATTCCTTTCCTTATTAGGTAAAAGAGGGGTCAGAGCAGCCGGTCTCTACACTGGAATCGGAAAAGGGGCAATACTGGGGCGGAGCCGGGGCTCAGCAGGGACGGTCTTTCGCACGAAACTGTTAAAGCTGCACTAGGCTAGCAGAAAAAAAACTTCAAAGTGATGGGAAAGTAGTTTGTTTATAAAATTCTTAAATGTTCTTCAGGTGGAAAGAATTGCCGGATATTGGTAAAACATTTTCATAAGTAGAGTAATTTCGCTACTACTACCAACATAATTATTCCACGTCCCGTTACCTGGCCTAGGGTGACAAGCAGCCAGCTCTGCCTTCCGCCCTCCATCTCTGCCTGCCCGTCTCCCTGCTGGATGGGGGTCCCTGGGAGCCGCGGGAGCTCCGTGTGCCTATGTGTGTGCGCGCATGCTGCTGCTGCCCGGCGGTGCGAACGGCCCTCCCGGAGCTTACCTGGCCCATGGGTGACAAGCAGCCAGCTCTGCCTTCCGCCCTCCATCTCAGCCTGCCCGTCTCCCTGCTGGCTGGGGGTCCCTGGGAGCCGCAGGAGCTCCGTGTGCCTATGTGTGTGCGCGCCTCCCGCTGCTGCCCGGCGGTGCGAGCGGCCCTCCCCAAGCTTACCTGGTCCATGGGTGACAAGCAGCCAGCTCTGCCTTCCGCCCTCCGTCTCTGCCTGCCCGTCTCCCTGCTGGCTCGGGGTCCCTGGGAGCCGCGGGAGCTCCGTGTGGCTGTGTGGGTGCGCGCCGTTGC
Source organism: Lissotriton helveticus (assembly GCF_964261635.1). NCBI lineage: Eukaryota > Metazoa > Chordata > Amphibia > Caudata > Salamandridae > Lissotriton > Lissotriton helveticus. The sequence goes on along the minus strand of NC_136073.1, from coordinate 431,351,342 downwards.
TGCCTGGCGGTGCGAGTGGCCCTCCCAGAGCTGCGCCACCCGGCTCCCCACAGCCCTGCGCCCCCGGCCCAGAGGACAGCAGGCAGAGCGGAGGAGCGCCGGCCACCCCTGGACCCCCCACACACAGTAAGTAGCACCCGTGCTGCTGGGGCAGGCGGTGGGAAGGAGCAGCGTCTGCTTGGAGGGGACGGGGCGGAGTGGTGCTTACTGTTGCTGTTTGGCTCTACGTGAAGTCATTGTGCGGAAACCAAGGCAGACGGGGGTGCTTTTGCAGTCTGTGTGATTCTCGGTAAAAGTATGTAGGCCGGGAGTATAATCGCGGCACCCGCGCTTTACTTGTAACATTTCAAAAGTAAAGCGCGGGTGCCGCGATTATACTAAAATGAAAGAAATAGAAAAAACATATATTTCTTTCATTTTGGTATAATCGCAACACCCTAGCTTTACTTGTAACATTTCAAAAGTAAAGCGCGGGTGCCACGATTATACTAAAATGAAACAAATAGAAAAAAAAAACGACGACGTACACATTTCTCTTTTAGAGCCGTACTTCCTGCTGTGGTAAAGGGTTTCTTATCTTCTTTATTGGGCGAAACAGATGGCCCCATAAAGAAGATAAGAAAGCTTTTACCACACACGTAAGTCAAGGAAGCCAGTCTGAAAAGGACAGGGCTAAAAGAGAAAGAAGTACGTCACTAGAACCTCTTTTCCAATGTCTGTCCACCGTTTAGCATGAACGTTGATGCCAGCCAATGGAAAAGAGGGGCGGGTCTTAACCTCACTAGTGAAACGTACTCAATCTCATTAAATCTCGCCAGCGAGACTGCGCATATGCGCAGTCTTACGCTAGCCGAGACCTAAAAAACATAGGGGTGGGTGCAGGCCTCTATGCTCTGGGCAATGCCCCACTCCCAAAAAATAGGCAGTATTGACTCTATGCACACCTGGGGGGCAGAAAGCCGACTAGACACCAGGGATGTTGCCTTTAGGGCAAAAGAAATGGGTGCAAGCATGCCACCTGGGTATTGGTCATACCCCAAAAGGAACAAACCAGTCCTTCTAATCCCACCGGGGAGCAGTGAGGAGGTTTAATCCCAGTTTGCCACTGGGAGGTAGAAAGTCCACTGTGGTATTTTGCATCTGGGGAAAAAGCAAGGGATGCAGGAATTGCATTCTGGCATTGGGCCATACTTCCACCCCAAAAGGGACAAACCAGTTGTTCTGCTCCCCTAAAGAGCAAAGAGGGGGTTTGTGCCCAAAGTTCTGTCCCGGAGTAAGGAGGGGGAAAACTCACTAGATACCAAGGATTTCAAAATGGCACTGAAACAAAAGGATGGGGGGTCTACCCTGACATTGAGCTATACCTCCATGCCAGCAGAGGCAATAGCGTACTTCTGCCCTCCAGGCCACAGATAGGAAGTTTGCACCAACTGGGAAGGTTGCCCCCACTTGCTCCGATAAAAACACCACCCTTCTTATATGGGTGAACCTAGCACCCATGACAGGAAAAGCCACAAAATGTAATGTGGAGACATCAACATTTCATGTCAAAAAACCTGACTTGATTAAGCAAGGGTGTAGCTGCGTTAACTGTTCTTGGGGTTGGCTGCCACCAACAGAAACCCACCAAACAAAGCATTTCTGTAAAGCTGATATCCAAAGGAGTACAGGATGGTGTGCCTCATGTGGATCCCATGACTTTTTCTTACCCAAAATGCTCTGCAAACCTCAAACTTTCAGAATCTGCAGGAATCCAAAAAATTCCTACCACCCAGCGTTCCACCATTTGTCCTGATAAAAACGCTGCTCCACTTGCGTTGCTGGGCCTAGTGACCCTTTGATTAAGTTAAAGCCATTTGCTTTGTAAATGGGTCAATGCAGTGCCTATTCTTACAGTCTGGTTAAAGCCATTCCCTTCAGTCAACACAAACTAGTTTGACTCCATTCATCCTGGCACTCTCACCTCCACAGAGCACATATTGGAATAGGACTATTTCTGAAATCAGCCTTCTCTTCCCAAAGGCGAGAGGACCCCTAGGGACGTATAAGTAACAAGAGCCTAGAAGTTGTTCCTTCCAATGCAACAAGAGAAATGCATCTGTGAGGAGACAGGAAAATAAGGGGGTATTAGTGCAGCACAGATCCTGCTTATGTTTTCCCTGGGTGTGTGGGCGGGGCTTATTCTGAAAGACTTTTTATGTCTGGCGTTAGCCAAGACATGGGGATAATACTAAAATGATATGTTTAATATACTCGCTTACAGGGACTTCCAGCCAACCCTTTTTACCGATTCACCTGTTAATGCGTCATTCGCATATATCTTCAGCTCACAACAGCAGACAGCTTGGGGCATTACAGTGAGCGTGGCATGCCTCTCTTTTACAAGGAGCATATGCACACACAAAAAAAGTTCCCTGAAATGCCAGGGACTGCTATAGCAATGTGTGCTTTTTGGAAGGAAACAAATGTTATTGCTATGGCCAGTTTTTGTTTATTATTGGAGAAGGTGCAGGGCCCTCCTCAATCTAAAGTTTTGCTAAACCCAGGACAAAACAAAACAAGCAAAACCAACTCCATTCATATTAGCTTTTCCAATGCCTTTTTAAACAAGAGAAACCGATCCTAGAGTTCTGAAGCACCTCAATGTGTGATGATGAAGAAGAGGGACAAGGTTGAATGACATTTGATGCATGGAAGGGCTGATATTAGCACAGGCCGAGTCAGAGGTAGAGGAGCCAGAGACAAGGCCAAAGAGTCAAATGGATATTAAATATAGGGCAGGCAGCACACGGTGCTGACGATCCTATAGAATGAGTTCTAACTCAAAGTAGAGACAGCACACACAGTTTTGGGAACAGAGGGACATTAGGCCAGGGTCAGGGGTGCATAGGGAGTATTGACAGGCTAAACAGCATGTATGCCCTCTGGAAGAGGATGATATATATGTGTCTCCGCCTAGTCTCTTTATCACTCTAGCCAGAGGCTCATTGTGCATCGATTTTGGATGCAATTACTTGCACACGACAGATATCTATATCACAGGCGCGTGATTAACCCTAGGTATGAGGCCAGCCAAGGGTGCTTTGATCCCTTGAGCTTTGATGTGTTTTCCCAGGTCCAGTGGGCCAGTCTTTGTTACATAAATAAATGCGTGTTAGTATGCATGCAAATGGCGGCCAATTCCTAATTGTTTTCACTTCACTTTTTGTATTGAAATGTTCAAAACACGAGGGAAAAGAACAAAGAAGGGCAAGACAAAAAAATGTAAATTTTCTAATACTATTCAGAACGTGAAGTTGTCAAAGAAATAGTTTAAAACAGTCAACAGTTAAAAGACTCGTGCTTACCAAAACAATAATTTTCCCTTAATTCATTTTTAGCACTGTCCAGTACTTAAATCTTAAAATCGCTTCAAGTGCTCAGATTTTGCCTTGCTGATTGGGCAGTGGAACTGCCCACTGCAACACTCCCTACGTTTCTTTATATTTCTGTGCACTCGCAGCACACCTCTCTATTTTACATTTAAATATGCACGCCCTTTGTATACTAAACGGATGCATTTATGAATTCTTACAGACTGTTCTGTATTACGTCATAAATGTTTAATATATTAATTACCACCTTGAGTTAACACAATCTCCTAAATAAAAGTCACTCTGCCGTTAATTATGGTACACCCTTTCTTGCATTATAAAACACACTAAAGTGTGCTAATTAACACCCGGTTGCGTGTGAATCATTAGCATGAATATTGGACATTCTGTCCCGTGTACCAGAAACGCCGTCTTAAATTAGAGCATACGCTGTCCTGTTCTTTTGCATTCACGTACGGGTATATTGCTAAACACACGGCGTTGCGTCATTCTACCGTCAGTTATAGACGACGCACTTCAGCACAATACAACGCATTGCTTCATAATGCTGCCTAATTTTTCAGAGTCGTTAACTACATTGCGATGTAACATTTTTAGTATCCTCCTCGAAAAACTTTCTCCTCATTGGGCGTTGTATCATTAGGCGGCGTTGGGAGTCAAACCCCCGTATTGGAACCGCCTGCTTTTTTTCATAACGCAGTTGTGACTTCACGTGCCAACCTACTGTAGCAGGCACCTCATGAACGTGTGGGTGCGCTCGCTGAGGTCTGCGCCCTCTAAAGCATAACTCCGAATGTCGCTAATGGAATTCATGAGATGACAGCACCGATAGGAAACCGTGAGCTGTGGTTGCTGGCCTATGTTTTTGAGCTGTGCTTTCAGCAGCTCATGCACAGCTCATTCAATAACTGAGAGAAATTACGAGTTAAATATATGCGCTCTAAACAATGCAGTCACATAAAGCAGGCAAGACGTGGGCCCTGTATGAGTACGCACGTTCATGACGTCACACACGTTCATGACGTCACATGCCACTTCCATATTGGGAATCTGATGGTTAGATGTCCTGCATCCAGGGATCCTAAAGAACTTCAGACCAATCTCCCTCCTTCCCGCCCCCGCCAAAATGCTAGAGGCCCACCTAAACTCCCATCTGAGCGCCTTTCTGGAAAACTCCAGTCTTCTTGATCCCTCACAACATGGCTTTCGGAAGGCACTTACAGCCTTATTAATCAACGGGCCGTTTTGCGAGCCCCTAATAGCGATTCATAGCGAATCGCTATTAAGGACTCGCAAAACGGGATTCATGTAGGAATTGCTAAATAAATAGCGATTCCTACACATTCCTTATTTGCGATTAGCAAATTGCTAATGGCAAATAAGGAATAACTCCCCATTCATTCCTATGGGCCAAAAGGCCCATAGGAATGATTGGGGAGTATTCCTTATTTGCAATTAGCAATTAGCTAATCGCAAATAAGATAGCGATTTAAAGGGTGCCAGGGGTGTCCAAAGGACACCCTGTAGCACCCCTTAAATGCAAATTGAAACAGGTGTTGCGCACACACATGTCCAAAGGACATGTGTGTGTGCAACATGCAACTTAGAAAAATGCTTTTAAAAGCATTTTTCTGAGTTTTTGCTATTTACCGAGAGGTCTGACCTCTCGGTAAATAGCGGCCCAAAATTGCATTTTCGCAATTTTAAAATGCTTCATGAATTGCATTTAAGGAATCTCAAATAGAGATTCCTTAAATTCAAATCTTCCCAAATGTGCGAATTCTTAAATAGCGAATTTTGCATTTGGGATGATGATTCCCAAATGCAAAAATTGCACTCGCAAAAGGCAAGATTCTGAGAATCTTGCCCTTTGCGAGTGGAAATTAGCTTGATGAATCAGGCGGATAGTACTGAGTCCGCTCTGACAGCTGTCACTAATAACATCCGTGCTAAGGTCGACAGTGGCCGGCCTACCTTGCTGATCCTGCTCGACCTTACAGCTGCTTTTGACACTCTGTCCCCTCACATCTTGGCCAACCGCCTAAGGGAGATACGCGTGGAGGGCCCTGCACTCCGCCTCCTCACTTCTTTCCTCACTCAACGGGAACAGAGGGTCAAACTGGGTGATTATCTCTCCCCTATCAAGCCAGTACAGTGTGGGGTTCCTCAGGGCTCCTCCCTGAGCCCCACGCTTTTCAATATTTATGTCACACCGCTAGCCAGGCTTGTTAGATCCTTTGGACTGGAAGTTGTGTCCTACACGGACGACACCCAGATTACTGTCTCCATTACGCAAAACGTTGAGATCACTGCCCTAAAATTTAGAAACTGCATGGAGACAGTTGCAAACTGGATGGTGAGGAATTTCCTCAAACTCAACGGGGAGAAAACGGAGGTGCTCATATTCGGGGGAAACCAGGAGATCTGGACCATGGACTGGTGGCCTCCTGGTCTTGGAACCTGCCCCACTCCCTCTCAGTTGGCCCGTAACCTGGGGATAATCTTCGATACATCACTCTCCTTCAACAAACAGGTCAGCAGGACCGCCTCAACTTGCTGTGGGGCCCTGCGTATCTTGAGGAAAATTGCACACTACCTGTCACTCGAAGCCCGCAAACAGGTCACAGTGGCCCTCATTTCCTCAAGATTAGACTATTGCAACGCACTTTACCTAGGAATTAACAAGCAATTGATCTGTCGCCTCCAAACAGTGCAAAATGCGGCAGTAAGGTTTGTCGTCAACGCCCCTAGGCGTTCCTCTGGCTCCTCTATTAGAGAAGACTTGCACTGGCTCCCCATGCAGGCCAGGATTGAGTTTAAGGCCCTGTGTCTTACTCATCGCGCCTTCCATGGAACCGCGGCCGAAGACATTAGATCTCTTGTGTTCCTCTACATCCCCGGCAGGGCTCTCCGCTCAGTGAATAAAAACCTTCTCGCGGTACCCAGATTCTCCAAGGCAAGGTGGGGCGGAAGGGCTTTCTCCTCCCTTGTTCCCAGGATCTGGAACGCCCTCCCGGGTGAGGTCAAGGACCAATCCTCCTATCCTCTCTTTCGAAAGGCCTTGAAAACCTGGCTTTTCAGGAAGGCTTACCCTTAGCGGGCACACCCTCTCACTCAGCTTTTCTTTATCCATCATCAGCGCCTTGACGCCTATGGGCTAAGTTGCGCTTTACAAATCCCTACTCAACTCAACTCAACTCAACTCATTCAGTTGATGCGTGTAAGGTGTGCTAAATACGATGTTGTAAAGCACGCGATGCATCACATGGTGACAGAGAGGTAGTCCTGGTATACACTAGGCCATTCTATGCTCAGGTCAGAGTACCAGCAAAGGGGTTTAAGAGGATGGCATTTGGGTCATTGTCTCTGCCGAGACCTCTTCCCAGGAACATTAGAGATAAGTGAATCTCAAATGATGTGACTATTATGGACACAGGCGTTACCCGAGATATATTTTGCTTTAGTTATACTGTTAATGGGCGTTCATGTGTTACTCTATTTGATCTGGTGAAGTAGTCTACTCTAGCATTCTATTTTGTAAATAATGTTGGAAAAAAAGTACTTGTTATGTCATGTTTTGCATACAAACTCGGTGATCACTGAAGCATTCAATGCACACCTGAAAAAAGGGTAAAATGTTCAATTTCGAATATCAGTGTAGTGAGGCGCTTGATTCTTCATTTTAATTATAAAGTAACAACTCTGTTGTTGCCCAGGTGCTTATTATTGTAAGGTGCATCATAGGGCCGAAGTCCAAGTACTAGGTTAACAACAAATGAGCTTTTATGATTTCTCTCCATTCCTGTGATGGTCCTGATAAAAGCATGTAAAGTTGTGGTGTGCTCAAACATGTTGATCCACTCAAGTTCACTAATGAGTTGCAGCTCAACCTGATATTTTTACACTGTGAAGTGTGTCGTCCCGACTATATGTGAGGATAACATGTAAACAGTTTAAGTCAATCAATCAATGTAACTTTATTTCGGTTACTTAGACCATAAAAGCACATAATAAAAAAAAGATACAAATTTCCATCATGCACTTAATTGACAATTGATTTTGACACATTGATTGGGTATTAGAAAGCACAATTTCATGATCCGTCCTTGATGTACAATTAAAAACAATTATTCAAATGAATACAATAAACATGATAAAAATATTTTGGAACAACAAAAATAGGCACGTTAAAACCTATTAAAATCCTTCAATCACACTCCTCATAATTACAATTATCAAAGTATATGATATCTGGAACTCCACCATTTTTGCGAGGTTGAAGAAAAATGTATCACTGGTTCTTTACAAATTTAGAGTGCAAATGCAAAATATGTCAAATATTTGCTAGAATTACATGTTACAGTATTACAATTTCAAGCCAATTTTGTCTCTAATAAACATCACATTATATAGGAATCTCGATACACAAAAAAACACCAGTTGCGTGGTGTCTGTCCTTAATAGACGCTCAGCTTCACTACAATGCCTAATATTTAAGTTATTGCAGAGGGGTTTAATCCATTTTTTCTTGGAGTGTCATACAGGGGACAGAGGAAGAATATGTGTGCATCATCTTCCTTGACCTCAGCCAAATTTTTGCAAAACGTACACTTGTCATAATCCTTATCATCGCGGTTACTGCCCCATTTGGATTTATTGTTATTTGTTTGTAAAACCCTGTATCTAAATTTCAGGTACAAAGATTTTGCAGTTTGTGGACGCACCTCATCTAGAAATGGTTCAAACTGAGCTATGTCTTTGAACATTAGAAATTATGTTGTCAGAGGGCCTAGACTAGAGTCATGTAGCAATTTACTATTGATATAGGTCCAAAAAGATGACTTCACTACCTTGCTACATGCCATAGACAGTTCTAGAGGCTCCTTCCAGTAGTGTAATAATCCTATTTTGTCTAACCAGGTTGACACGTGTTGAAACCATGGTATAGCCTTGAAAAGACCAATACTCATTATCTCCTGTAAACCTTTTTTGTAATGTACGAGCTCCATTGTTGACCAGATTCTTACCCAAAATAAAAGAGGGCGTAAAACAGCATGACAATCAGTACGTTTCAGATTCAAGTCCAACATTACTGGGATCAACGGGGTCCTATTAGGTAGAGACAATAATTTATGGAAGAAGTTGTTTTCTCCAATTTCAAAATTACGTTTGCAATAGGGCCCCCATATTTCTGCTTCGTACAAGGCAGCTGACTGGGCCTTGAATTTAAACACCTCAATGGCAGGAGATACAGCCTTAGAGGTACTTCCCCCATTCTTCTTTATGATGGGAGTACAATTTTGGAGCAGGATTATTCTGTTTTTTTTTCCAGTTGTGGCTTCCAGGTCAACTTCGTATCTAATGTGATGCCTAAATAGTTAAAACTATGTACATATTCTAGCCTTTGACAGTTTAGCTCTAAATTCTTTTTAAAAGATTTGTGAGAATTAATAGACATGTATTTGGTCTTGCTGGTATGTATTTCAAGTCCCTTGTTGGTACAATACGACTGGAAGGAATACAACAGATTTTGGAGACAGCTGGGAGTTTGCGAGATTAAGATGGTATAATCTGCAAAGAGTAATGCAGGAATTACTTCACCTCCCAGTTTACGGGAATCATTTTTAGAGCCTTCCAGATAACAAGGGATGTCATTTACATACAGGCTAAACAGGGTGGGCGCCAATACACAACCTTGACGTACTCCCCGTCTCACAGGTATTTCCTTGGTAAATTCACCCCTCGGCCCCCATCTCACTTTAGCGTAGTTCCCTCATGGAGCCTAATTATCTGGACAAGCCGTTCGATTGGCACCCCCAGATCTTTCAAGCAACCCCATAGCAGGTTCCTGGGTACCAAGTTGAACGCAGCCTTCAAGTTTACAAAGGCAATATATAAACTACCTTTCCTTAAGCTTATATATTTCCGGCAAAGACACATGAATCTGAAGACTTAATCAATAGTGCTAGTCTTCTTCCTGAACCCAGCTTGATAATTTGAGAGTAAATCGACCTCTTCAATCCAAGCAGTTAACCTATATAAAATGTGCCTGGCAAATAATTTCTGTGGGATATCGATCAAGCTAATGGGGCGATAATTTGCCGGATTGTGCCGATTTCCCTTTTTAAAAATTGTGACTATTTCTGCCCCCTTCCATGTGTTAGGTATTGGTTCAAAATCAGCTATCGCATTACAAAGATGGTTTATATAGGGTCCCCAAATACTCAAATCATGTTTTAAAAGATCACCCGGGATTTTGTCGGGTCCTGGTGCTTTACCCGATTTAACTGACTCCAGTACTAGTAGAGTTTCATTTAGTGTAAAGTACAATTTAGCTGCCTTTGCAATGTTCTCCATGTCTTTTGTTACCACAAAGGCATCGTCATTGGTTTCAGAGTAAAGACCAGAAAAGTGTTCCACCCATGTATTTTCGTCAAGGAATGGGTCTCTCTGCGTTCTTCCCGACCTGTTCTCTTTGGCTATCAGATTCCAGAATCCAGCCTGATCCTTGGCTTTAGCCGCACAGATTAGGTCAGACCAGATTGCCTCATCCCATGACCTCTTTGCATCTTCTAGAGTCTGTTTATAGTTATGCCTTTTTGCCCTTATTCCATCTATATTTTTGCTCCTAACAGCCTGAACTAGCTCTGTCTTGGCCGCCCAGCAGTTCCCATTATACCAGGGATTACCAAAGCTATTCTTATGTGTTGCTCCTGCATTCCCTTCTTTGGGTATTTTGCTTAGCACTGGTCCTAAGGCATTTACCAGCGTACCATGCAGGTCTGTCATCTTAATTTGGCCAATGGGTTGTTCTATGAATGGTGCAATGGTATCTGCAAAGGTGGAATACATACTAGCCAATGCTTTGGTGTTCCCTAGGATGTATGGCCACTTTACAGCTCGGTTGTTTTTCCTTAGTATGAATTTATCATGCTTGGTGCCAGTCTCGTTGGAACCAGTTGGAACCAGTCGGTGCTGCCTCGGCAGAAAATGGAAATGACATATGGGCTCACCAGCCAACCATCAGGCAGATAAGAACAGCAATGCTAGAATTAACCTATGGCAAGCAGCAGGACAAATTACCTTTGAAATTGTAATTACTATAGGTCTTGCGACAGCGCATGCGCGGTCTAGGCTCGACCTAAAAATCATCCTTCATTGCAAATAGCCCCACCATACAATTATCACAGAAGCACCCAGCTAGATACGTACTAATCAAAGCCATGAAACACAAGGTTTGCACTCTTTAAGAACTGCTATTAACCACTCAATGCAGAAAATGCTCATGCCACCATTTCATCCATGACCACACTATGTTCCGCTCTTCATATCCAGCCTTTCTTTTATTTTATATCCCATCAGCTAAGGAGTGTATTGATCATGGCCAGGGGGCGTATTATGATGTGAATTACCATAACTGGAGAATTTCAGGGCTTTTTCAGTTTTGTATTTGTTGAACTATCACGGACCTTTAACTCTGTTTCTCTCTGTGAATTTCATTTTTATTTTGATGATGTACCACATTCACTTGTCCTGTACCTATTCCGCACCATGCACTGCTTTGGCCAGGAGCCCAAATCCGTTTCAGCTGTGTATAATGGTGGTTAAGCACAGGAACTGTCTGGTCTCTTGCATTGGACTTAATTTGCTACTGCCAAATTTCATGACGATTCATCAAACTTTGCCTTGAAATTGAGAAAACCAAGAGTATGCTTACACTTGCTAAATCTGATACATTTCATGCAGTTCCATCCAACGATGCCAAAGCTATTAGTACATCAAAAATGTTAGCAATAAAAAATAGGTGTTCTGTTTAACGAGGAAACTTTCTCCAACTGACTACTTCGAGTCTGTGGTCTCGAGGGACACAAACAGGTATACTGGCTGAGAGGAATATTAAACAAAGTTCGAGTCAGAACCCTCTCACTCCCTCTAAGACCATGAAGCACAGCATTGCTTCCTGAAAGGATTCTTTGCACCGCGTTTGTGTCCTAGGAGGTTGCTGCACCGTTGGACGATCCTGCTGGGCTGCTCTTTGTGTTACTAGCCTACTGCTCGCGGGTCCCGCTTCGTGGAGGAGGTCCACGAGGGAACTTGCTGCTGTTACTGGGGAGCGCAGGGGCAGGGCAGGGCTGCGAGCGATAGTGCGGGGACTCCATCTCCCAGGAGTCCCTACTTGGCCAACTTGAAACACCGGGCCCGCTCTCCCTGCTAGCCCCGCCCCCTGCACACAGGACATTGAAAAACTCTCCCTAACTGCTGACCGACGGGATTCTTTGCACCGCGTTTGTGTCCTAGAAGGTTGCTGCACCGTTGGACGATCCTGCTGGGCTGCTCTTTGTGTTACTAGTCTACTGCTCGCGGAACCCGCTTTGCGGGTCCCGCTTCATGGAGGAGGTCCACGAGGGAACTTGCTGCTGTTACTGGGGAGCGCAGGGGCAGGGCAGGGCTGCGAGCGATAGTGCGGGGATTCCATCTCCCAGGAGTCCCTGCTTGGCCAACTTGAAACACCGGGCCAGCTCTCCCTGCTAGCCCCGCCCCCGGCACGGTTCATACCCAATAAGAACAAGACCTACACCCGCTACGCGGGAGCGTCCCGGGAGAAGCCTGGGACAAGGGCGGGCCGTCTGTGGCCGTCAGGGGCTGCAAGAGGCTGGGCTGGGCCCTCTCTCTGTCATCCAGTGTCATCTATTGGACCTTACTGCTTAAGGTGAAGCGAACTGCTATTTTGTGTAGCCTTGAGTGGTCCTGCTGTGATTTACATCGTTCCTGCTTATCCCTCGTGCTGTAAAGACCACTAAGCATGTCTTCACCTCCAACTACTTCCCTATTGAGCTCCCTTCCGCCCACGGTAGGGGTTGCAATTATGGGTCCCTTAGACAAGTACTTCACTAGGGCCACTCGCGATATTGATAAAGAGATTGCCCTAGCTGAGAGACGCGCTGAACGCAGGCAATCTATCGAACTCCTTAAACTCCCTTTAGAGAAGCGGGCACCCCTGGGTTTTCTGGCATCGGTCCCTTCTTCTCCACCCTTAACCGTGCCAGACTCAGGGGACATGCCCCATGCTTCTTCACAGTCGCACAGTCTGGGCAGGGTGGAAGGTACGTTAGGTTTTGACTTCCCGACCGGAAATGAGCCATCGGTCGCCGTCTCTAGCAACTTGCCTCACCCCACGCCTACTACTCTAACTACTCTAATTATCACTTCTACTGACGAGGAAAATCCTGCCCTACTAGGTGTGTTACCCCACGCAGTCCCCAAAAACCCTCATATTAAAAGGAAAAGATACACTAGTCCCCGGAAAGGTTGCCACCCTAAACCACCTAAGAAATTCAGGAAACTTGGTATAGGAGTGGGAGCTTCCTGTAAGCCAAAAGGGGCTGGTTCAGGTGGGGCTCAAGCTGTCAAGGATGGGGTGTCCTCGGGTAATTCACCATCTAACCCGAGTGACTCTCTGGCGATAGCTCCTGCCGAGATCATATCCCCAGATTCACGCCTACTCACGCAGATAGAGAAATTGATGAAATCTCTACTGACCCCTATTGTAGAACGAGTTAAAAGGTTGGCGGACCGTTTGGACAGCCTTGAACAAGCGACCTTAGACAACTTTTTCTCAACTAAATCCTTAATTAAAACACACTTTAGGTTGGGGGTCTGTAATAAAGGGGGGCCCAAGCGGATACGTCAACCTCTAACACTCCACATGATTCCTCTATCACAAGTGGGTTGGCAAGTGGGATACCTGTTCCAGAGCCCCTTCCTCCTGTTGTTATTACTACTAAAGGGGGGTCTCGTCCTCCAGGTCAAATCCACAAGATCACTCCCTACCCTCCAGACCATTCACGGGTAAACACATCCCAACCCAAGAAGCGCTTAGCTATCGAGGCCACGGGCAATATTGTTGGATCCAAAACCGGGAACCCTGGTTCCAACAATAATAATTCCAAAGCTTCAACCCAAACCCCATTGACTTGCCTCGTTCCTCTCCCCTCTAGCCTACCCGACACAGTTCCTCCTAAAGTGCCCCGCAGGATACCTCCTATGAACCTGCCCCCAGACTGCTACCCCTTCGTTGCCATCCTTCCCAACGTACCACCATTGTTGGTTGGGCAGCAAGAATCCTTCCAGATGCTAAAAAATAAAACCATGCACTGGTTAAGGATTAATAGACCACTGCCCAGGGAAGTTGATGGGTTGATTCTAGGTGTTAGAAGGGTAGGTTGGGTAGGTAGTAGCCACAAGCGCTTTGAGGGGGACTGTGTGGTAGTTAATTTCAAGGATCCCAGGGTAGCTCAGCTAATTTCTAGGCAGAATTTAGGCACTAGTAGTGGTGGCATTGAAGTAGTCGATCTGACTTTCTTCTACCCGAGACCAGCTGGCATTCATTTTGGTATCACCCCAGAAGCAAATTGTTATCACAATCTTCCCATTTCCGGACTCGACCCCTTCTTTGTGCCTTATCAGCAAATTCCATGGCCAGGGACTTATGGAAGAACCGCAGGCTATTGAAATGACATCCTCTCTGGGACAGTTCTCGCTTCCCCCGGCACTAGCCCACGGTTAGATCCATGCTCCTTGGAGACTACCTTCAACAGTAGGATGTCCATCTCCACTGAGAGCGGTCCCCAGCCTCAGGGCGACAGTCCTGGTAGTGGGTCTGAGGGGGGAAGCAGAGCTTCGTGTTTATTCCCTGGAGAAGGGCAGGATACTATTTGTGTCCCCCATGTGGAGCCAACTACGGCCGATCCTGTCATAAAAATTCTTAGCTGGAATGTTGCTGGGATTGCGAGGAAGTTGGCTGTTCCGGACTGGAACATCTTGGTGGAGGGTTTCTCCATCTGTATCTTCCAAGGAAATTGGAGTACGGAACCATGCCACAAGGTAGGATACTCATCCTTCTTCCTGCCAGAAGTCCCTTCCCCTTCTGGGAAGGGCCGCCCCTCTGGAGGTCTGCTTATATGGGTCGCTATTTCGCTTGGTTACCAGGTTACCCAGCGCGTGACTGACTCCCTTGATCTTTTGAGTATATCGCTCACAGGACCCAAGAGAGGGCCAGCCCTAGACATTTTTAACATCTATGTTAGGGGTACAAAGGGAGGTCTATTGTCACCCATTGTTGCCGAGCTAGAAGCCCGGTTAAGAGGGGGCCCCGATAGTTCCCACGTCCTAGTTGCAGGTGATTTCAACTGCACGTTCGAGCCCCTTGGGCTGGAGGACTCCCTGGGGACAGTTGAGGACGATAATAGGAGAGGTATACCAGCGTTGACCTTACCTCCTATCAGAAGGTGGTCCCAAGTGGCAGTCCAAATTTACTCCCTAACCTTGGAATTCGACCTCAGGGCAGTGAACGGTAGGACGTCTCAGAATCCTTCCGGAGCGCATACCTACAATAGGGTGGACCACACGTCCAGAATAGATTATATTCTTCTTGATGCTAACTCCTGGGACCATTTGCTGGACATGGAGGTTCTTCCTTCAGTAGAGAGCGACCATAACCTGCTCTCTCTTGCTCTTCGCCCCTTCCGGTCGGAGCATTCGGGAGGTGATGTGTCTTCCTTAGTGCTAGCTCACCAGGAGCTTTACCCTTCTAATTGTGGCAGACGTTTAAAATGGGGTAATATTATCATGGACAAAGAGAAAGTCCTATCCATTTCAACTCTTTTGACCTCTGCCCAGTCCAGGTTAGATGATTCCTCGCTACACCCAGAGGAGGTAACATCTCTCTTTTGCGCTACCACTAAGGTTCTGAGTGAACTCTTTTATCTTCCCAACATGGCTTCTCGTGCTGGAAAGCCCAAACCTAGGCAGAACCCCTATGCTTGGTACACAAAAAAATGCAGGGAGATGAAAAGTTCCTTGATTTGCGCTGTGAAGAACAAGTCCTTAACCGACATACGTTTGGCAAGGAAAAACTACACACTGACTGTGACTGCAGCAAAAAGGGAATGGAAGGACTGCTTCTGGGAGGATCTGAAGAAAACATGTTTGGACAGGGATGCCAGAGGGTTCTGGGCCCTTATAAAATCTAGGGACAGGCCAGACAGTACATTAATGACGTGTAATATCCCCTCCCAGAGTTGGTTCAATCACTTCTCATCCCTCTATGTTGCAAGTGACCCACCTACTAACAACACTCCCCTTGCAGGAATATGCTTAACGGGTTTAGAGATTGTTCCTTTCACCATCAGAGAGGTGACGGATGTAATTAAAACCCTGGTACCGTTGAAAGCAGGAGGGCCCGATGGGTTACCTGGTGATATTTTACGGGCAAGTCCCAAGGAGTGGGGGATTCTCGTATCCTCACTGTTAAATGCCATCAATGAGGGCGCGCCCATTCCTGAATCCTGGAGGGGGGCAGAGGTTGTCCCCATATTTAAGAAGGGGTGTCGGGACAACCCTGCCAACTACAGGCCAATAAGTCTAATCGACTCCACCCAAAAACTGGCGGGGAAGGTGATCTTGCGAAGGATGCTCGAATGGATGGACGACAATAACATTCTGTCGGACCTCCAAGCTGGGTTCCGTTCTGGTACCGGGACCATCGAGCAGGCCTTCAGATTAACTCTTCTCCACTGGAAGGTGGTGGTGTTGGGAGGGGGCAGTCTATATCTGGCTTTTATAGATTTAAAAACTGCCTTCGACCTGGTTCCTAGGGAGAAACTATGGAAGGTCCTGTTAGACTTAGGGTTGCTGTCTTACATTCTCTCCCTACTGATAAAACTTCACGATGGCAACTTTGCACAGGTGCGCTGGGGCACGAAAGGCGAGAAAACAGAAAGAATTCCTGTGGGAAGGGGGGTCCGTCAAGGATGCCTCCTAGCGCCCACTCTGTTTTCGCTTTATGTAAACGGAGTGGTCGATCATCTGCTTGGCACTCCCTCGGATGCTCCCTCCTTGGCGGGCAAACGGATCCCTACACTGCTTTTTGCGGATGACACTCTCCTCATCTCAAAGTCCCCCATGGGCCTGCAGAGTCTCTTAAATAGCTTTCAGGAATTTTGTCTATCGAGAGGCCTAGTAATTAACACAGACAAAACCAAGTTTCTGGTCATGAATCCCCCCATGACATTTGGCAGACCTCCGACGTTGAACTCAGAGCCACTAGAGAGAGTTTCTGAATTTGACTATTTGGGTATCCGCCTCAACAACTCCCTTTCCTGGAATCCACATATCTATAAAATGCTACTGGGCCACAAAAGGGTAGGAGGAGCGTTACTCAAAAAACAACGCTCCTCATCCTGCAAACCCATTGCCCCAGTAGTGGACATGTACAAAGCGAGAGGGGTCAGTGCCGCTTTATATGGGGCAGAGCTGTGGGGCATTTGCAACCTGGACCCAATAGTCAAATCAGAGAACAAGTTTCTAAAAGACCTGATGGCTTTGCCACGAAGCACTCCAACTGTGCCAGTGCTTTTGGATTTAGACTGTAGACCTATCGGGGACCAAGCGCAACTTCGCCCACTGCTTCTTTGGGCAAGGTTGTGGCGTGTGCCCGAATTGGCCTCTTACGCGGAGGCTCTGTCTGAGGTTATGGACATGGCAGGGTGGTCTAGGATCAAATGGTTGAGGGTCGTTAAAAGACTACTAATGGAGATAGGGTTACCTGACGCTTGGTCTACAAAATCTGCCCCACCTAAGGCTACTATTAAAAAGTTGTACTGGAATTGGGTCTGTGCGAAATTACATCTAGACTCACGCCATTGCAACACAACAGTAGCCTTTGTGAGAACTAAGGAGGTGGTGGCATACGAACCCTACCTAGACATTATTACCATCCCGCTTGACCGCACTCTGTATTTTAAGTTTCGTGTGGGGACTTTACCAGTAGGAGAGGTAGTCGCCCGCTGGAAGGGCCCTAATCGACTTTCTCCCTTTTGTGCATCCTGTCCCGCTTGTGTAGAGTCAGTTGTCCACATTTTCTTTGAATGCCCGGACTATCGTGCGCCACGGATTCGTTGGCTCAAACCACTCTGTAGACTGCTGGGCATTCGTCAGTGTATAGTGGCAATGCACATTTTAAAGACTGACACATCCCCCGTGATTGTATGTGCTGTGTCAAAATTCCTGAAATGGGCTTGGTTGATTCGCAACAGAAGGCTTTCCGTGTCAATTTAATCCTTGTTTTAATATGTCTAGTCAATTTTTGTACTTGTTTTTATTAATTGTGTATAAAATTGTATATGACATTTCTACATATTGTATTTTTGTATTGCTTTTATGGTATTTGTATACCGAAATAAAGCCTATCAATCAATCAATCAATCAATTTTAGGATTTTAACTTATAAACTGCAAATAACTAAAGGAATGTTCAAACAAGAGCATTAACCAACTGAGCTATCCTCATGAATACAGTTCTGTGATTTGCATGGTAAACGTCCTTTGCATCAGGAATATTAATCCTCTGCGCTACCTTCCAATAAGTCAAAACTGTGAGAAGTTGGCCTGGCATATGATGTCCACTATTCTAGTGGGCACCTTGCACCAGTCCAAATGACCCTTATTGATGGTAGATTTAGACAACCTTTATAGAAAGCTATCCTAGTGGTAGCTGTGGAGAGAAGTCTTCAGGCTAAGTCTTGAAGGAATGTACTTCGAGTCTGTGGATACAAACCTGAGGCCACGGATTCAAGAACATTTCTTGATCAAGAAAACAGATATTCAGACTTGCTATACTCTAAATCCAATTGTTCAGGTGTATATTTCATTCTAGCAAACAGATAATTATCTTGCTATACTGTAAACCCAGTTGTATATGTAATGTATTTAATGTATAATTGAGTTTGGAGTACGGCAAGACGGAAATATAGATTTTCCTGATTTAGAATTGTTTGTTGAGGCTGACACTCTAGCCTCAAGGATATATGGAGCCCTACTTCTCTGAATGCCCTATTGCATGCAAGATCAGATCAAACCAAAAGACATGAAAGTCAATGTAGCATTTGTGAACTTTTTCAGAGCTAGAAGAAATTGTAACCTGCCATTTGAGTAAGGGAAAGAAGAAAAGATTATTGTTGAGAGATTTATGAAGGGACGATATGAAAGCGGGGGCACTCATGAAAGCACTCATGAAAGTGAAGAACGGAGCTAGTACAATCTCCAGAGAGCAATTCCTCAGAAATAAGACAAAGCCAATATCGAAACAAGATGAAGTGATCAGATTCAGCACAAGGTATAGCAATGGAAATTATATTGTTTATACTAGGCTTAAGAGATATTGGGACATTTTGAGCTTAGAGAGTTTGCTAAATATATGCCATACCTAGATGGCCTATGATTAGCTACAAAAGAGTCCCTGCATTACAAAAATCTTAAGCCCCAGTGATATGTTAAGATTTCAAGCTGACAACAGATCTTTAAGAAGAGATACCAATAGGCTAGGTGAGCAACTGAAAGGCAGTTACACACGTGGCATCGTTTCTGTTGTAAATTTGTCAAAGATAACACAAAATGGATCTCAGATCTCAATCAAAGTAAAACATACAACATATCATTTATAAATGATAACACTGCCAACTGTGTCTATAAGAACGTTTGCATATGTGGGAAACTGCCTATTGGCTCGGTGTTAGAAATGGTGTCTCTAGTTAGCAGTGGTTTGCACCCTATCCAAGTAGGGACCCTCACTCTAGTCAGGGTAAGGGAGTCACAAAGCTAAGATAACCCCTGCTCACCACCTTGGTAGCTTGGCACAAGCAGTCAGGTTTATGTTAGAGGCAATGTGTAAGGCATTTGTACATACACACACAGTAACACAGTGAAACACTAAAAAATTAGTTCATTACAGTTTAGTACAATTGCCAATATTTATCTGAATAAAACAAGACCAAAATGACAAAAATCCAACATACACAAGTCAAGATATTACTTTTCAAAGGTAAAATATGTTCAGTCCATAGAAATCTATGGATCTGTTTCTTTTAGCACAAAGTACCTTGGATGCGTCAAAATACAAAGACAGAAACAGGTGGAGGGGACGTGAGGTGTCATAAAAGCAAAGCAATGCGTTGGTCTTTACTCCCAGGGGAGGTGATGCATCAGTTCCTTAATGGAAGTGGAGGTGATGCATTGCTTTCCAGACACACGGCCTTGGTTCCTTACTGTGGTGCAGATAAAGAGTCGATGTAGAGGGACGATGCCTCACAAATCCAGATGTGCTGCATCAATGAGACGGCAGCAATGCAGGCGCTGCATTGATTTCACAGCCCTGAAGCAGATGATGCATTGATTCTTCAACGGTGAAGCAGGAGCTACGTTAGAGTCGGAGAGGGTGCAACGGACATCGGTGACACATTGGTCAGGACTCGAGCTGTAGTGATTTTTCAGCCACAAAGCAGAGGAAACAGGTGCTGCGAGTCGATGTGTGGATTTTCTCAACAGGTTACACTTCCAAGGGCCCAGAACTTGAATTGACACCACTTGGCATGTCAGGAATCTCAGCAGAAGAGCCAGGCAATGGTAGGTGAAGTCTTTGATGGCCCTCATACTTCTTAACAGGAGGCAAGCATGCACAAGCCCTTGGAGAATATGTAAGCAGGATGTAGAAAGCAAAGTCCAGTCTTTTCACTGCCAAGACAGAGCAACAGCCCAGCACAAGAAAGCAACAGGCAGAGGGGAAGTTCCTTCTACAGCATCCAGCTCTTCTTCCTGGCAGAATGTCCTCAGTCCAGACGTGCCCTGTTTTTTTAGGTGTCAGAGGTCCAGTACTTATATCCATTTCTACCTTTGAAGTAAGCACACTTTAAAGGAACGTCTTTGTAGTGCACAAGACCCTGACTTTCCCTGACCAGGCTCCAGACACACTACAGGGAGGTAGAGACAGCTTTGTGTGAGGACAGGCACAGTCCTAATCAGATGTCAGTGACAGTCACAGTCCTATTCAGATGTCAGTGACAACTCCTCCCACCACTCCAGCTCAGGTAGACACATCAACCTGATGTTGGGCCATCAGGAAATACAAGGCATACCTCAGCTCCCTTTTTGTGACTGTCTAGTGTGAATGCACAATATCCCAGCTGTCAGTCAACCCAGACGTGTATTCTACATACAGGCAGAGGCACAGAATGGTTAAGCAAGAAAATGTCCACTTTCTAAAAGTGGCATATTCAATCCCCCAATTTAAAAAACAAGTTCACCAAAAGAAGTATTATAATTATAACTCCAATTTGCCATCTGCTCCCAATGGGAAATTGTTTCTAAAAGATATTTTAAGGCAATTCCCATGTTACCCTACAGGAAAGATAGTCCTTGCAATGGTGAAAAATGAAATTAGCAGTATTTCACTATTAGGACAATTAGAACACACCAGTGCATGTCCTACCTTTTAAATACACTGCACCCTGCCCATGGGGCTACCTTGGGCCTACCTTAGGGGTGACTTATATGCAGTAAAGGGGAAGGCTTGGGCCTGGCAAGTGGATGCACTTGAGAGGTCGAAATGACAGTTCAAAACTGCACACACACACACTGCAGTGGCATGTCTGAGACATGTTTGCAGGGCTACTCATGTGGGTGGCATAATCAGTGTTGCAGGCCCACTAGTAGCATTTGATTCACATGCCCTCAGCACACCTGGTGCTCTTTACCAGGGACTTACTAGAAAATCAAATAGAGAAATCATGGATATACTAATCACCAATACAATTTACCCAGGGAGCACTTGCACTTTAGTACTGGTCAGCAGTCGTAAAGTGCCCAGAGTTTGAAAACCTATTTATAAAGGAAAAAGGAGATCATGAAAGTCAAAGGGACCTAAGGTGTACGTATCTTTAACAAAAACACTGGTCCCTTCATGAGGTGATAGACAGTGGCACATTGAACTACAATTAGAACTACGTTTAAATTCTCCAGATTAAGAAGTCGATCATTTAGTAAGTAGCAAAACAATTCAAAACCATAAAACATAGAATAAGTGGGCAAAATATTGGAAATTAACATATTTCCAGACCTCAGGCATTTATACAAAGAGTGACTCCAGAATCAATACCAATCCAGTAAGTCACAATAGAAGAAGTGCCTTTTGCTCATGAGAAATGCAAGTAAAACAGTTTAGAGTCAAGACACAAGGGTCAACGACGTTTCGATCCCTCCTACAATGGATCATCATCAGGACACACGCAATTAAGTAATTTCCTGGCAAATGGAGTGGAAGAGAAGATGCGGGAGACATGGAAAGAGCGGGCAGGGGGAGAAAAAATAAAGAGAGGGGTTATAAAGGTCCCAACATCATGGGACTCAACAAAAGACCAATGTGTAATTGAACAAAGGCATGCATTGTCATGCATGTATAGCCACAATTGAAATATACACGTAAGTGCCCTAGTGAACTATCAAAATTAAACTTTAACAGAACCCTCAATTGGATCTTGAGTTAATGGCAATGCATTATTATTAAAAAAACACGTGTATTCAATCCAAATGTCCATCCAATCCTAATGGTACAGAACAGAATAAAATAGGGCATGGGTTGCAAGGCCGCTGGCCTGGTGGTTATACTCACAAGGGTAACCGTGTAGGGAAACATGAGAATAATGGCCACCTGGTGTTGTAATTCACAGTGCCCGTAGTGACCAGCATCGGTAACCGGGCGTTGGCTTAGGTGCGCTCTGTGGGTTAAAAATTGCAAGGTCATGAGCTGACAAGTGTATCATGAATGTGGGGAGAATAGGGGTGAAGTGGGAAGGGAAACTTATCCTAGGCAGCGAATCGAGGCAGTAAAACGGTGACCATTTGCCCAACTTTGCGATTAATCCTAGTATGACACTTTCCGGGTAAAAGGAGTCTTACGATATCACGAGAACGTAAATTAGGATGACCACTCCACCACTCTTTGTAGAGTCGAACAAAATAAAATGAAGTTCTGAGGTTTCATGTTAGTACGATGAGGGTCTCACCTTCTCCTCCCAAGCCCGGAAAACAGCGGGTACTTGCTATGGTCTCTTATGGACCTCCAGAAAAATGTTGGCTATGCTGCCTCCCGAATCCCAAAAACTCCTGATTCAAGGATTATTATTGTCTCGCCTTGATTATGGTAATGCCCTGTACCTCGGAGCCCCTAAAAAGGTTGTCTCACAACTCCAGGTCGTGCAAAATACGGCGGCCCGCCTCCTCACGGGCACTCACAGCCATTGTTCAGCCAAACCCTCCCTTAAGGCCCTCCATTGGCTGCCCATTCAACAAAGAGTGCATTTTAAGGCCTTATGTACCACACATAAAATCTTGCACAAAAAGGCCCCCCCATCCTGAAGGATCTTATCACGCCCCATACAACCAACAGAGCGCTCCGATCAACTTACCTTCACCTCACCTCAGTGACTAGGATCAAGAGAACCCGTTCTGGAGGCCGTCTTTTTTCCTATAACCCGTCCAGATTATGGAACTCTCTCCCACTGGACATTCGGGCTCAACCGAATCTGTTCTCTTTTCGCAAACTTCTCAAAACATGGCTGTTTCCCTAACTCACTTCTCCCCACTTACTTCTTCTTTCACTAGCGCTGGGACGCTCATGGGCAGCCATGCGCTTTACAAATCAGTAAACATAAACAAACATAAACATACGCCGCAGGGGGAGACCAGGGTCGTGTGCATGGACTTACACTAAGTAGCAGCGTCCTGGCGTGATGATGGTGCTACCTGCCAATTTCAATCTATCGCCCCCACAGTCAGGGTGCCCGGTGGTGGTGAGCGTTCTAATAGTGAGGTGGATTCAGAGGAATTTCAAGGAAGCAATGTTTTGGAGACGCAATGCGTGAAGGGATTCCGGCCAGTCGAATGAAGTGAATAATGCGCATGCCTCCACGAGTATTATACCTCCAGATGCTAGAAAGCCAATTGAGTTGTGGAGGGAAAAATGGCCACCATCTTAGGAAAAGTGGGAGAGAGAAATTATCTAGAAGGCCGATGGAGGTATGGAAGGTGATGAATTGGCCACCATCTTGAGAGTGGGGGGGAGAGGAATTATCTGCTATTGGATAAGGAGATTGACTCTGACACCCAGCGTGTATTCTGAAATAGTCACCATACAGCATTTAGTGAGCATGAAAAAGGTAGTCTAAATAAATGCATGAGACGAGAGGAATAAGAAATAAGAGAGAACATGATGTTTTCAATAATTATAGTCAAACCATTATGCGTATTTTGGAAAACAGTTTTTTAGGAGAAATGAAAAGAGAGAGGGATGACAAGTTATCAGTAGGGATCCTGAATCTGCATTTCGCAGTACTACTTGTCATAAGTAATTTTGTTTGCAAAAGAAATCCACTTAAATGACTTTAGACTCTAGTAATTTTAACATTGGAATTCTAGGGCCCTGTGTAGACCTCCTCCCTCCAATAGTACATTTAAAATGCTTAGGTGAGTTAAGAAAAATTCTAATAGATTTATTTTCAACATTTTTTAAAAAGTTGCCAGCTTCTAAGTAAATAGTTAGGCACAATGGAGGCTGATAAGTTTCTAGACTTGTCAGTCATCCCAGCCCTGAGCATCAGTGATCTGAGGGTTTTGCGCAAAGCAAGGGGCATAAGCTATATTGTTACCGCTAAAAAGGAGGCGCTTGAAAAGCTTCTCAACTCCTATGAGGAAGAGAAATTAGAGAGGGAAGGTCTTTCCTGAGAAGAAAACCCTGAAAAGAACTAGGCCCTAGCACAAATTGATGGTGACGGGGAAGAAGGTAGAGTCTAACATTCTCCACCCTTTCACAGAACCCCCTCACCAGTGGGAAGTGGAATGAGTCACTCTATAAGACCCCCCACTGGTAAGGTGGTAAGACACCTGGACAAAGAGCTTGACCTATTCTCCTTGGAGGAGAATAAACTTGACCTCAAGGAAAAGAGACTAGCCCTTGAGGAAAGAAGAGTTAAGATGAGCTTGAAGCCCAAAGATGGTGGCAGCAATACAAACAGGGAGAAATAGGAATCTTTTGATCCAAAGATCACACGTATAGTGATGGTGATGGCATTGATAAGTGGTTTGCAGCCTTTGAGAGAGCCTGCAAAAGGAGGAGGAAAGGTTGTCAACACTGGGGCTCTCTACTTTGGGAGTTATTCTCAGTAAAGGGCAGAGATAGACTGCTGATCCTTAATAAGTAAGTGGCTGAGTCCTATCAGCTCATGGAGGATACACTCTTAGAAGGGTTTAGACCAGCGGTCTTCAATCTGTGGGGCGCGACCCCCAGGGGGGCCGTGGCGTCATGGGAAGGGGGTCGCGCATTCCCCAGCCTTACTGTCTGCACTCAAGGATTGTTGAATGGCTTCAGCTCGAGGCCGTTGTCCCAGACAGAGCCTCGCACTGGGCGCTGCTCTGAGAAGCAAACTTATTGTGATGAAGGGGGATGGGTCTTGCTGTGGGGGGTCAAGTACCAGCTTAATTGAGCCCAGCACGCCTGTTAATGTACTGTGTCCACAAAGGAAGATGCGAGCGGGGCTAGGGGGTTGGAGGGGGCCGTTCTCTCTGAGGTGAAAATCGAATGGAAGTCACAGGCCTGAACCACCCAGCCACAAGGTTTTCTTACTGTTTGCCATTTGTTATTGTTCCTGTAGCATTTGAAGGCATGGATTGCTATGATGTCATCAGAACCCCTGGATGGCATTCCCTCTCATGCATCCTGTATTTAAAATATCTGCTCCTTGTCGACTTTTTTTGGGTGCTCCAGATGCTTTCGAAAACACTATGAGTACCAATGTCTCCATTTTGGAGAAGACAACAAAGAGCATGTATATGTGTAGAATTGTGATGATAACATTTATTCTTGGTAAAACTACTTCCAAATTAACAATACACTTTTATTTGAGGGAAGAAAAAGGCCTTTGCAAGACAAAATTCTCTTGCATCATTAGATGAGTGTTTATTTGCCCGTGCAACTTACATTTCTTATTTTGGAAGCTTTTAGTCGATTTTACCTGTTAGAAAACTGCTTCACAACTGTTCTTAGTTTGAGTGGTACATTCCTTCATTTTCTGGCCTATCTTTTTTGATGGTGGATATTGGCAATGGAAATGTGCTTACAGTCAGTGGTAATTTTACCTTCCAGAGTGGATTTGTACAGGGAGTGAGTTTCCTTTTTCTGTAATACGCGTTGTTTTATTCTAGTGGCAATCATCAATTGCAGCTGACTGTATTTGCTTTGCATTTTTCCTGTAAAGGGAAGTAGCCCTCTTGTAGTAATGGCGCCTTCTGCACAACTTGGCCTGCATGTAATCCCAGATCCCCTCCATTTGCAAAAGAGCTGTGTGTTCCTGGACACATTTTTATCTACCTGCGCCACGATTGTTCTATCTACTAGTATTGGAAGCACTTACAAACAGGACAGGATAGCACACAAAAATTATTGACATTTGCCTCAGGAAAGCACAGCAGGTGCTAAATAAAGAAGTGCGTGGCTATTAAAAAGTAGTTGAAGCACTTTTTGCATAGCTGATCCGGCAAGGCCTTTTTTGGGTGACATTTGCCTTTGCTGGTTTTAGCGAGATATTCATGTAGGTATCTATTTGCAGACAAGGGCATCAAGAGTTCAGGGTTCTAATCCTCATTTGCCAAATTGAGCACACTGTGTGACCCTGATCTCATCACCCAGACTCGATGTGCATCGATGTATTTAAAGGTACAGAGCGAATGCGCTTAGAAGCCTGCTAGTCTAAACCCAGCACCAAGCGGCGTTTAAAGTGCACAATTTGTTCAAGAAAGCAACAGGACCCAGAAAGCAGACCCTTGGCAGTTAACTACGAGACTCGTATTGCCTGCTCATTGTTACCACTGAGAGATGAAGGATGGATGGATGAACGGGTGGATGGATGAATGATGGATGTATGGAAGGGAGGATGAAAGGGTGGATGGATGAAGGATGGATGTATGGATGGGAGGATGAAAGGGTGGATGGATGTATGAATGGATAAAAGGTTGCATGGATGAATGATGGATGGATGAGTGAATTGGTGGGTGGATGAATGATGGGTGGATGGATGGAAGGGTGGATGGGTAAAGGATGGATGTATGGATGGAAGGATGAAAGGGTGGATGGATGAAGGATGGATGGAAGGATGAAAGGGTGGATGGATGGAAGGATCAAATGGTGGATGGATGGATGTGTGAAAGTGTGGGTGGATGAATGATGGAGGGATGTGATGAGGTCTAACAGGCGCATTTATGGTTGTCAGAAGTTGATGATGATGAGTACCAGTTTCTAGAAACTTTTGTCGGAAGGGGGTCCTTACGCCTAAAAAGGTTTTACAAGGGGGTCTCGGCATCAAAAAGTTTGAAGACCTCTGGTTTAGACTAACCCGGGGCAAAGCACTATGCTACTCTCGCGCAGTTTGCGAAGTTTGCGCTAATTCACACTATGCGAATTGCACGTAGCGCAGTGTAAACATGCGTAGGGTGGCATCTCGGTCATTTTTTGCTTGCTCGCGGTCCTCAAAGTCAAGTTGGCGACTGCGAGCAAAATGACAAACCGGCAAGACTTTTTCCTCGTTTGCGATCAGCAACAACAAGTTGCCGATCACGAGCGTGGAAAATAAACCTCCCGGCAAGATTCTCAACGCGGGGAGGTCAGGTTTCTCATTGCGAGTGGTCGCATAAGCTTGCGACCGCTCGCGATGAGAAACTACAAGTCCGCGTTGAGAAAGCTGATGCTCAAGTAAAAATCTAATTGAGCGGCGGAAAACAACAGCTCGCACTGTGCAAGATGCCGTTTTCAATGATTGCACAGTGCGGACAAGCATTTGACACTGTGCAATCATCGCGAACAGCGCACTAGGCAGTTTGCGTTGTGCTACGCGTATCTCGCAAAGTGCACTTCGCGTAGCTACGCGTAGCTACGCGTAGCGCTACTACGCGAACTACACCCAGGGTTAGTTTAGACTCACCACTGAAGAGTATAGACTGAAGTTTAGGGGCACCCATAAAGGTCAAAAACAGACATGGGTGTACCTTTTAGTCAAAGTACTAAAAGGCTGGATTAAAGGCAATGAGGTAGAGTGTATGATGGGCTTTATTTAATTATGAAGGAGCACATTTTAGCTACTTGTACCACAAAGAAATTGCATCAGTATTGGGTAGATTCCAAATTGTTTTCTCCCAGAGAGCTGGGGAGGACAGCTGACAAATGGGTCAGAACTAGGCTGCCCAGAAAGACCCAGGGTGGGATTGACCACAAAAAGGGGGTTCAGACTTCCCAGCAGGGGAAGGAGGTGAGCAATAAACAGGATAAAAAGAAGGAGTTCTCTAAAGGCTCCCAAAGTTCTTCTCAGGAGGGTGAGCCTGTTCCTTTACAAATATTGTAAACCTGGGCCAGCTCCAAAAACAGACGCCTCTCCAGTGGAAGCTTAACGGCTATTTTTTTCCCCTCTTTCCGTGTATGCTGCATTCTGCAGCTCACATGGAAAGAGGAAAATGCATCTCGGGATAGTTTTTGTGATGGAAGGTGCCCCTTCCTGTACAAAAACAATCCTGCCTATGTTGGTACTAAGCAGTAATTTGTGCCCCAACGCAAGGGAAAAGGACAGAAATGCACCGTATTTTATAAATACAGTTTATTCCTGCCCTTCAGTCCAAAGACAAATGGTACCAGTGTAAAAACTGTTATCCACAAAGGCTTTTGGGTTGTGTCATAACTTTCATCAGGAAGGTCATAAGAAAGGAGATACAGCATGCTCCAAAAGTCCCCAGTGGTTGACTATCCAAGGGATTGGCTAACATTGGAGTGTGGATGGAAGTGTACTTTGGAAAGGCTAGACGACACACTGAGGCTAATTTAGTTTCCCTGGGTGGGGTGGATACTGGGTCTCCCTGAGTGGGTGTATATTACAACAAGAGAACAAGCAGCACGACAGGGAAGTCAGGGAGTTCTGGATCCTGAAATAGTGGACCAAGCTCCCAAAGACAAGAGAACAGGCAAAAAGTCTTCCAGGACCAAGGGGAGAGTTTTCTTAAGAGAGATGACCTGGTGACTTATGAGGGGACTGCAGCTGATGGGCTCTGGCCTGAACTGTCAGAACTCTTAAGTATAAGGGGGCCCTCCAGAGAGGACCTTTGCCAGTGGGAAAAAAGCAGTGCCTGGCTTTTGAAGGCCTTAGGCAGCAAGCTGCAAGGCAGGAGGAGGGTGATGTCAGTGGTACCGACAGGGTCTACTGGGAAGATGGTCTTTCATACACTCAGACCAGGGACCCAAAACCGGGGTCAGCCAGGAGAGTGGTGGTCCCCCAAATGTACAGAGAATTTATTTTAACCATGGCCCATGACAACCTCTTAGCTGGACATCTGGGACAAACCAAAACCTGGGATAGGTTGATTGCCCATTTGTATTAGACCTAGATGTCCAAAAAAGTGAAGGAGTTTTGTCACTCCTGTGTGACCTGTCAAGCCAGTGGCAAAACAGGCACACCACTGAAGGCTCCCTTAATTCCACTTCCAGTGGTTGGGACTCCCTTTGTGAGAGTAGAAATTGAAATGTTGGTCCCCTTGACAGTCAAATTGCATCTGGGAACAAGCTTGCTCTAGTGATAGTGGTTGACCATACCACTAGGTACCCAAAGGCAATTCCCCTCAGGAGTGTCAATGCCCCTGCAATGGGAGAGGCCTTCCTTGTCATCTTCATCAGGGTTGGGCTTCCAAAAGAGGTGGTCACTAATAGAGGGTCCAATTTCATGTCTGCATATGTTAAGTCTACGTGGGATGAATGTGGAGTGAGCTTCAAGTTTAACATTCTCCTATTACCCTCCGACAAATGGCTTGGTTGAAATGTTCAACAAAGGCATGGTAATGGGTCTCCCTGAAAAACTCAAAAGGAAAATGAATGTATTGTTACCTTTCCTGCTGTTTGCCTACAGAGAGGTGCCACAAAAGGGGGCTGTATTCAAACCTTTTGAAATTTTGTTTAGCCACCCTGTAAGAGGTACTCAGAGTCTAGTGAGGGAACGATGGGAAAACTCTCTCACACAGTCTAAGCAAGGCCTAGTGGTATGTGGTAGGCCTGCATTTATGTAGCACCTACAGGCCAGCCAGTAACTTGTCAAGTACTAGTATGACTAGAAATCAGTGCCTGTTGAGTACCAATCAGGTCAGCTGGTATGGGTGTTGGAACTTGTCGCTGCCAGGGCCCTCCAGGACAAGTGGGCAGGGCCCTATCCAATTCTGGATAAGAAAGATGAATTCACTTACTAGGTAGACTTAGGCAATTCTAGTAGTCCATAAAGTACTCCTTGTCAATCGCCTAAAACTCCACCAGGACAGAACAGACATGACCATACTCACGGTCAGATATGGAGGACAAGAGGAGGAAAATACCCACAGGATGGGTCAGTTGAGTGTATTGCTTTGTCCAACACTCTCACTGCACAACAGCAATCTGATTGCAGGCAAGTCCTAAGTCAGTTTGCTGAACTCTTCTCCTTGACCCCTTGCCAGACAACATAGTTTACCATCATGTGGACACTTGTGACAACCTCCCTGTCAAGAAAAAAATATACAGACTGTCAGACCAAGTCAAAGCTTGCATTAAGACTGAGGTCAGCAAAATACTAGAGCTAGGGGTTATTTAACCCTTTGACAGTCCCTCGGCTAGCTAGATGTTACTTGTCTCAAAGCCTCATTTCAAAAGTGGGAAACCTGAAATGAGGATATGTGTTGATTATAGGGGTTTACATGCAGTGACTAAAACTGATGCACACCCCATCCCAAGAGCAGAGCAATTAATTGGCAAGCTGGATGCAGCCACTTTTCTGAGTAGTTTTGATTTAACTTCAGGGTACTGGCAGATTGTGCTCACCCAGGGAGGAAAGGAGAGGTCATCATTTTCGACACCAGAGGGCCACTTCCAATTTAAAGTGATGCCCTTTGGACTACAAAAATACACCTGCCACCTTCCAATGGTTGGTAAATTGAGTTCTCTCAGGCTTGGGCAACTATAGTTCAGCATATCTATATGATATAGCTTGACTGGGTACTATAGGAGGTTTGTGAAGGGTTATGGGACCATTGTGGTCCCTCTAACTGAACTTGCCTCCAAGAAGCAGCCTAAGAAGGTCATCTGGACCACAGGAGGCCAAAAGGCCTTTGGAACCCTAAAAGAAGCTATGTGCTCTGCACCTGTCCTGAAGGCACCTGACTATGGAAAGGAGTTAATTGTCCAAACAGATGCTCCTGAACATGGGATTGGGGCAGTGTTCTCACAAACAAATGATGAGGGCCACGATCAACCAGTTGCCTACATCAGCAGGTGGCTCCTCCCTAAAGAGAAGTGCTGAAGTGTAGAAGTGCCATTGAGAGGGAAGCCTTTGCTGTGGTTTGGTCCCTGATGAAACTGCGACCATACTTGTCTAGGACTCGCTTCAAGGTTCAAA
Source organism: Lissotriton helveticus (assembly GCF_964261635.1). NCBI lineage: Eukaryota > Metazoa > Chordata > Amphibia > Caudata > Salamandridae > Lissotriton > Lissotriton helveticus. The sequence goes on along the minus strand of NC_136073.1, from coordinate 431,320,634 downwards.
CTGACCACAGACCTCTCAGATGGCAATGTATATGAGACGGGAGAATCCCAAACTGTTGAGGTGGTCCATTTCCCTGTAGGGCAGAGGTCTTCAAACTTTTTGATGTGGAGACCCCACTTGTCAAACATTTTAAGCGTAAGGACCCCCTTCTAACAAAGCATTCTGGAACCATCAACAACCATAAACGCCCCAATTTCCCACAGCAAATAATTTTTATGGGGGGGAAATAATATTAAACAGTGTTTAGCAAACCAAAGATCAGTGAGCGTGGGGGTGTAGTCAAAGGTGTAGCTAAAAACAAAGAGCCTCATTTATGTGGAATTGGCATAGGGCAGCAACGCAAGTCTTCTTGCAGCACTGCCCTATGCCAATATTGAAGGGCAGGAATAAACTGTATTTATAAAATACGGTGCATTTCTGTCCTTTTCCCTTGCGTTGGGGCACAAATTACTGCTTAGCACCAACATAGGCAGGATTGTTTTTGTACAGGAAGGGGAACCTTCCATCACAAAAACTATCCCGAGATGCATTTTCCTCTTTCCATGTGAGCTGCAGAATGCAGCATACACGGAAAGAGGGGGAAAAAAATAGCCGTTAAGCTTCCACTGGAGAGGCGTCTGTTTTTGGAGCTGGCCCAGGTTTACAATATTTGGTAAATATGGGGCAGCATCAAAATCCATGGGTGTTGCGTGGGAATCCCACACGAAGCCCATGGAACACCTCCTTGACACAGAGTAAGCCAACGCAGTGACTTGCGCTGCTATGTCTTACTCCATATCTATGAGGCCATGCAAAGCCATGCAGGGTGACTTTGCACCGCCTCCTAGGTATGGTTGGGACACTTGCAACACCGGAGCGTCAAAAAAGTGATGCTATGGTGATGCAAGCCTCTCATAAGTAAGTCACAAAATATTCTGTACGTTTTAGGTCTTTCACCATCAGGTATCCACATAAAATAATGGGCAGCATACATGAAAAATACATTTTTAAAAGTTGTTAATCAGTGGGAAATGCTCTTTAGTACATTATGAAACTTCTATTAGTTAATGCACTGCAAAGGTCTGTTTGTAACCAGAGAGCCACAAAATTAAATCTTGGTTGGTGCAGTGGATAATAGTGATGTGTACTTTTAGTGCTACGGGGTCACATCATGTGCCAGAAAGCACTTTCAATTTGTAAGTCATTATTTTATACTTGGACTACACACATGGTAAGATAGAATGCTGCAAAACGTGCAAATAGTTTAACTATAAAATGGTGCTTCCAAATGTAGATTTTAGGAATACTAGAGCATATGTAATACAATTTTGTTTTTACATAAGTGTCCCTTTAACACCTCTTTAGGGGTAAGCAAGCACTTTCCAACCCAGTTGTTAACTCTTTGCACTTCCACTCAATAAAACAAATCTTTGTCATCACATTTGATCAATTAAAACCAGAACCACTCCCTAGCACCCTTTACACTTGCAGATTAACTGATAAGGCACATTTGCATTTCCTTCAGGCAAGCAGCTGATAATGATCTAAATAAGCCGTCCCAGGACGGCTGTTTTTTTCTAAAAGGAAAGCAAAGGTTTTAGATTGCAGAGACAAGGGACGCTGGGGAATGTCCAACCCCCTTCCAAGGACTCCACGGCCCCCCTGGGGGTCGCGCCCCACAGATTAAAGACCTCTGCTGTAGGGTATGGACTTTACAGTTGGTCATCACTTTTCGTCGAAGGGAGGGTGTCATGTAGGAAAGTGCCCTTTGTGGATTGTCACACCCCACACTTTTTGCTCCAGTGCTGATGGTTATGACCCTGATAGTGCACTGGAGCCTGCTGCTTAAGCCCCAGTGTCAGTGCTCTGTTCCTAAAAATGTTATGTGTAAATTGGCAGTCCCAATTGACAAGGACTTTATCCCCCTTATAAGTCCCTAGTATATGGTACCAGTTGTACCCAGGGCATTATATTAAACAATGTGCCATCTCACCTTTGACATGAATATCATGCCTGGAGCGATGTGGCATGCACCCAGGAGGCTACCTTAGATGTGCCCACCTTTATGCCCCAATAAACCTATTCCGGGCTCGCAAACTGTCAGCTCCGAAACGTATATCAATCGTAAGTTTCATCTACAGGGGGGCGTGGCTTGGCTGCCGAGCGGAATGGCTGCCTGAGTGGTGAGCTCCGCCGATCGAGTTAATTAATCCGCCAACAATCCGTTCGTAACTGCCTCTGGGGCTCGGGTGTTGTGCCCTTTGTGCTTGCGAGGCTTCCCCGCCCTAACGAGCGAAAGTTCGAAGATCCTGTGCCCCGGTCCGCGGTGGAGCCGCCTTTCCGACCTGCCTGCGCTGTGGGGCCTGAAGCGGCGTGTGACGCCGGGAGCTTGCGTAGGTGCTAGCCGGCCGGAAGTGTGGGGGTGCCCGGCTCGGCCTATCCTGTGTGTGCCGCCTGGCTCGGAGACTCGCTGACCAAGGCTGACTGCTGTGAGCGGTGCCTGGTACAAGCGGCATCACCGCGCACACCCGCTCCGTAGGCGAGGATACAGACGCCAGTGAACATATCGGTGAGGGACCACGTTGCGCGGGCTTGACGGCGCGCAGTCACAGCGGAAAAAAGCGGTGGGTTCGCTCGGACGCCGCCGGAGAGACAGAGTGCCACCCGGTGAGCGGATTGAAAGCGGCTGACCCGCTGTGCGGCGTGCGGCCCCTGCCGAGCCTGGTACTCTGGGACATGCATCAGTAGACGGTGCTTGGGCCTGCTAGTGCTGGTTGGCGACCGCCATTTTGTCCAGTCACAGCTGAAACAGTTGGAGGTGGCTCGCTGCACTACTTTCCTTTTCTTTGCATGTGGGGGATGCCGAATTGTGTGGACGTGCTGCCCTGGAAGCACTGAGGTCGAACAACGCGGTGCCAGGGGGTGAACTTGCGGTGAACCTGCTCATTGGCGTGGGTGCCCGACCCTTCACGGGACCAAGTTGCAGACGCCTGGCGCGGAGACAAGTCAAGTACTTTTCGAAAGCTGCGACCGCCGCCACTTAACTTGCCCGAATTGTTTACACGGCATTCCTGGACAGTGGTTGGAGGCACGTCGGACCTGGACGACGCCATGGGCAAGCCAGACACGCGGCAGCCCAAACTCGCCTTTGAGAAATCATCCAAGAAGCCGACGGGCAATGAAACGCCGGATCAGGAGCTTTCGGGAGACGCCCGGCCAGTGCTGCCAGCGGACGACATCAAGGCCATGTTCCAAGACCTCAAATCGAGTCTGCAAGGCATCGATGGGAAGAGGGACGCTCTGGCTGCTAGGATGGACAGTATGACTAAAAGAATGGACAAGCAGGAAGGAGTAGTCGGGGTGCTGGAAACGCGTGTGACGGAAACGGAGGAATGCCAATCGGACCTGGACAAGAAGCTGCGAGGAATGGACAAAGTGCTCTCCCTGATCCAAATGAAGAATGAAGATTTGGAAGCTAGGTCCAGGAGAAACAACGTACGCGTCATGGGCGTGGCGGAATCGACGGACATTGCGAATATGGAGCGCTACGTTGAGCAGATGCTGAAAGATCTATTTGGAGCGGAACTATCCCCGATGTTCCTGGTGGAAAGGGCACACCGCACGCTAGGACCAGTGCCCAAGCCGGGAGCTCCACCACGGACAATCCTTGCGCGCATTCTAAACTATAGGGACAGGGACACAATACTACGGCTGGCACGCAACGTGGCGGATTTGCAATACAAAGGGAACCGGATTGCTATGTACCCGGACTTCACGCTCCAGGTTCAATCAGCCAGGCGGGAATTCCTGCCCGCAAAGAAGGTGTTCCAACAGACTGGCACAAAGTACTCCTTGATCTACCCGGCGAAACTGAGGGTGCAGGGGCCGGGCAAACCCACCTTCTTCACGGATGCCAAAGCAGCGCTGAAATTTGCCAAACAACTTGCCAAGGATCAGAGGGGGCAGACCGAGACCGACAAACGTGGGGACACTGACCAGCTAAGTGATGTCGAATAGTTCATGTGTTATGTAATTAAGCGCTGCTGGGACCCCTGTTTTAGTGTGGGACAAAGTAATCATGCCACTGAGGGAGATGGGGCGCTACACACCTATGCGGGGAGTGGTTGTAATTCCTATTGACTTGTCCAGATCCTTACCAATAGATGCTCGTTGCCCCGCTGGCCCTGGGGCGCAATAGGCCCTGTAGCGTACAGAGTCAGAGTTGCACTCGATCGCCCTGTCAAAAGTACAGGGTCAGTAGGCAGACACCTGCATACCCCGAGGGATGTATCCCAAACTATGGTTCGACCATATATTGTTGTTGATATTTGGTTCAGTTGGGTTGGTACTGGGGGGATGACTGCACGACCTGATTGGGGGGTTGGAGCGGGTGGGGCGGGAGGGATGGGGCCTGGGTATGTTTGGTTTGCACTGTTACTTCAGAAAAGCTCTGTGTTTAATGTGTCACTGGAGATATTCTATTTGATAGTCACCGATAAGGTAGCGATAGACTGCGAGCCCTGGAACTGTGGCGATATTGAGTCGAGTGCTCTGCCGAGTCGATTTCACCTTCATCTTTTGGTATCACTAAGGCCGCTAGAGAGTGCTTGACGTCTGGTGAGACTACTGCCTTAGGTGGGGAGCCAAGATTACCGTCCATAGCATGCATGTCTTGGAACGTGAGGGGGATGAATGATAGGAGGAAGGCGAGATTGGTCCATGCCTACTTATCACGGAAAAATGTAGATATCTGCATGCTCCAAGAAACGCATCTAAGTTCCACGGACGCCCCACAACTAAAACACTCTAGATGGGGGAAGTGATACATGCCCCATACTCGAACTATGCCAGGGGGGTGGCTGTCTTGATCCGCCGAGGCCTACACTGGGTGACACAGCGGGTGATGAAGGATGCGAATGGCAGATATGCTTTGATTTTGGGCGTGTTGTGTGGAATGCAGGTATTGCTGGTGAATGTTTATGGCCCGAATGATGATAACCCTGCCTTCTATGAAACTCTTTGGGACAAAATGCGTACGTTTGGTGATGCAGCAATACTATGGGCGGGTGATTTCAATGTAGTGCTGTCTGACGCGGTAGATCGACAGGGCGCTGCCCGGGAACACCACCCAAGGGCGGCAGAGGCGCTGGGAGGCATTATCCTAGAGGCGTCCCTGGTGGATTCCTGGCGGCATTTACACCCCCAGGCGCGGGAGGGCACTTGCATTACGGCCCACAGGGCCGCTTGGTCGCGACTGGACTACTGGTTGATGTCCAGGGACTTGCATGCCTCGGTGGTGGCAGCGGTACATCTACCGAGGTCGTTGTCGGACCACGCTCCAGTGGTAGTGACATTGGCCACACCTGCACAATACGCTCAGCCCTTCAGCTGGCGATTTCCGTTACAGGCCCTCCTGGATCAGGTATTCAGGGAAGAGTTGAGACTTAAGTTGGAGGAATTTTTTGAGTTCAATGAAGGGACTGTGGAATCGCCTGGTACGCTATGGGAGGCGTGCAAGGCGGTGACAAGGGGACACTGCATGGCACTAAAAACGGGAGTGTTGCGGTCCATCAGGGGTACACTAGATGCGCTAGAAAAGGAATTGGCGGCTCTAGAGGTTGAGCTCACTAGATTGCCTACTGCCGAAACCCAGGCGACATTCAGGGCGACTCTCACTAAGTATCGGGAGGAGGCAGACAGAGAGGTGAAGTTCTTAAGTAAATACGCTCAGGCTCGGAGATATGGGGAGGGAGACCGCCCGGGCAGGACACTGGCTGCGATGCTTCGTAAGCCAAGAGGAGCGGAATATATCTTGGAACTTACGGATGCGACTGGCGAGTCTATCAGGGCGCCAAATGATATCTTACACGCTATGGCGGCCTATTATGAGGACTTGTATGCCTCTAAACTACAACCGGGGGATGAAGTGATAACGGAATACCTGGACACAATTGCACTGGCGTGGTTTAACAACGGGGCACGTGAATACATGGACCTGCCGATCACGCAGGACGACATATGGTCGATAATAGCTGGAATGCCGTCGGGTAAAGCGCCGGGACCGGATGGTCTTACAGCGGCCTTCTATAAAGAATTCGCTGATATCCTGGTCCCCAGGTTACATAAGCTGTACATGGAAGCGATCGAAACTGGGATCCTTCCCCCGTCGCTCCGTGAAGCCATGATAATCACGCTTTTAAAGCCGGACAAAGATCCAACGAGCCCTGATTCGTACAGGCCACTCTCGCTGATAAACCTAGATGCCAAGATCTATGCTAAATTATTGGCGGAACGTTTGAAACCGATGCTGCCCCAAATAGCGCTGTCGGATCAATCGGGATTCGTGACAGGTAGATCGACCTCGCAAAATCTGCGCACACTGTTTGGTCTGCTCCACTACTTGGACCCGAGGGTCCAAGCGGCTGCTGCCTTGCTGGACGCCACTAAGGCATTTGACTACCTCGAATGGAAATTTTTGCAAGCACTGTTCACGAGAATGGGCTTCAGTGGGCTTTTTATTCAGAAAATTTGCATTCTGTACAATTGCCCTACGTTGAGAGTGAAGGTAAATGGACAGATTTCGCGGACGATAAGTATTTCTAGGGGAACCAGGCAAGGCTGCCCCCTATCGCCGCTGCTCTTCGCCATCGCCACAGAACCCCTCGCGGCGAGACTGCGGCAACACAATACCCAGCGCAGTATAGGGTTCACTTCAAGGGGAATCTTGGTGTCCCTATATGCCGATGACATGACAATCTTTGTACGGAACCCGGCTGACAATTTAGACCCCCTCATGCGTGAACTAGTGCGGTACGGTGGTTTGACGGGCATTGCCATTAACTGGTCTAAATCTACGATACTGCCGTTGACGGATGGTACGGTACAATGCAGCACTGAGTTCCCCATAGCCTGGGTGTCGGAAGAGATGAAGTACCTGGGGATCCATATTAGCCGCTCGATACAGGACCTATGGCTATTGAACTATGGACGGGCAGTTGACTGGCTTTAGACGAAGGTGAAAAAATGGGTCACTCTGCCGCTGTCGATGACAGGCCGGATAGCCATAACTAAAATGGTTATACTTCCGAAATTTTTATACTTATTTGCCAACATACCTCTGCCACTTACGATATCCTTTTTTAAGCGCATACGCTCTGCGATTTTGGACTTAGTATGGGCGAGCAAACAGCCCAGAATTCAGTGGAAGGTACTGACGCTTCCCTTTAAACAGGGTGGTCTGGCGGCTCCAGACTTTGAGCTATACGCATACTGTGCTCAGGCTCAATACCTGCATTATTGGCAGCACCCGATCCCGTACCAACCTCATGTGGCGATCGAGACAGACGTGTCGGCACCCACACCCTTGGCCACGATGGTCTACCAAAAATACAAACGCTCGCCGGTGGATGTGAACACAGTTGAAACAACACGATGGGCCTGGCAAAACATAGCGAAACGGGCGGGCGTTGCTGAATTATATGCTCCGTCAATGCCGCTGGGTGGTAATCCGTTACTGAGTCCCTTGCTGGATGCGGCGATATCTGAAAGGGCACGTAAGAGCGGGCTTTTGGTCGCTAGTGATCTATACCCGGACGACACTTTTGTAGAGCTGGGAGACATCTGCGGTTCAGAGGTCCCTACAGCATCTGAACTACTCCTGTATTATCAGCTCAGAGCGGCGTGTAGGGCCAGGTACCCGATGTTCCAGATGGTGCCACCAACGGTCTCGGCTTTGGAAAACATATTAGCGAACAAATCTCCACATAAATTGATTACTAGGATCTATAAAGTAACACAGGATACAGCACCATGGATACGACCCGGTTCGAAAGCACAATGGGAGGTTGAGACGGGACTCAGCATAACGGACAAACAATGGGCGTTCAGCTGCACTCAGTTGGAGAACCTGTCTCCCAACTACAGATTGAGATTAATCCACTTTAATTTTCTACATAGGCTATACCGCACACCGGCTCAGCTCTTCAAACTTGGGTTAATAGCCGACTCTCGCTGCTGGCGTTGTGGCGCCATGGATGCGGACTTCTTCCACCTAACTTGGACAAGCTCTCCTATACAGCGATATTGGGCTGAGGTGTTCTCAAAGCTGGGACAAATCCTAGGAGAGCAGTTGCCTCCGGACCCCCTGATGGCGCTTGTGGGAATGGTAGCCAATATACCCTGTGCCTCGAGAAAACTGATCGCTATGTTGCTGCTACTGGCGAAGAGACAAATTGCACTACATTGGAAGCAACAGGGCGCTCCTGGGGTAACAGGTTGGATTAACTCGGCACTATACTGTCGTGATCAGCTGACTACTTACTGGGAACTACTCCCACTGAGGTCCAGACCGGCTGATATATGGCAGCCCCTGGCGAACCTGCTGGCTGGCACCATGTTGGATGAATGAGGGTGGACAGTGTGAAGATGCTAGAGGATGGGGGTTTTAGATAGCAGGAATGCGAGGGCCTGGATGAAGTGGCGATATGACTGATAACGCTGGCACAGAGGGTGTTGTGATAGAGGGTGGGTGGACGCTAGCCCCACACCTGAGACTGTTTGGATGAGTAAACTGCCAGAGGTGAGACGCCTGATATGTCATCGCCCCTCCCCTCCCCCCCCCCCTCCCTCCTCCCTTGTCTATTGGACGGGGACTTAAGGGCTCGCTCCAGAGATGGTGACACGATACTCCATGTGTTGACAAGATTGACGTTACAAAACACAGAAGCTTTAGGTTTAGTTTAAAATGTTTGTTTCTTTGCTTTTCTTCCCTAGATATATTACATGCAACATGTTGTAGACTGTAAGCAAGTGTATATGACATGTGACCGCAAAAAGAGATCTAATTGTACCTATTGATGCTGTCTGCCTCCGGGTTGTTGGCTAAATAGCGGTGTATTACTTTGCAACCCTAAATAAAAGTCTTTAACCCAAAAAAAAAAAAAAAAAAAAAGTTTCATCTACAGAACATGAAGTGCAGTACAATATTTATTATTACATTTAAGTATTTATTTGAAAAAATAGAACTAAGGTTAAACAAACTTTTGGGGGTCATAAAAGGGGGAAGAAGGAGAGATGAATTTAAGGAACGAGTGGTAAAGGGGTCCCCAGGGTTTGCAGCACAAATTGTGCCACCGTGAGTGACCCAAAAAACTACTGACAGCAGGCCTGCCATTGGAGACTGCAAGAGCAGTTTAAACTGCTCGAACTCATCTTTGCCCTCACATGAGTGGCAAAGTCAATGCACTATCTTTTAGATTTGCCAATCACCCCTCAGGAAGGCCTCCTAAAGCCCAGGAGGCAGGGCATATTATATTAAAGGTGTGGACATGTAAGTGCAAGCTTATATGACCATCTCGTGTCCTTTACCACTAAAGGACATTATAAGTGATAGACAGTTCATACCCGAGGCTGGCAACTCCATTATGGCACCGCCTAAATATGTGTTTGGTATCAAACAATGTGCCATCTCACCTTTGACATGAATATCATGCCTGGAGCGATGTGGCATGCACCCAGGAGGCTACCTTAGATGTGCCCACCTTTATGCCCCAATGAACCTATTCCGGGCTCGCAAACTGTCAGCTCCGAAACGTATATCAATCGTAAGTTTCATCTACAGAACATGAAGTGCAGTACAACAATATTTATTATTACATTTAAGTATTTATTTGAAAAAATAGAACTAAGGTTAAACAAACCTTTGGGGGTCATAAAAGGGGGGAAGAAGGAGAGATGAATTTAAGGAACGAGTGGAAAGGGGTGCTCAAAAAGTAAGAAGGAGTCAAGAGGAATCGGAGATTGTCAAACAGAAAATGAAAAGCATATATTTACATAACTGTACAGAAACTGACATTAGATATACAGTTCAATGCAACCTGGCCATATTCAATAACAACCATTTGTAAATTATATTTTTAGAATGCAAAATAGATTTTGTTCTAAGCAGGGAAAAGGGTAGTGGAAATGATGGTTCAGGTGCGCGAAGGGGATAGCGTCGACGTTTCGATCTGACTATCAGCCGGAGAGGGAAATTAATGCCTCTGTCATGCGGATCTTCCTCAGGACAGGGGAAGAGGTGAAGTGACCCTTATCAAAATAATGTTGCGCTGAATTGGTCCAGTGAATAGGACATCAGTACCTGAAAGGATAACAATCCTAACTCTTCTGGGGATTCAAGGTGATGGCGCTAATACGATCCAACCGCTGTGGTATCGTACGGCCCGAAATTCAATCTGACTGATGGTGCTGGGAAATGACTTCTGACTTCTTAACTCCAACACGGTAGTAGCCCACGTTGAAGTTAAGAAGTCAGAAACTGGTAGTGGTAGTGGTAGGCATGCCAGGGAACAGTAAAGGCAACGTCAATGAGCCCCTGCAGTTAGTCAAGGTCCCAGGCTCAAGTTGCCATTCCTCAGAGAGAGAACGGGTTGTACCGGGACACTGTGGTGGCCATCTGCAGGCATCCAGCAGGGAGGATATCCCAGGCTTTTTTCACCGCTGCACTGTCTTGGTTCAGCTCTTCACTGTGTCGATGTGTCACCCCGTATGTTGTTCTGTGGACTCTTAACAATTATTTTCATCAATTTTGAGCTGTGCAGGATCGCAAGATCGTTGCCTTTAGCTACAAAATGGTGGCGGGTCATGGGGGGATTTTAAAGGTATTTACTCCAAACCGTAGGCTGGGAAGCTCCTGGCCGGAGCTCCTCAGCAGTCGGTCGTATTGTTTATTTGTTGATGCAACTTGTTTGTACTATGCTTGAGCTCTCAAATGGGGCGGAGAACGATCAGGAATTCTACATCTAGCTGACTCTGTGAGGTAACTAAAAACTCTTGTATATTCCTATAAAATGGTTGTGCTGAACAGCTCATATTTTTATAGTGAAAATAAAAAACAATTATCGTGGTCTCCTTTAACAATCTTTTAATAATTAGTATAGCCTATAAAGTTTTTTCTTAAACCTCAAAAAATTATCTTTTGCAGCATCTTTGTCATTGTATTTGCTCTTGAACACCTCAGACTCTCGACGGGTCCCCTCTGTATGTAGAAAATATGCTTCCTAGTATGGGGAGTGCCGAAATTAGGGGTGGGACCAGTAGCAAACAGGTGAACAACATCAAAGATGGCACCCCATGCAGAGGAAGTGGCACAAGGGCTGCTCTATTGCGTGGGCGAAAGCCCATGAAGTCAGGTATATCTGGTGGGAGTAGCAATGTAGCAAGGTCGGAGGTGGTAATATAGGGGGGACCTTAACCTTTAATAAGTTGAACCAATGGTCATTCAGCCTCTTTTTTACCTGGACAACCACGGATGCCTCTTGCATGTCCGAACTGCTTTGTCTCACCTAGATTGACTCCCAGATTTTGTAGCCTTTTTTCTCCACCCACCCATTTGCTTGATTTTATACCGTTTATACTTTGATTTGCTGAAGTGTTATTACCTTTTTTATTTCAGCCATTTGTTGTATTTTGGGTAGAATGGGCTTATTGTTGACAGTTATTCTTCTGGCATTGCATACAAAACATACCACGTTTAATTAGCCTTTCACTTCTGGACTTGGAGAGGACTTGGAGCCTGCAATTCCTGTTCAGGTCAGGAAGAATGCTAATAGTAATGCTGTAAGGGTCAGGAGCTCTCAAATTGGGATGGAGGATGGTCTGGACGTCTGTCTAGCTGACTCTATATGGGAATCAACAGCTCTTGTAAATTCCTGTAACAAGGTTGTACTGAATGGTTTATGTTGTATATCATCACAATATAGTTTTTTTAATTGTATCATTCTTTAACAATGACTTTTTAATACCTATGGCCTCAGAGTTTTTTTTGTATTTTAATCACATATTAATGATTTTTTACACAGTCTAGTTTGTCATTGAAATTTGCTCCTGTTCTCCTCTGACGAGTCCCCTCCGTAGGCACTATAGGACTATGTTATTGATGGTACCCATCATGTATTGTTTATATACAGGTTTATTTTGGCACAATTGACAGGAAGAAGAGGCATTCATATTGCTTTCACAGAGTCACTAGACTACAAGTTAGTGATATTTGGTCTGACAGAAAGCCTGGCCAAGACATTCTGTTGCCAATATGACAAGGATTCACAGTAACATTTTTCTGGCAGACATAGCAAAGTATTTGGCACCAACGCCAGCTAAAGTTAGCGCTCTATGCCAAAAAAAATCAAGCATGGTTACACAAACTATAAATAGCCCACAAAGGAATCCTTCATGGGCATTGCCACCAAGTGTTGGAAACAAGGCCACTGCCATGTCAAGTAACCCCATATTATAACAAGCATTCTTCCATCACCTCTAATCACCAATTAGACCAGTAAGCCTAATACATCTGGGTGACCATCTCCATCTGTAATGAAGGAGTCTTCTTCTCAGCCCTCAGCTTTGACAGTTGTTGCTAGCTCAGGCACTTCCTGAGTGTTTTTTCCCCCTGATAAGAGGTTCAAGATTCTCTTCAGGGGAGCGCAAATAAGGGATAATATCATCCGCATAGAGGTAGATGAGTAGCGAGCCCGTCTTAAACTAAACTCTATGTAAATGGTGTTCTTGGAAGTGTCTAACCAGGGGGTCCATTGCTAGGATAAAGAGCAAAGGAGAAAGTGGACATCCCTGGCTGGTATCACCTGAAAGGCATAAGGACTTTGATATTGTACCATTCAGTCGGGCAGTGGGGCCATGACATAGTAATGCGGTAAGGGCAATAAATCCCTTTGGCATGCCCATTCTGCACAGCACTGAAAGGAAGAATGGCCACTCCAATGAATCAAAGGCCTTTTCAGTGTCGAGTAGTAATGCAGCTGCTGACACCTCCAGCGATATTCTGTGTAGGACCGAAAACAATGTCCTCAAATTAAGGCCGGTATATCTATGAGAAATAAAGCCCGATTGGGCCGGGGAGATTATCCGATCTAATAGCAGGGCTAGCCGCATCACTAGCATTTGTGCCAAAATTTCATAATCGAGGTTCAGGAGTGAAAGGGGTCTATATAACCCGCAAGCGGTCGGGTCTTCCCCAGATTTTGGAAGTAATACGATTACCGCTTTACGCAGTGTAAGGGGCAACTCTCCACACTCTAGGGCTTCGTTATAGACCTCAAGTAAGTGCGTAGCTAACAGATCCTTATATGCCTTATAGAAATCCCCTAAAAAACGTCTAGCCCGGGGCCCGTGGATCCATTCATGCAACAAAACAACCAGAAAGCCAATACTGTGACCTCTATTTAGCTAAAGTAACTTACGCGCAAAGAATTAAACTGAGTGCGGGGCAGTGACACAGATCACAGATTAAATCTCTTTTATTTTTAGATTTTTGCGAAAAGTTAGTTGGTTCAAAGTTCACCAAGAATTTTTGCACAATTTAGAACACAAACAATACAGGGAGCAATATTCATAAAAATGACATTTTCTTAAAACAAACATTGATAACACTACAATTAGTCAAAATACCTACTATCATACTAAGTTGATCAACATTTACAAACATAACTCACTCTCTCATACACACCATACACTCCAGACTTATTATACAATCGTAATGTCACAAACTAGTTAATTAAATAGAAATGAATAAGGGACAAAAGGGGGGGAAACACCATAGAGAAAAGCTCTTGGAAAAGTGAATCAGCTTCTTTTGAGAAATTACACGAAGAGTAATTTATTTTTTGCAGTCTTATGGTGTTGTAGAATGGCATCTATTGCACTAGAAATCTCCTCTGCTGAAAAGGGTTCCGCAAGGTACTCTAGCATGAATTTTTCTAGCCAGACCAAGGCGATCTCTGACAAGTATTTTTTTTGGTCCAAACTATTGCGTTCCCCCCGAGATGTGTACAGGTTGTAGTAATATGACAAGAATTTGTCACGTATGTCCGGGGTGCTCATAAGTACCTGCTCTACAGAAGAACGAATCTCAGTGATGTAAGCACGTCCTGATGGGGTTTCAAGAGATGAGCCAATGTCTGCCCCGGTCTGTCGCCTTCCCCATAGCGGCGGGCACTTCTATACTTGGTTAAAAAAAAAAGAGTATTTCCCTCTGCGGCCTTCCTGAATTCCGTCATTAAGGACAGTTGTGTGCTGTATCTAACCGAATCAGGTCATACAATCTGTTCTCTGTCTAATGTGCCCAATTTCTGTTCAATGCCAACTATCATGGCTCTAAGATCCTTCAGTACCCCCTCATGCTTAGAAATGCAGAAGCCATGCATGTAGGCCTTAAAGGCATCCCAAAGTGTTGCCTACTGGTAACGGATCCAGTGTTGAGTTCAGAATAATCTTCTATTGCCACCCGAAGCTCTGAAGGAAAGAGATTGTCAAGCAAGGCACATTCAGGGAATATCCACTGCCTCTCAACTCCCTCCGGCCTAGGGACACAAAGATCCAAAACCACAGGGGAGTGATCCAAATATGTTCTGGGAAGAAGATTGATGGATTTGTACCAGGTAGATAAGTTAGGGGTTACCAGACAATAGTCTAATCTGGTCCAAGTGTCATATTGGGCTGCATAGTGAGAGTAGGCGGGATCAGTCAGGTGTCGTTGACGCCAGACATCAATCAACCCAGTGGAGTCCGACAGAGCCCGGCGTGCACGTGGCTTAGTATCTGATGACCTTGAAGAGCCATCTAATGCTGGGTCCCTTAAAGATTAAAATCACCCCCATGCAAATAAACTCGGCCTCTAACTGCAAGATGTGACAATGTATATCATGGAAATATTCAGGGCAGCCGGTATTAGGAGCGTATATATTCAATAAAGTTATGCGGTGACCCATTAACTGCCCTGTTACCATAGTGTAGCGTCCTTCTTTGTCATTGTGTACTTTGTGTTGTAGAAATGACAGACATTTATGTATTATAATTGCGGTACCTCTTGCGTATATGTGCTGTACCCAGCAAATTACCTGTGGGGACCCCAACTGGTCGCAAATGTAGTCGCGTCGACCCTAGGGAGGTGGGTGTCTTGCAGAAATGCAATATCAATCCCATGCCTTTGCAAATCGTGTAATATATTCCTCCCTTTCTTAGCATTATTTAGCCCTCTGACATTACAAGTGATAAGCGAAAGGTTGGAAGAATTGGGCAGGTTATAGAAGAGTGATTTCTGATGAGTAGCGGCACTGGTGATGCTCAATGCACAGCGAGTGAATTGTATCATCAATGAATGGAACCATAAATTAAGAAATACCCTTCCCCCCCACCCCCGCGCAACCCGTGCAGGCAACAACCTCATTAAGTATACAATTACATAACCCATGCAAACTATTCAACAATGACTATATGTAGAAATCGAGACACTCTATGAACATCTTACACACTTTATGTGCTAAACATACAGGGGGTGGCAATGCCACTCCAGAGATCCAACTTAGTGATTATCTGACTAGACCAATGTACACCCATTGTTGTTCACAGCAAGGCACGATTGTAAGAGACAACTGAGTTCTAAACCTTGCACCTGTGTTATTCAGAAGAAAAAAGTTCCATAATGACAACAGAGCCACTGTGTGGAGGACAAGTTCAAGCTGCATCCTTGCTTTTCTGGATACCGCTGCCTTTGTAACCTCTACAGAATTCCTGAACCGCCGTGAGGAATTCAAAGATTTGGGATCTGCTCTCAACATCTACACAAAGTTGTGCTGGGTATAACATCCCATATCTGAGCCCCAGGTTTTGTAGCGTAGCCTTTATACCATTATATTTGCGCCTCACCTCTTGTACCAGAACTGTAAAATCAGGATACAGGGACAGCGTAGATCCCTGCCAGTTAATAACGCCCCTTTCTCTTGCAAGGCGCAGTGCCGTGCCTCAGTCACGAAAGTTTAAGAGGAGTGCAATTATGGGCCTGGGAGGCCAACTTAGATTAGGGTGAGGACCTAGCGAACGATGAGTGCGCTCGATGATAAATCCTAAAGTGAAGGCTTCTCTTCCAAATATGTCTGTTAGCAGAGTATCTACAAACTGGTCCATATGACTGGTGTTGGCTGACTCGGGCACGCCTAGTATACAGAGGTTGCTGCGCCTGCTATGCGCTTCTAAATCTTCATTTTTTATTGCCACTTCATTAAGGAGCTTTTCAACTCGGTCCAGACATCAGACTGATTGAGCAGATCCATCCTCCAAGTCCGACACCCTCCCTTCTACTATGTCCAGACGTCTGTCATGTACATCCAGTTTGGCACCCAAGTTGTCTAATCGCTTGTCCAATGTGTCGAAGTGTCTGTCCAGGGCCTTAAACCCCGCCCGCAACTCTTGTAAATGAGAATGTTATGTTTCATCCTATTAATAACTGCAGCTCAGACTTTCCCCACAGGAATACAATTTCTTCAATAAATGTTTGAAAAGCCAATCGGTATCTTTCATGTGCCTCCATGGGGCATGCTGGAGTGACAACAAAAGGGAAGATATGTTTCCATGATTTCCTTGGGGAATTAGAGTGGTCATGTTCTGATGGTGCAAATACCATCTGGTTTCCTGGTAAAGTTAGGGGTGTAGATGGGGCAATATTAGGAATTAGGCCAATATACTCTGATGATATGTGTGAAGTCAGTCCCCATATTCTGACGTTTAGGTTGTCCAGATACACAGTCCTACTTAATTCGTAGAAACCGTATGGCACGGCACTACCAACTTTCTAGGTCAGGTACGTATTTAATGGGTTTCTGGACTAGTTCTTGCACGTGCCTAAGGCCCCTATTCACCTTATACAGAGACGTCTAGGATGTTAGGGATTAATCCTCTTCAGCTAAATAGGAAACCCCTATTTCTAATTGAAGGTTGTTTAAGCTAAGGATCATCCCACTATACTGTTTTCCTGTCTCTGCAATTCCATTAATAAAATATGGTGGTAGCAGCACCTATTAATTGCAGACATGTTTTAACAGCATTATTACAACACCAAGGGCTTCCTAATACAGAGGGAAAGGTTACCTTTGTGGTTGAGGCCCACAAAGCATACATAACAGAAGTATTATATTCATGGGTCACTTTTCCTGCAGCAGATGTCGATATGCAAACATTTCATAACTACACTCCAGCAGTAAATCCAGCACAATATAGGCCTTATAACGATTTAGAAATATCATTAACATTTCAGGAACACCAAAATTGGTTTGAAGGTGCCCTACCACATCCACTAAATAGTGCAAACCTGGGTCCTTTCCGCAATGAGGGAGCGACCTGGCCAGTCCTTGCCGGCAATACACCATATCCAACATTAAAACGATTAAATGTTGCAGAGATCTGTGCTCTTTCCACAGGTCAGGTCAGACTATATAAAAGCTTAACAGTTTGTTATGAGAACATTAACAGCAACCCCAGCAAGAGCTGTTGAAGCTGCACAGCCACATTTAGCTGTGCCTGCAATTAGTCCAGTTACTATCAAAGCAAATATGGGCAAAGTTCCCGCCAGATGGGACGAAATTCTGTTCTGGATTACAAAATAAAAAAAACTGCTTGAAGTAGTATTTCCCTATACAGAACCCCTAAGACAAACGTAGAATTCTCACAATGTGCCTACCACTAGGGATGGTTCCCCCAGTGGATGAATGTGCGCCCTTGGGCTCAGTTTTTGCTGCAATATATACCATAATGCATGTTACACCATCAATCGCAGTTTCGTTTGATGTGCTCAAAGAGATTCAAAATAAATATGGGGTGCTCCTGTCTTGGATTTGGTAATGAAAATAATTGGTAATTATGTCACAGTCACCTCAAATATTTTAAGTAATATGAAAAGGGTGGCAGCAGTACTGGCAGTAAGTCAGCACCTAGCACAGGTCCCCATAACAGGCCAAGAGCCCAAATTGCAAAAAATTATTGCTGAATCCTATACAGCTATAGGTCGAGATAATTTGGGAGCCAGACCAAATAAGCCACAGCTTAAGGATAATTATGAAAAGGATAATACCAAACAGGCATCTGAGTCTTTTAAAAAACACTGGGATAAACAAGATAATAAATAATAATTAAAAACACAGAGTGGATCTCCACAACCGGAGTCCACTGAAAAGTGTTATAACCTGTGTCACTGTGATTCAATTAAACATCCTGATGGTATCAGTACATTGATACACTTCCTTCTTGTTCCTTTCAGGACTCACCCGACAAATGCTCGTAGACAGGAGGATGACCGGAGCGCAGGCAATAAGAGTATGTGAATCTGAGAATGGACTCAAAACGCTCAGTTGATATCAACAAAAAAACAGAAGAATATGGAAGGTATTTCCATCAAATATGCCACACATATTGAGGACGCTACATCAGAACAAGACTTGGGCGCTGACACAGCTTGACAGCGCGGCAGAGGTCACAATCGTTTCCCAGAATTTTCACGAGTTTTTGGCAGCGAGAGCAAACAATGAATTCATTTCATTTGAAACCCCAGATCAGTGAATTAGCCCTCCTGATAGACTGTATTATTTGGATATCCAAACTGAGGGTAACAGACCACATACTATTAAAGTAATTTCCAGGAAAATTTAACTAACACTTATGACAATCTCTTGGTTGAAGTGTATTGGCCACCTGATTTTATTAGAAAAATTCCACAAGGGAAAGTTAAAATAATACCATATTTCTCCCTCATTGTTCCTGAAGTTGTCAAACGAGCATATATCACAGAGCGCAATCATGTTGGCTGGGATAAAGATTTGCTTATCACATCATACCTATAAGGTCCAGCCTGCAAGTGCAACCATGAAACCCAATTAAGCAAGAAGCTAAACATTCAGTTAGAGAAATTCTAAAACAACTAGAATATCTTGGCATATTAACATAGTGCGCAAAAAATACAAATCTACTTTGGACATTTCCAAAGGCTGTTTCAGTCTAAACATAGTGCTTAAAAGCAGTGATTTAACTGCCTTTACCACTTTAGGGGGTCCAGGAAAGATTCTGTTGACTTTCTCAGGGGTATAAGAACAGCCCAGGTCTGCTCTGTTATTATGTTTTGTATAGATACCCCAATGTAGGCTCAGGTAGTCACCTAACCTTTCACATATATTCTCCCCTACCATTACACTACATAACGGTTCTTGGGACTGACCTTTTACCTAGTTTTGGTACTGCTTACCGGACATAGGGTTTTCCTCACTCATTATGCATGAGGATTCTTGGAAACTCAGCAGCACTACCATCTCCTGCCTAACAACTATCTATAAGGGTCATTCTTTCCGTCATCCTAGGTCCGATATGACACAGCAAGGTAGAACCCCTGAGGGTACCACTTTGGGTATATAAACATCATATCTTGCTGGGGTAAGGCAGAGGAGAAAAGGACTTCCATGCTGACACACTGACGCAAGACGATGAGGTTCCTGCTTTCAGACACTCCAGCTTGCAGTGGTCTGATATCCCTCGCGGGGTGTCCATCTCGAGACCAAGGCGGGTCCCCCAGTCTCTCACTTCAGGTAATGGGGTTGACTTTATCCTAGTGGGAATCTTGTCTCTACACCTACATATATGCTAGGTACACTTAGGTACACCTAGTTAGGGTTGCTTCATAGGAGTACACATATTTACTGTCATGTATTTTTATACTTGCCTGTATTCTTTGTTTTAGCACTATGGAAGAAATCTACCATCCTTTTACTGTGTTGGTGCTTATAATCATTTACATCTGTTTCTGTCTAATGGTTGTTTCAGCACACCTATTTTACACTAGAATGACGCTGGTTCAATAAATGCTTTTTGAAAACGTCCCCACTGTTTATTCTGTGTATCTCTCTGCGACAAAATGACCACGAGTGACTGAGCGAAAAGTATCACACTGTTTCCACAATCCCTGATGGGACAGAATTGTTATGTTCGATAGTTGCCAAGAACTATTCTCTTCTTGGTAAGAGGGGTTTCTAATTGCACTGTCAGCTAGCTGGTATACAGGCAAACATACCTGGTGGGGGTGTCTGGAATCAGTCTGGACACCAATCCCACAGTCTATGTTGTCTAAATGCGCAGATCCTATATAGGTTTAAAGGAACCTCACAACACACTGCCAGAGTAACATCAGTTTTACATGAAATTGACTCAGAAGCATTGTCCTATGTCAATGACATATATCTCATGGATGAGGACTTAAACACACATCTCGCCAGAGTAGATAGCGTTGTTTTGGGATTTGTTTAATATGGTTACAAATCCAACTTCCAAAAAACAAAAATGTCCTATCTCAGTGTCCGTTTTTGGGGATAGAGCTGTCAAATGAAGGTAAAAGTCTTGCACCATATTTCTTGGAGAAATGTGCACTCCTACAACCACTAAACAAAATAAAGATATTACAATCACTGTTAGGCTTTCTCAACTTTGGTAGAACTTACATACCAAACTATGAACAATTGGTTAAACTGTTTTGTGAATTAATACATCCAGACTTTTTATGCACAAATTAGACACCAAAACATACATAGATACTGAGAACACTGCAAAAAGACATGCTTGCATCCAGACACTTAAACACGTGTCAACACAATTAACTTGGTGATCCGCATAATTGAGAGATCCACTCGCTATAACCATGTCACTTTTAATAAAGGTGATACTGTACCAATTGCAAATGAATTGCATTTATATTAAAATGCTGAAATGCATTTTGCACCTACAGAAAAATACTGACTGCAGTTCAGACAGTTGTTATAAAATAAAGATCATTGGCTCAGGGGAAATGCATAATTGTGGTTACAACATTCTACTTTATCTTCAGTTAAGAAAATGTATCTCTCCTATCTGATGACATGGTTTTACAAGATTTCTTGCTGGGTCTAAGATCACCACATTCTAAATGTTTCGTATCTGCCTTATATAAAATAACATTTGGAAATGTTTGGAAATGATTTCTCTGCTGAAATTAAGAGAGAAATTGGCAGGGCAAATTTGGAAAAGACTTTAGCTGTTGTGAATAATGGCAGGACCACATGGTCAACTCTCATTTATTATCTGAATAATATTGTATCATCTGCATACAATAGAATCTAAAATGGCATGTCCTTCCTCCAGCATGGACTAGTCAGCTAAGATCGATTATGCAATTGAGTTCGACTTTACAGACCTTAAAATCAAATTGTGTGTTATAGGAATACCTATATGTGACCAATTAATTTTAACCTTATAATTTAACATGCACACAAAAGATAATGGCAAAATATATGCTACACAATGTTCAGTTTAGAGCATTTAGAGAAATTGCCCTTCACAGTAGCTGAATACCATCAGCCATATGGCTGATACCTGGAATCATTTAATAATTTCATTACCAATTTCAATGTTTCATTTTCCATCTTGTTTGAAACACTTTCAAGTAGGCAGCTATGAGGTGTAAGGGGAGAGATGTGTTCATGAAACCTGGGTTTTGCCTTTCGATTGCAGGTGTCCGACTTGAGAAACTGAAGTCATTCTCAGTGGAAACTAGTGTGAAACTTTGCTTGGCCATTCATTAGTCTATAAAGAGGTGACACTTTGTGGTGCGTGTTATGCATCCATGGCCCATTTGGCATAATATCTGAAGGGGGTCCCTGCTGTCTTAATTTAGCCAGTATTCTGATTGCTTTCGAATGGAAGTTATTTGATCCTGAACGACTAAGGTTGTTTTGGGACGAGACCTATATGTAGTGACAGCTGCCAGGATTGTGACCTGTTGCAACTATGTGTTGTTTTCACCTGAAAACACAGTCAGGGAAGTTACCAGATGGAATTCAATTGCTAGTTTCAATATTAACTTTGATAAGTTAAGTTGACTGAGAGCCGTATTGTTTTAAAAGGACATTGCCCTAACATCTGCTAGAGAAACATTTGATTTGCAAGTTGAAAGGTCTCCTTGTGAAATACAACTGCTTCTGCACACAAACTTGCTGCAACATTTTGGTGAACTTGTGCATCACATGTTTAATGCTTCAAACACCACAACAGTGGTACACTTAAAAAAAATGATTGGGTCTGGCATTGTTAACGAGTCCCAGGCTGTAATAGGAGTGATTCCATCCTTTATACACTCTTTGGTTTCCTATGTTTTTGGTGGCATACCTCTAGTGTTATTCCTGATTGTTGGGATGATGGTCCCATTTTTGTTGCTCTGCAATGGATATTCCACCTCAAGACCAAATTGTGATGGAACTAACACACATCCTGCTGTGTCATCAGTGCATGATACAGTACTTTGGAGTGTCAATATTTCAGGAACTGAATAACATCTGGTACTTGTCCTTTAGACCTTTATGGTTACACTGCTTACAGCCCATGTTCTGCTGTCTATTGTGCACTTTTGAGCGTGCACTGGATCTATGGCTTGCAATGCAACTGGTTTAACATACGGATCTTCAGGTGGGTCCATTAAGGACTCATTTTCAGTGCTATCCTATGAGACTACTGTTGCTACAGGATGCTTACTATGAGCCTTTCCTGGATGTTTTGGTGTCTGGATTCCTGGATTATGGCTCCTTCACTTTGGTTACACTGCTGGCTAGCACACCATTAGCACTTGGTGATTGGACTGGATATGACCATGTTTGTTCTTTGGAACTTGCAGTTCGGGCCAAGTTGGAAACATTGTCAGCGGTAGGGGATTCCTTCCTGGAGTCTATGGACTCTCTGAACATGGAAAACATTTCAAGAGCTTCTTAAATTTTAATTCAGCATCTTGTTTTTATTTTATATTGACTCTTTATTCCTTTTTAATATTTGCGTGCTTTTAATTGGTATTTGTATTCATTAATGGCTTTCATTCGCTTTTATTATTAAAGTGCATTTTTTGTTTATTTTTTTTTCATTAAGTTTATAATTTAAGTTTGATAGTTTAGGATCGCTTTTAAGCTTTTAGTTTGAGAGAAGTCTCCCTCCGGTCAATGAGTGGGTGTTATAAGGTTCAAAAGGCTCTGCTCAAAGTCTCCATTTTAAACTACACGTTTAAACTTGACATCTTTTTCTAATGGTGACTTTTTACATGCTTTGTACTTAAAGGATGAGATGCTTAGAAATTGTTCTGCATGCAGCACATTTCTTAGTAAGCATTTTACCATGTACCCACACATGCTGAGCAAGGCTAGGAATATTGATGGTGATGCCCTTGCATATGGTTGTCCAGGTGGAGACAGCTCTAAGCCTTAAGGTAAACAATCACGTCAGCTCTGCTACTTTGACAGTGCGATTGAACAGTGCTTTTATCATATAAACCACCTCTGAGCTAAATTCTGCAGAGGAGCACTGACCTGGAAAGCTGTTCACTGTAACTGAGATGCAGCCCAGCTGACTCTAACCTTCATTCTGCAAAGGACGATAGTCTGCTCTACCCTAGACCGGCTTTCGGATACATCATATACAGGTATTAGGATGTTGGGTTATCCTAAGAGATACGGCACAGTGCAATGAGTGACAGTATAACAAGTCCCAATCACCTATCATATAACAAACTGCTATGGTGTTGGTTTTAAACTCCTATTGGAATGCACGCTGTGAGGAATTTAGGGATTAGATTGGATTCTGCACCATCCTTTCACCAGCAAGCCCTCTCGGTGGCGGGCGCTTGCTTCCACATGATAAAAACCCTTAAAAAATGTTTGATCTACTCCCTGTCACTGCTAGGAAAACAGTTACACTAAGATTAATCCTGTCACGTTTGGATTACTGCAACAGCCTTTATTCAGGGGAAAAAAGGCAGTTCTGGAAAGACTACAGACAGTCCAAAGGAGGGAGGTCCTCATGCACAGCAGCACTCAGAACACTATATTGGTTGCCTATACATAAAAGGATTCTCTTTACAATCTTAGTAATCATCTTTAAGACCATCAGGGCAACAGGACCCAAATACCTAAGGTCCAGAATGAAACCATATATCACTCAACGGCTCCTGCGATCGTCCTCTGAAAATCTTCTAGCACCAACTCCCCCCACCCCCCCATTCCACCTAAAATCCAGAGGGGGAAAGTCAATGGCAGTCCTAGGAACTAATGCCTGGAATAGCTTGCCCACCCAGCTGAGTCTGGCACAGCCTGAACCTATGTTCAAGAAACTCCTAAAAACCTGAATTTTCGCTGCCCCAGATCATATAGTGCTATCACTCATCTGACCCTTACACCCTACTGCGTTTACTAATCGCCTCACCTCAGACTTCCCTGCTTCCGACAGCACCAAGATGCTCCTCAGAGTGAACAATGCGCTTTATAAATGCCTTCATTCATTCATTCATGCAGACTCGTTTTATACTTGTCCTGAGGTGTTGTGCGAAAGTATACATGATCTAACTAATGTGTTGTATCATCTAAATTGTTGGTAAACAGCTATAGTGCAAGTTTTTTTCCTTAATGACTCTTGCCAATCTATTGCCAGGTGGGGAACCTATCAGGCCAGCACTAGTTAAGTTTGCTCTAGCAGCAATACAGGCCTATATACACCTGTTCAATAAGGTGGTGACCTGCTATGCAACAATTTCCAATATTTGGAGTATGACATGGGCACCTTAATATGTTGGTAGGGCTCATCTTCAGCAGATGAATAATGACGTGTTTATTTTGCAAAAATACTTCCACATTGTCTTCCAAACCAACTATACTTATGCATAGACTGCAGTGGTGACTATGGTATCATCCCCTTACAGTGAACATGACCACTTCCCTTCCTTTTAATGAGAGATCGGCAGTGGTCAAAATGTATCTGACTTACTAATTGAATAAAGAGAGAAATAAAAAGAACCTACTAATCTCTTAAAGAGAATACAATTCATAAACTTTATTTTGATTTAAAAAGAAAATCACAAAAGTTAGAACAACATACACATAGAGGTCAGGTAAAATAAATACCGCACAAAGATATCTTAGATTAAAACAACCACCCTGGAATTCCATGATAGTACAATAGATAACTTAAAAAACGCTAAAATACACCCGGCATTACTGCCACCTGGAGAATCGGCCTTCCTTACTCTGAATTACGAAAAAACATCAGTACAGTAAAGTGCAGAGTGCTGATTTGATCATATCATGCTACTAGACATGGCATAAGCATTTAGCTCTGCCTCTTTTCATTCCATCGAATCACTCACACCCAGCCCAGGAACTTTGCAACAGCGATCACAATGGGACCGTCTACTGATGTTTTTAAGATCCTGAATGCCTCGCTACTGGACCTGGTCCCCAAGTTTAAACATATGGGTTTCAGCCATTGGGACATAGGTTTCTGGTACACTGGGCAGGCAAAAAAGATATGCCCCAAGGATTCCTTCGATTCAGGACAACAGGGGCAGTTAGTAGTTTTTAGACTACACCATTTATTAGTAAAAACATTTGTAGGGTGCGATCCCACCCTAAACTGGTGATACAGTTTCCTATCTTTAGTATAGGTAATTAGATCCCAATAGCCCTCATATTTGGGTTCATGCTTGCAATTAAGGAAGGCTTTGGACAAAGAGGGACTAGTTGAAGCTGCAAAATGCCTCATGATTATCAGATTCCAATAAGCTGCTTTTAACTAAATTTTGGTTGGAAATATACTTTCGACAGGGGAGGTCCATAAACGTCTCATCCCAATCTCAAAACGTGTACTTTTGACACACCTTAACCACTGAATTTTTCTGGTGACATCAAGTTCTCTGACTTCCAAGAGAGCCAGGGCATAGTGTGAAAGCTGGGGTGTCACCCAAAGCCGCCTCCAGTATGCAACTGGCCTAAAATGTGCCACATCCCTGATTGAATGGCATCCCAAGTCTAAATATAAGGGTAATAGCGGGGTAGACTGAGGGAGGCCAATTATGGACCTCAGAAATTTGTTGTGTGCTACCACCAGAGCATCCAAATTGGCATATCCCCACAGCTCTGCCCAGTATAAGATTGAGGCGCCAATTTTAGTGTTATACATTTGTAACACAGGGGCAATTAGTTTGGTGTGTGATAGTCTCTGTTCCTTCAGCAGAGCATCCGAAAGTTGGGCATGCTTAACAGTGAGGCAGTCGATTTAAGGCTTCCAACTTAGTTTTTTGTCCATGGTCACCCCCAAGTAAGAAAAAATCTCAGTTTGTTCTAAAATACCTCCCTTCATTTTGACCCTACCCACAATGTTCTTGGAGTTATGTAGGACCATATATTTTGTTTTGTCCACATTGACAATAAGATATTGGTCCTCACAAAACTTGTGAGGGCGCATTGTAGGCCCTGTCTCGTCTTGGAGAGAATAAAGGTGTCATTAGCAAATGTAAGTAACAGGATCTTAGACCCAACTAAAGACGGAGCGTCCGTGGGAAAGTTCTTAAAGTATTGGACTACCCCATTAATGAACATTGAGAAAAGGGTGGGTGCTAAAAAGCACCCGTGTTTCACCCCCTTCTCAAACGGGAACTTTTCGGTAGTACTTCCCCCCGCGTTCCATCTCACCTGCGCGTAATTGTCAGCTTGCAACTTGATCAAAAAATCCAGAATATCTAGTGGCATGCCTAACTTAAAAAATGTACGCCACATCTTGGTGCGAGGGACGAGGTCAAATGCAGACTTAAGATCGACAAAGGTTGCATAGATAGTACCTTTCCCTATTATTATGGTACGCCAGTATATAAGTATAAACCTGAGCACCTGATCTACTGTGCTAGTGCATGGCGAAACCCCGCCTGAAGATGGAAGTGGATGTCACATTCCTCCATCCAAGCTTGAATTCTACTGAGTACCACCCTTGCTGACACCTTTTGGATGCAGTCGATAAGGCTTATAGGCCTGTAATTCCCAGGTAGGGAGCAATACCCTTTTTTAAAGATGGGAAGTATTACTGCTCCTGCCCAGGTGCCAGGCATGGGTGCTCCATTGGCGATGGCATTCACAAGAAGCTGTATATATGATGCCCAGGTATCTATGTCAAGGAAAAACAGATCAGCAGGAATGCAATCAGGCCCAGGCGCCCTGCCTTTATGGACCAAGAGTAGAGCATTTTCCACTTCTTTCTTGGAGAAGTGTAGAATTCAGATGGGAGGCGGCATTTCGAACAAGTCGTGTGCTTCTCCAGCACAGGCAAACTGGCCTTTGAAATATGAGACACATTGGTCTGGCTCCAAGTGATTCGTGGGCATATTGTTAGACAACCCGCTGCCCCACTTCACCGTGTGCCAGAAGGCTATCATATTTCTCTCAGTACATGCTTTAAGCAGTTTGGCCCAATGTTGATCATCCCAGTCCCTTTTGGCACGGTATTGAGCTACTTTATATGCAGTCCTAGCTTTACGTATGTCTTCCCTATCTTTTAACCTAATCGCTGAAGCTAAACTTCTATAAGCTATGCGGCAATATGTATTATACCAGGCAGCAGCTTTATTGCCTGAGTGAATTGGGGATTTTTTGGTTTTAGTGATAAAAAAGCCTTTAAGCATTGTAAAAAGGTCCTCATGGACCTGCACAGCTATAAAATTAGAGTCTTCCTGCACAGCACGGGTCTGGAGAATATCTACGGCGTTAGCTACCAACCTACTCATTTGTTTCACATGCTCATCCTTTTTAATCAAATTTTCCCATTTGACACGTCGAGTGTCGTTTGTCATTTGGGCCTCTACATAATCTACACATGGGGCCAACCCTGCTCCATGGGATATATGTAAGGGACGTAGGGAGAGTAATAACTGGTTATGGTCACTTTCGGGTCGTTTGCAGACCACCATGTCTATTAAGTTAGACCAGAACTCCTTGTTGAGTAGGAAAAAATATATACGACTTGTACGTTGCCCCTTACTAAAGATATACAAAAGGGGATGATGGACGGAGCGTTTGAGCAAATCAAACATTCACCCCCAGTACAACTGATCTGGGCTTAATCCATCACCATTCTTTAGCTCACTCCGCCACCCCAGTTCAGACATGGCCAAATGCAAATCAGTCTGACCCTGTGCCTCATGGAAACAGCCAAGCCCGAACTGCCAAAGCCATGTCTTCCCTGGACCGGAAACAAGCATCCTGGGACTGGTGTCTGGCATTTCAGCCGTCATCAGCCAGGCTAGCTTGAATCCAGTGGCAAAGTGAGCAAGGGACTCACGTCTGAGCATACCCTGCCAACTTAGAGCGAACAAAGCGATACAAAAGGGGATGATAGACGGAGTGTTTGAGCAAATCAAACACTCACCCCCAGTCAACTGATCTGGGCTTAATCCATTCCCATTCTTTAGCTCACTCCACCACCCCAGTTCAGACTTGGCCATATGCAAATCAGTCTGACCCTGTGCCTCATGGGAACAGTCCAGCCCGAACTGCCAAAGCCATGTCTTCCCTGGACTGGAGACAAGCATCCTGGGACCGGTTTCTGGCATTTCAGCCATCATCAGCCAGGCTAGCTTGAATCCAGTGGCAAAGTGAGCAAGGGACTCACTTCTGAGCATACCCTGCCAACTTAGGGCGAACAAAGCGATACAAAAGGGGTTGATGGACGGAGCGTTTGAGCAAATCAAACACTCACCCCCAGGTAGTCATTCCATGCTTGTCAGATCTAGATCTCCAATTAGCTGCTCTAACCCCTTGTTCCTGACAAAAAACATTTAATTGGAGTGCTGCACTTGACCATCTTTTTATTGCAGGAAGATCCAACAGAGGAATGGACCACTGAGTGTCTTCCTCTGTGCTAAAATTTATATAGTGGAAATCCAGGGGTTCAAATGTACAATTAAAATCTCCGGCTATTATTACGTTGTTGTCACCTCAATGTTCTGATAAAAAAAGCATCTAAACATACTACCGTAGGAGAAGCTATCCCACCTTGCAAACCCCTTGAGTACACATTTATGAGTAGCAGGTCTGGGATATTTCCCTGGTGTAGCCTAATTATGAGAATGTCCCTACAATTGATATAAATCTCCTCCGTCTTGAGTTAGTCACACTGCCTGACCCAAGTAGTCAGTCCCCCTTTTGGTCTACCACGCTATCCCTGTTCCGCAGCTTTGGAAAAATTTAAATAACCTTGACGGAATACCTGGTCCACAGCCCAAGTCTCTTGAAAAAATAAAATTGCTTCTCAATGAATGTGGACCATTCAACAGAGGCTGGTTTTTTTAATAGCCCTGCTATGTTCCATGAAGCTAGTTTAGGACCTACTATGTCGCTATGAATATCACTATAGCATAGCTTTGGGCATAAGCCGCACCTCACCACAGGAACATTAGCCCCTTCAGTCCGGAGGTTAGCTACAGGGGTTATACTACAAACACTCCCTAAAACTCGGTCGCCCTCTCCCAACTCAGCCATTGGAGGCTGGTTCTTGTTAGGGACCAGTGGGCGACTTAGTCAGTCAATATCATCCAGGTTTGAAATAAGTTCAAATCAGTTGAAGGTTGGTACTTCATATTCGTATGGACCTTGTACATGGGGTAAGTCCCTATGGCCAACCTTTCTGGTTACTTGGAAGGAACTGTTCCAGTAAAAGAAACCTAATGGCAGAAAACTAATATCATCCCTGCTCAAATGCCTAGCCCCAGCCCTATCTAAAATGGTTTTAACTAGCAATGGGGACCCAAAGTTTAACACAGTCACCTCGGATGGATTTGGGTGATTTCCCCACCCATGGAGTTCTTCGTATCATTTTAAATTCTTGGAATCAGTGGCTACCCAGCCCAGGTCTGACGTTCAACAAATGAAGGGCCTTGTTCCTAAGAGATGACCAATGTTTCCCATTGTCAGTTGATAAGACAGGCACATTGGAAAGTATGATGGTATATGGCGTGGCTTCAGGTGGTAGGTTGAGGGAGTCACTAGGGCACTCCAACCCACCCTGTGTCATCCCTAGATCATGGCGTCTAGCGAGCTCCCTCCTGGGGCCGGCCTTAGCTATAGTGGTAATTGCACTACGGGGATTTGCAAGGGGAACCTGCACAGCACTATTTGCGCAAAGACCAACTTCAGTAATGGACGGTTGTGTTGTGTGTGCCATAGCCGGACTGGGTTCAATCGAGCCACTAGAATTTCCATTACTCAACTTAGGCTTTGGGGAAAAAAGGTGTTGCTCTAGTTTACTCAATCTTGAGTATATGCCAGACAATTTTATGAGTAGGGGGTCAAGCATTGCTGCTAGTTTCTCTTCAAGTTTAGCTAGAATATGATCTTCAAAATCACTAGACACCTGTCGAGGATTGACTGAAACCCTGCCATCTGATAGACTCGAAGTACCAGGATCTGGAGAACCATCGGGCCACCCTTTTTACCACGAACAGTCTCTTTGCCACTTTGCTAGCCGGGTGCATAGTTTGAGGTAGTGCACACTCTTTTCTTTTTTTGGTTGTGTTAACGCCCTCCCCATCCTTAATCTGCACTGATCGTTGCTGGCGTGTAAGGATCTTGGCCGGGAGGGGGGGGGGGTGTAGAGGTTAGAATGCTGGCTAAATTAGTTGTTTCATTTAATTGGGATACTGGAGACATAGAAGCCACTGGCGGCGTACAGTCAGTTGATAATTCTGAATTTAGCAGGGGACCGGGCAAGAGAGCTTCAGAGGAGGCCTCGACGAGGGTCTAGTGAGAGTCTCCTCTGAGTAAGTTCAATTTCATGTATAAGGACAGACTCAGCCCGCATAAGAAACGTGTCCAGAGAGCCCACAACCCCTGGGCCGCCTGCCCCCTTACGATTACCCTTGCTCATAACAACTTGGTACAAATAAAACACACAAGAAAAAGAATCAAGATATATGTAACTCTACAGTTGGTGCGAAAATGTCAAAAACGACTAACCAATTCCTGGGCGACACAGGAAGACCAATGGAAGAGGGGTGGAACAACCCTGTCTCCTCCAATTGCAGTAAATATTGGTACTCAAGGAGTTCAATTGCCTGCAATGGGCGCAATCACTCTCACAGTACCTTTTTTAGTAGTCCCAGGTTAGAGGGATGGCCCAGCCCTGACACTTCCGGCCTCTGACGGGCACGGATGGGCCCGCCCTTGGCACGGGCAAGCCCGCATGCATCCCGTGCCGCGGGAGCCCCAGGGAGATTTATGGACCGGCTGGCTTGGTGGCGCAGCTCCTCACGCAAGACCGCACTGCCTTCCGGGAGATGGAGTTCTAGGCAGTCCGCGGTCAGCACTCAGGAGCGTGAAAGATGGTGGCGGTGGCACGATATCCTCTTCGCAAGCCTCAGGCAAAATGGCAGTAGGGAGCACAAACAGAGAAAACAGCAGTCCGGGCAGGTAAGAATACAGTTTAGAAAATCTACTTAGAACTTTCATATTGGACTGAACATATCTGTAAATTATGGTGATGATTAACTTGATTTGATTTAGCTTACATTCAAAAACAATGGCAAAAATCTGTCACCTTAAAGAAGAAGCTTTAGAGCAGAATTGGAGCCCATTCTTGTAAGTCACAGGTTGAACTGGTACTGGAGAGTAAATTTTAGACTATTTCCACGCTATTAGTTTTCTGGTAGCAGAGTAAGGTTCACAGCTTGAGTGGAGCTATAAGTAATTTCCCAAGTTAGACTAAATTACCTGAATAGCGAAATCCACTGCCCAAGATCTGACAAGGTGGTATTCAAAGGCAATTGTTGTTTGGAGGTGTGAGTACTAATATGGTGATGATTTGTCTATTGTAATTGTGTCTTGGTCACTAGTATGGTGATGAATTGTGATTTGGTTTGATATTATTAGTCTTTTTGTTAAGAAGTTGAAGTTTCAGACTAGTCATAGTCTAAGATCCTGAGATAGATTGAGACAAGTGTGGAAGACACTTGGAATTTTAAGTTTGCAGGTTTGAAGTAGAGTGTAAGGTACTATCAGTTCTACAAATAAAACATCAATATTAAAAACAGTGTTATGATTCTTTACATTGATTGATGTTAGCAGAACCTAATTGCGCAAAAAGGGATGAGACATTGATTAGGGTGATTTCCCGCTGGTCAAGATTTAATTTGCATTTGTGGTTTCTTTGAATGATTGAAGTCCTGTTATTTCTTCAGTAGAACAAATAGGAATTGATACATGTTTGTTGGGCAAGTTGAAAGTTTTGTTGAAGTTTGGGTAAGTAAGAAGACATTGTAAAGGTGGTTGAACTGCTGCCATGAGTGAAGTCATATGTCATTGGGCTCGCACTGTGATTGGTTGGTTGGTTAATTTGTTTTCACTCTGGGATTGGTTGTTGATGTTAAGGTGCTGCACTGAGATTGGTCAGAAGTTGAATGAATGTCACATTGAGATTTGTGGACGGAATTTAGAAAAATAATAGCTGTGATGAGATTGGTTTGAAAGAATTTGATGCATACGGAACTGAATCAAAACATTGAATGAAAGTTGTTTTTGCTTTTCAATTGGAGATCATGAAGTGCTTTAAAGAAATGAAGAGTTTGGTAAAGGGGGGTGTTACTATTCCAGTACGGAAATGTGACATTCATTCAACTTCCTGAGGGTACGCCTGCATACATTATGACAATAGAACATGGGTCACATAGATGTTGTTGACTTTGTCAATGGTGCAAGATCACAGAAAAAGACGGTCCATTCAGTTTCCCAAAATATGGGACTTTTGAAACTAGAATTCTTGACAATGTGAAAGGGAAATTGTATGAAATTATGCCACTTCCTAGAACTGCATAAAATGAAGATATACATTTACGGGAGAAAGTTATCGGAGATAAAGAGAAGGAGAAATATCAGAGAAGAATAAAGAGAGCAGTGCGTAATTATGCAAATGCACAATGGGATGAAGGACGCCATAGATGAAGGAAAACTATAATTGAGGGTCCTAGATTGTATCCAGCTATTACAACAGAAATTTCAGAAAAGGGAAAGAACAAAAAAATCAGAAGAGAAGAGCAAAGATAAGAAAGAAGGTGACACAGAAAGCAATTTAGGAGATGACATCCTAGAAGAAATGTTGGCTGCAAGACCCCAACTTATGCAACATCTGTAGAGCAAAGTGGATTGAGTAATAGTGTGAGTAGTACAGTGGCTTCTGCACCTGTAGAAACTCATACAGTACAGATTGAGAGACCTCTGCAAATATGTCAGATTGTTCCACCAGTTGGGGCCACAAGTAGAAGTTTTTACTGACTAGTACATCTGTAGTGCATAATGCAGCACCAGTATCACCAGTAAATGTACAGACTTTACCTAGGTCAGTTCTGAATTCCCCACAAAGTGTAAATGTGATGCCAGATGTTCAAGGGGCTGCTGGAGGTTTGCTTGCAACAGGGTATGTCCCGACTTCACAGAATTCAAAGATTGTTGTGTGGAGACCACCACACACAGTGCAAGCACTTACAGATGGAGGGATCCTGGTTTTCACAGCACCTATAAATTCTGGAGATATAAATTATACTGAGGAGAGAGGTATTCGAACTTGGTTGGAAGAGGCAGCAGGGATTAGAAAGACTGAAATTACAGAGTCACCAGTATATTTAGATTCCGAAAAGGAACGACCTTTGAACATTACCAAATTAAAAGTGAAATTGGAGGAGATAATAAGAGGATGCTTGGAGTTAAGACATTTAGAACAGTTCAGAAGGAATGAATTTACCTGTATAGTGAAATTACTAGACAGGCAGCTGTTGTTCATGGTAAATTGACAGAATTAGCACAGTAATATGAGATTGATCTTTCTAAAAATCTACATTTACAAAACATTCACAGGGTCCAATTGAAGAAACAGATCGCAAACATTTGCTGGAAGCCTTATAAATTACCGGTGTGGTTCCAGGGAGAAGGAGCCAACGACCTTGGACAGAGGCCGCCATGTTACGCACTGTCGTCCCCCGGATCTGAAGGCTGAAGACAGGTTCAGCTCCCGCCTCAGGATCCCACAACACCCCCGGACCTCACATGCTCTAGAGCACAAGCAAGCACAGGTCCACTTGGATGCAAGCATGGGTCCCTCAGACTCTGCAAGCTTTCCCCACAGATGGCTGCTGATCTTTGCACACACACTCCTTTTGCAAAGTGAGATAATGGCATATGTCAGGACAGTCCTTGTCCCAACCACAATCACTTCCACCCGTCTCCACTGCACCCAGTGCGGTCCTTATGATATTGTGGAGACAGTAAGATCCTTTGTGTCCCTGGGATCTCGTGGACAGGTGACCAGCTCACCAGCCCTCAGATAGTACTTCAAGACCCAGGACACAACTGTTAGCACCAGCTGCAGGCCAGCAATGTCCAGGAAAAATCCACAAAATGATAGTCCCTTTCTTGGAGCACAGCAATCTCCAAGCCACCACAAACCTGTGGGTAGTCCAGTTCTGTCCTTACTTTCCTCCTTGTTAGAATTACCGATGACTCTACTTTGGGTGTTAGAATTTAGAGGGGCCCTCTTAAACATTCCCTTTGGCCCCTCCCTCCCTCTACCGTTGAAGTTGTCTCCTATTTTCCCTTTGATTTTTTTCCAAGCTGACTTAATACCTCTGCGTCTCCAGTTAACGTTACTTTCTTGGAGCTGTGTCTTAGGATTCTTTGGTTTTTACCTATCAGCCTGATACCTTTTCTACCATTATGGTGCCACAAGCACCAGTTTCCAGCCCACCCTTGATACTTCCTTCTCACCAACATTGATCTTCTTGATACATATACAGTTCACTGGTCCCTCCCTTTTTCAGTAGCCACTGAGTCCAATTCGGGTGGCTGGGAGGTGACTGGCATTACAAGAGTAAGCATAGAAGAATTAATTTACTTTAATTCACCAGAAATCTCCTCAAGTATACCCGCTTCCATTCTCAAGGCCTCATTAGTAGCGAGGGAAGATTCAAGCAGTCCATGTAAAGTTTTCTGCATTTGTTGAAGAAAGTCCAGCATCAGAGACGGACCAGTCAGTAAGGACTCAATATCTACAGCGGAGGTCGGCAAGGACCCTGAAACTCCCCGGAGAAGAGATATACCAGAAATAGCAGCAGCTGTACCCCCTGGCTGACCTTTTTCAGATATATTCCTGCTGCTGTTTTTCTTGATGGTGCCCTCAATAACCCTGGTTCCTTTTCTGAACTTGCAAAGCTGAGTTCAATTCAGCAGAACAGACAATGGGACGGGATAAGCCGGGGTGCAACATCTCTGGATGTTCTATTAATTTCAAAGCTTCCTTTTCCTTGCACTCCAATAGCTCCAGAGACCTCTCTGACAGAGAAACCACCTTCTCCACCCTTACAGATTCATGTGCTTTTGTAGACCTGAAATGTTTCCCTACGAAGTCCTTTATCGACGCTGCTAGTGATTTTACTGAAAATTGGACATTTCCGCATTTGACAGATCATTTGACGGTAGCAGGACTGACCCCATCCAGACCTGGAGTTGCAGGAAATTCAGACACAAGGTGGGCAAAGATTCCAGTTGTGTTTATAATCCCACCAGCATTTATTTTACTTTTTTTGGTTAGCAGGGGTTTAGAGCCTTTTTTCTTTGGTGGGGCACCCCTTGACGATCTTATCAAGATTATCAGCAATTCAACAATTAAAAAAGCAAATAAATAAAAGGGAGGGCAATCTATTAGGGAACTATTACTGAGGTTCACATACCTCCTCCTCCTCCTGCACACAATGTCGATGGGCAAGCTGCTGTGCCACTGACATCACCCTTTACTGCTGCTTTCCTACTAACCACTACTCCAGGAGTATGTCCTTATCAGCTTTCCCACTCCTCTCTTTAGTCGCTCCAAGCTTTGAATTCTCCAACCATTACAGGGATGGGTTGAGTGCAAAAGGTGCTGCAGGGTGCTTTTGGGCACTATGTGACACAGCCAAAAGGTGCGGATGGGTCACTGCACCAGTAGCGGCTGGCATGACTAGTGGTTGGGGGGGCAGGCGCGGGGGTGCTGTCAGATATGCTTCAATACTTGTGCAGGATCAGAGATGCCTTTTCCCAACGCCCCACTCAGGAGACCTCCAGGTACTGTTATATCAAATACCAACAGAATCTCCCAAGGGGGGAAAGGGGAGTGGATAAAATAATAAAGAAGACAAAGAGACTATCCGTAGTTATCTGCGTCATATCTTCTGTTTCACCTCGCTCTACTTGTGCTTCTGGTGATTATCCTAAGCTGAAGACAATATTAACAGTACTGAACTCTCCTCTCAACTATTATTTTTATTTCTATTACTCTTTTAGTTCTCATTCACGTACCAAAACAACTATAGACTTTGCATCTCTTCTTATGTCTTCAAATATTCTTGCTATAGGAGATTAACTTATTCTGACTTGCATGAAAGTATTTCTAGACAATTAAGAACATATGGGTTAACATTCGTGTGTATCTCACCATTTGACCTTCTGTCTTATTTTTTTAAACTCTTAATACATACCCTATTGCTAAGTCAATTCTTTTATCGTTTCAGGTGATTATCTCAATGTTCTACAACCTCTTGGGTAAGTGTTCTTCTTGCTTATTGAGTTTTACACATTGTCACATTCTTATTATAAATTCAATCGACATTCAAGTACTTAGCTCAGTATTGTTGTCAACAGTCTTATCTGAGTGATGCTGATTCTTGTTTGGTCACGGAGACTCGAACACTGCTTCTTTTCTCCTCAACGTATTGTATCCTTCTGCGTATGTATTGTACTGGGTCTTTCTGTCTGCGCAGACACTCTGTGGAAACAGAGACGCCAAACGAACTTCGGCAGCGTCCTGAATTGAGCGTCACTGCGCAGGACAGTAAGAACTCCAAAGAGACTGAGACGCTACACGAAATTCGTCAGTGTCCTGAATTAAGAGTGTTTGCGCAGGTCAGTTAGCGTTACCTTCAACTGCGCATGAATTCTGTGAAGACGCATTCACTTCGACGAAATAAGCGTCCTGCATTCGTTCACTACTTCCAAGTTGTCCGCAACACCAATTCTCACGAAGGTAGGCAAAACCGACGAATTCTACGACGAAAACCTAACTAAACTAGCTACAGGGGCGGGAAGATTCTGGGATGTGTGCGCTTCGGTCAAAACTTCAGGTGAAGTGCGCCAGAGTTCGATTGTGGATGTTTCTCATAGAATTCTCGGCACACTGAAAGACTAGTGAGGTTCTGTGAATTCTGAACCCGTGGGTTCCATTTTGTGTATGGCAGCCATTTTGTGGTTGCCCTCACATAGGCCATTATTGTGGCTGAAACAAGTCTTTTAAGGACATGTAGACCTTAGCTTGAGTTTGTGCTGACTCCTGTTTGACCTGAGTGAACTGACCCTGTTGCCTGAAGCTGACCTTGTTAAACCAGTTCCTGCCCTTTAGCTGATCAAGATTGAGGATCAAAGCACAGGACATTGTAGAGTTTGCTATGCACACACACACCCCTTATCTGTTTTCTGTTCCTTCTTTTATGGTCTGTTTATGATATGGGTTGTGGTCCTTTTATTATGGGTTTGTCCGGCTTGTGTAAGAAGGAATGTTAGGTATTTTGCATGCTTGCAAAAGCTAGGACTGCCCCTTACTTGTATGCTGAAGTTTGTAACCCTGAGAGCATATAAAAGGCCTCTGTTCTCTGTATTCCTCAGACTATCTCATTCAGTTGCTACGGCTTCTGTGTGACGTGGCCTCACTTAATTAAGTTTAATAAAGATGTCTTTTCATATTTCAGCTTCTGTGCCAAGTTCTTTGTTATATTAGTCAGTATTCCCTGAGAATGAAGATTACAGTTCTTCAAATGGCGCCCACGTGGGGCTTCATCAGAGAAGTGACTTTCTGTGGGAGTGATCTTGTCAGAGGACTGAAATCTACTGAGGAGGACAGAACATGATTCTACTAAGGAGGTACTCTGTGCACAGGGGTTCTGGAGATTCTTTGATTCTGCAGCCCAGTATATTTCTGATCTTCCTGATTTTGATCCTCCACATGATGTCACTCCTGACTGAGAACCTTTTTGGCATGAGTATTCTACAAAAGACCGTTAGGTCATGTAGAACTTGACAGTTAGAATTTGGATAACCTTTTGATTAGTAAAAGTAAGAGTTAAGTATAAGTGGGTCGCTCCCAGTCCTTTGTTCTTTGGTTCTTTGGTTCTTTGAGTCCCTAAGTTTTTGGTTCTTTGGTCCTTAGTTTGATTGGTTCTTGGTCCTTAGTTTGGTTCTTAGTTTGTTTGGTCCTTAGTTTTTATTTGAAGATTGCAATTTTCAAAAACCGAGGGTCTTGTATATTTACGAGTGTATCGATAGAGATAGCCCCTTGAAGTTTGAAGCTAGATTAGTGAGCTATAAGATGCCTGATCTTAGCAAATTTGGAGCTTTGTGTTGGCCAACTTTGTATACGTTTGGAATAGCCGGCTTCCCCTAAAGGGAAAATCTAAATAGGTTTAGATTTACAAACATATTTCTTCCTTGGTGATTTTGTATCCACAGGGAATTAAAATATGACATAATGCAAAACAAGGATCCTTTGTTCTGCGCAGTTTTATGAATGAAGATATGCAGAACGATTTTGTTTGGTGTTCTGCTAACCAAAGCTAGTGAATTGAGTGTATTTTCGCTTCTTGGACATACATCAGTCTGTTGGGCTGTTTTTGCAGTCTTTTTAAAACACAATTGAGAAGCGTTTCTTGTAAATATGACTTACAACTAATATTTACAAATGGTTTGGTTTAAGTACAGTCTGTGGGCTGTCCTTTATTTTTGTTCTGAGTATTGGTTTGTGGGTTAAATGTGTGTTTAAATGTCTATGTGGGTTTCCCATTAGTGCAATTTCTGTAAGTGAATAGCGTTGGCGCTATTCATGAAATGCCAGGCTAAAAGCGCGCCGTATTGTGTGTCCTGAGTGTTTCACCCCTTTCTGTTTATGTCTGAAATGAGCTCAATGTCTGTTCCTGGTTTTTCTTGATGTTTTCAGTCTATTAAGCAACATTTTGTAAGCATATTCTTGGGTCTGTTGCTAAATAAAATTGTCTGTCCTTTTTAGAAAAAAAAAATGGTGCAAACATTTTGTCATGTTTCAAGTTAGGCGTCTGTGCTTGGGCTTATAAATGAATGCGTCTAAAAATGATAGGTAAGGGATGCAGCTTGCTCTTATATGTGGAATTATCAAAAATAATTGGGTTTATTAAAAAAAAGTATTAATTATGAAAAATAATTATTAAAAATAAGTGCTACAAAATTCGTTTTTTACTATTCATGAAGCTTAATGCTCATACTATGACATCCTAGCATTAACATTTAATTTAAGTTGTGCTATACCGCATGATGAGAACATTAGCATATAGAATTTCACTTAGCGCAGGCGTAAAAAGCTAATTTTTTCTAAAGATTTACATGGGATATGTCTGATTAAAAATCTCTGTAATTTGTAAAGAACATTCTGAGGATGATTAATATGTATCACAAGTATAGGATATTTATTTTTAAGTGCCCCAAACATCAAAGTCGAATTTGGGTATTTTTGCCATTTAAAATAGCTTTAACGTGCTTTAGGCTTCAGTAAATGCATACATTTAGGTATAAAACACAAATAAATTTGCAGGTTGTTTCCATTTGGGGTTGCGTTTAATGGCTCAGTGAGCCAATGTGCCTGGTGCAGAGGTCTGAGTTTAATATCAGGGTTGAAGGTTTTTAACTTTGGCTAGTCC
The DNA here is from genome assembly GCF_964261635.1 of Lissotriton helveticus. Taxonomy (NCBI): domain Eukaryota; kingdom Metazoa; phylum Chordata; class Amphibia; order Caudata; family Salamandridae; genus Lissotriton; species Lissotriton helveticus. The sequence continues at coordinate 431,281,216 of NC_136073.1, read as the reverse complement.
TAACTGAGACCTTCATCTATTTAAGGTTAATGAAATGAGTACCATTGCAAACAAGCATTTATTCTAAAAACTGGTATGTGTGTTTATGTTCTGTGAATTATTCACAGTAAATGTTTTAATAATATAAGTATAGAAATAAATTATAGCCCCTAACAGGAGTAATATATATAACATGTGTTTTAAATAGGGTGAAATATTGCAGGTTAGGAGGAATCCGGAACAGGCTGCTCAAGTTGCGCTAAGATGCTATCTTTAGTTTTCCTGTAAATAATGGAAGGAGGCTGTCATGTTGACATTTGTGACCTTTTAAATTAGGACTTGTCTCTGTGAAATGCAGAATGACCTTGCTAAACAGGCCTCTAAAAGGAAGGGTTTCTGGTTTCTCCACAAAATTAAAGAACTTAATTCCAAAGGGAGAAAATATGAAAAAGCTTTCTTTGAAAGTCCCAACACATGCTAAATGCTCTGCAGAAATGATACATTTGTATTTCTGCTCTAAAAAATGATGTCCGCTAGTTGCTTTTATTTTTGACAGAAAATGAGGCATTGCATTAAGTTTTAGACAGAAAATAAGAGGAAGCTCTTTATTCAAATGTTGAAGGCTACATGCCCAAGTGAGAACGAATTGTGGGGCAAGGCTAACATGGAGTGTCAGTGAAAGAATTGTACTTTTGGAAAGTTAAAAGGGCTTCATGTTGCAAGGTGACTGACTAGATGGTAACAGTTAAGTAATGGAAATTTATTTTTGTGTCTGTTAATGTGTATTATGTTTTGTCTTCTGATTAAAAGTTATAATTGATATTTGTTTGCTATGAAAAATGTCTCTCTTTTGTGTGTTGTGTTTTTTTTTTCCTGCTTCTGCCCGCAGATCATTCATGGATTGTTCTGGGTGATATTAAGGCTGACAAGACACGTGAGATGTGTTTTTGCGTAACTCCTTTGGAAAGAAATGTCCATGCGTTTTTCATGTTTGTGTATTTGGTTCTATCATGAATTGTTCTTGCTGGTTCTGTGTGTCTGAAAGTTGTATTTGACAGCAGATATCCACTAATTGGTGATCTACTGTCAAAAAGGAGGGTAAGGATTATAAACCTGACACGGTATTATGCGTCACCGCTCATTTATATATGCTATTGTTTTGTCTATGCTTTTTTTGTGCTCGATATACAGCGAGTATATCTGATGGCTTGACATGTCCGTTTTGTGAGGGTTTTTTTTGCATGTTTTATGTTTTATGTTGCTGCTTATGATACTATTACAAGTTTACCTGTGTTGTGAAGGGATATATATGACGATGTCTATCCTGCAAACAGTTGGGTAGATTTGCTTTGACACTAAATTTCACAGAAAGACAGACAACACTTCATCAGTGTATGTCAAATTTGGCTTTAATGGTATTTGAAGGAAAATAAAAAAGATATACAGGAAACAAGGTTTCACCTACAGTCACATTACTGCCCCCTTTCCTGTAAGGAACAGGCAGCCCTAAAATTATGTATCCTGAATTGGACGTAAGGATAAATTATAGATCTGTGACTTTTGTGCATGGTGACCTAATTTTTATATTAGTCAGTTTTGTTCTGCTTCCTAAGTAGTGTATGGCTTTGTACCATAAAGAAAACAAGGCTTCATTTTTACCTAGTCCCATTTCCCTTTTCCAAATTCCTTTCACCAGTTGGTGTATTGCTCAGGTTCACGCTTCCAGACTGCAGTAATGTACCAAAGACCCCATATTATGTATAATTCCCTTTTGTATGACCAGTCTGGTTTTCAAAAAATGTCTTTAGGCCTACTCTGATGTTTTCCAGTCTGACTGTTAGGGTAGTGATGGACTGATTAACTGACTCAATACTATAGTAAGATACGTTTTCCACCTCAATAGGAGACACCTTACGTTTTTTTGAATATGACAAATTCAATGCCTATTCTAATTTGGTTTTTAGTTCCTTTTTTTCTGCTGCTTTAATTTTTGATGGACCAGATGTATTTTAAATAATGGAAATACCAGGACTCTCGAGTTCTTGTCTTTTTGTTTCCACATCTTGATCATTAGCTTTTGTATTGCATAGTCCACCTGATGCACAATTATTAAAGGGTGGTATCTACATGTCCCTGATAATATGTATTACGTGATCTCTCTTTTGAGGTGTTCTAGATAAGGAATTTAGGAACACCTATATGTAATCATTGAGAAAAAAAATTTGTTTACCCCATTAGACGATGCCACTATGTGTGAAGACATCCATTTAGATAGAATTCTCATGTCGCTATCTACCCTTAGATGATGGAGGATATGCTCTCACACGGAAACTCAATTGAAAAGACTAGAGGCACTGTTTTGCCTACTGCCTTTATATTTGTATTGCTTTTTTGAAAATGACAGTGCATCTAGACCAAAATTGTCCCATGGCGTGTGGCCACTCCTTTGAAGATCGCAGGCCACCTGTTTGCAGTCCCCTTGTTATACACTGAACTGTTTAAAGCATCGCACTTGCTTCATCAGAAGGCGTTAAACATCAGAAAAAAAAGGAGGAGCTGGTTTTGCCACAGAACCAGAATTTCAGTGCAAAAGAGCGCCTGTCATGTACTGGTAACCTCTGACAGTGTGCAGTCCCTTGAGCCCCTTGGCCTGAGTTTTGGCCACGCACCCCCCTTTTTTCCTTTGCTCCAACGGAAGTGCAGTGGACCGGAGGATCCAAGATTGGCAAAAGGCACTACATTCTGGTGCCCATGAAAGAGCAGCCTGAGCGTCCTCTGACACTGAATGATGAGTGTTGGAGCCTGAGAATGGTCCCGGGTCTGCACGAGATGATCTGTGCCCATGACCAATGAAGAGCACAATATCTGTAGTGTCTGCCGCAGAGGAGAGATACTGGTGCACTGCATTGAGACATTGAGACTTTTAAGTGAGCATTGAGTGTTTGCCAGGAGGGCACTCCAACAGATACTGAGAAGCATTTTTTTCATGGGAGGACTGAATCAAAAGGCCCATGCAACAACGGGAGCAGACTTGATGGACAATAGAAGCCTGCCAGAGAGGCTTTTAGAATGGACTCTGGGCATAGTTGGTTTCACAAGAGGTTTCCGTGTGATTGTATAGACTAAGTGTTAGGAGACTGATTCTTATTGTTCTGCTGGCATTATTTTAAAGTAGTATTCTGTTTAGTAAAAGCAGAATAAAGTCCATTTTCTGTGGAAGAATATCCCCTTTTCACCTCAGAGCATTGATGAGGATCACCACTGTTTCACCTGAACATATAATAAATTACTGAAATGCATAGGAGCCCTAAAAATGTTACTAGATGATTTTAGGATTTACTTTTTGCTTAGGGTTGTGAAAAATTATGATTTCGTTTGTAATAGTAGTCACTACTTTCTCCTGTTATCTATATGTTCTTAACAATGTGTTTTCTAGTGTTTTTAAACATGACATTGTCTTTTATGGGTGGGATTGGTTTTTTTTGCTACCCAATTCACATCTGTACCCACCTCCCAACCTATGTCTCTTTCTTCTACTACTTCTTTGCATTCTTTCCATACTTTACCTGAACATGAACTGGTTAGGAGGTCAGAGTTTATTAATAATTCCTTTGTACAGCTTCTGCATCAACACCAGTTAGTAGTGAACATCACTCATTGTTGGGTGTGTGGTCTTATGCCACATACTACAGATAGAGGTATTCCCTATTTTGTCCTGCCATATACAGCCTTTGTGCTACTACGTGTGTAAGGAGACCTGTCCCGAGAGAGTTGCTAAGTAATAGGATTATGCTCCAGCAACATCTTGATGATCTGATGAATATAGACCTGGATTCAGATTGACGTGAGTTTAGGTTATTGCCTATGTAAGGGCAAAAGGAGGGTCTGAGGTTCCGTGAATTCTGAACTAGGTCATAAAGGTCGTGGTTCTGTTACGATTTTGGTAACAGCGAACCGTAAACAGTGAGCTCAGCAAGTATGAGTGTTTTCGTCATGTTACACCGATGGATTCACTGTGTATTTGAAGATTTCGTTCTGAACCCTTGGGTTCCATTTTGTGGATGGCAGCCATTTTCTGGTTGCCCTCACAGAGGCCGATGACTTTAGCTGACTTTTAGATGACCTGAGTGAACTGACCCTGTTCCCTGAAGCTGACCTTGTTAGGCCAGTTCCTGCTCTTTAGCTGATCAAGATTGAGGATCAAAGCACAGGACATTGTAGAGTTTGGTATGCACACACACACCCCTTATCTGTTTTCTGTTCCTTCTTTTATGGTCTGTTTATGATATGGGTTGTAGTCCTTTTATTATGGGTTTGTCCGGCTTGTGTAAGAAGGAATGTTAGGTATTTTGCATGCTTGCAAAAGCTAGGACTGCCCCTTACTTGTATGCTGAAGTTTGTAACCCTGAGAGCATATAAAAGGCCTCTGTTCGCTGTATTCCTCAGACTACCTCATTCATTTGCTACGGCTTCTGTGTGACGTGGCCTCACTTATTAAATTTAATAAAGTTGTCTTTTCATAGTTTCAGCTTCTGTGCCAAGTTCTTTTTTATTAGTAAGTATTCCCTGAGAATGAAGATTTCAGTTCTTCACTAGAACAGCGCCCTTCATGCCCGATCGGCCATCTTGGAGTTCTTTAGTCTCCAAGTGTCCGACCATGTTATAATCCCAGCTTTCAGGATGTCTTGAATAGTCAATTGTGGGCACATTAGGCAAATTGAATGACCTTGATCCTCAAGGGTTCTGACAGGTGCGCAGGGAGGGTCAATAATAAAAAAAATGTAAACCTACCTTTTTGCCATTCCGGGTCCCGCGTCTTCACTGCTCCTGCTCTCCTGCCTCCGACAGGAACAGGAAGCAGGTAGCCTCCCTCCCCTAAGCCAATCACAACACTTCAGTGGAGCATTGTGATTGGGCAAGACACCGCCCAACCAGGGGCTGTAGGGGATTGTATGTTCACTATGTACGCTACAATGCAGCCTACATGGAGAAGTGCAGAGTGCACATGACTGGTTTTGGTGGCCCGAAAGGGCCGATCAAACAGTTTTTTGCACACAGGAGTGTGCAAACCACTACTGCCCTGCCTGGCCAGCTCCACCCACCCACCCGCCCCGCAATGCGAAATAAAACAAAAAATGGTAATAAACAAAAGTTATTAGCATTTAATGTTTTGGCTCTCTCGCACTTTCTCAGTCCTAGTGGAAGAGCTGCCCCTCCCCGCACTTCATCGGCCGGCATCCCGGCTAGCGTCCCAAACTGCTAGTTCCAACGCAGGTCACTGAGTAAACAAAAGCCAATGGTGCCAAGGATCAAGCCCAGAGCCCCAGCACATAGGGCAAGGCATCTGAAGCCCCAGTCACCGGTCGCCAACAGGAGAGTATGGTGGAACGCGGGACATGGAACTTGCGAGCACTAGGTAGAACAGGGTGGGCAGGTACAAGCACCGGCAAATGCACAGCTTGGAGCAGCAGCGTGCATGCAATAGAAGGAGGAGTACCCGAATGTGCTGAGTTTATAAAATGTATTCCTTTCTTAAGCTACATGTTCTTGATGAACCAAGCTTGAACTTTTGTCTATCTCATGTTGATGTAATATGGAATAAAGAATCACACATTTCACAATGAACGTATGGTTATAAGAAATACGAATGCCATTACTTAACCACAGATCTACAAGCAAATATTTCTATCCTTAGTGTAGTTCATTGTTCCTCTGTGAAACATTAAATAAATGATAGACACTGCAATAGACTTCCCTGGGAACCAAGGTTTGATGTTCCCATTTATACAAATGTTTAGAAATGTCTGATACATACATGACAGTGAACCGTGAACTCTATGTATAGTGTGCCGTGAGAAAGGAAGGACGAAGCTGCTCACCATCGGAAGATGTCTTCTCATTGGACCGGAAAGACCAGATATGCAACATTGTGGTTAGCATGTTCTCATGTCTTTTATATCAGTGTGTGTTTCTAGTTAGTAAGTTATCTTAGCTCCTACCCTTTGACGTTCTCACTTCTTCAAGGAGACCCTCACTTTCCCTTATGCCCAGAGCTGTTTGTTGTAAACTACTGCTGATTGCGATTGCTGTTGCCTGACACTTTGTAGGTAATGATTTCTTTATCCTTTTAGCTGACGGGTGTAGCTACTGCTGCATCCATTTCCACATTTTCTTGATTGAGGCTGATTTTTGTACAGTTTTTGCTACTGCAGCTGTATACTGAATTGAGACTCGGCTGAGTTTCATGACTACTCTTTATGGGGAATTCAAATACTTAATTCTGAATTTGATTTTGATGTTGATGTTCCTGCCATCTTGCTCTTTTCCAGAACTCGTTATGGGTTCTATTAGGTTAGCTTCCTTTTTAGATAGAATAGGGATTAATTCCTTTATGCAACACACTTGTTAATTTGCATTATTGATGACTCTAGCCCATATTTTCCTTGATAATTTCTGTAAATTGATTTATCTGACTCACTAATTGAATAAAGAGAGAAATAAAAAGAAACTTATTAAGCTCTTAAAGAGAATAGCGTTTTGAAAACCTACTTAAAACTCACCATTGACTGAATTTAATGGTAGTTTACAATGATGATTAACTTCATTAAATTTAGCTTCCATGCAAAAATGGTGGCAAATATCTGTTGCCTTGAAGAAGAAGATTTATCGCGTAATTGGAGTCCATTCTTGTAAGTCACAGGTTGAACTGGTACTGGATAGTACATTTTAGACCCTTTCCGTGCTATCACAGCTTATATCCTATGAAGCAGTGGTTACTGCGTATCACATAGGAATAACATAATATGGTGCAACATCAGTAATAGAGAAAATGGGAAAGAAAACTCTCTTTCTTTCATGCAAGCACCTATTAAATAAATTCAAATTCCCCAGAGTGCAAAACCATGCCACAGTCTAAGTCACTCACCATATTCTCAGAAAGAGCCCTTCATAAGTGGGAGTCATTTAAATTTTTAAGGTGAGCTGATGAGAACTGGGGAAGAACATGCGTAATCATGCACCTGCTCTTCAACAGGATGTGGGGGTGAGTGCGATGAATATTTTGGAGAAAGGTACTTCAGGGGAAAAATATTTCTGTTGCAGGCCTCGAATACCCCTTCCTCTGTCCCATTTGGCAAAAATGTGTAGAAGGCAGTAGTGGCTGGGACCGGACCTGTGTGGTGACTCCATCCTCTTCTTCCTATCTCCAGGCCAGCAGCAGGAAGCAGCAGGAGGCAGCCGGGCTCCCAGGCTTGTCTGAGCCAATCACAACGCTGCAAGGCAGCATTGTGATTGATCTGAGCGCTCTGGTTCGGCGCTCAGATGGGGAATGGGAGGCTGGGCATGTTCCTCACCAGGCTGTGCATTTTGGAATGCGGGCCCAACTCGGGCACTCTGCCATTATGGTGGTCGCACGGGGGCCCCGGGCACACTGGAGGTCAGGGAGCGCCGCTCATAGTAGTAACGTGGCGTCCTGTCTCCCCTGTAACATCACACCTGATTGGCTAACCGGTCATGGACCGGAAGAACTTTCAAGTGCTTACAGTTCAGGCGTCAGAGCAACGCCGGGCAAGCAGGTCAGAACCGGCTTGCCTGGCACCAAAAGGTTAAAAGGCTGGGGAGAAGAGCGAACAATCTCTGTTCACTGCTCCCCAGCCACCGACTGGACAGGGCCTCAGTCTGAGGTCCCAAAGAATCTTTTTCTTTTTCTTTACAGGTTCTTTCAAGGTCCTGACGTAGTGGAGAGCGTGTTTTTCCTTTTTTCTTGTCTTCTTGCAGGTGAACGACAAGGAGGCAGCGGCGAACGCCGGCTATAGTCTGGGATGGCGAGCAGTTTTGTGGAAGTTTCAGCTATTTCTTTGCAGAGCGGAGCGGTGGGCCTGTTTTATCTTGGTGAAGGATGCGGGAGCTGTTTTCCTTGTATAACGCATTAGGAAACAGATACAGCGCGGCCGGGGGGGGGGGTTCTGCAGGCAATTTTAGCAGGCATTACACTCCAGGTCAGCTGTTTTTTTCACAAACGGAGCAGATTTCAGCACGTACAGCGCGATCAGTGCAGGCGGCGTGGGAAGAACATGCGTAATCAAGCACCTGCTCTTCAACTGGATGGGGGGGGTGAGTGCGGTGGAAATTTTGGAGAAAGGTACTTCATGGGGAAATATTTCCCTTGCAGGCCCCGAATACCCCATCTTCTGTCCCATTTGGCCTAAATGTGTAGATGGCAGTAGTGGCTGGGACTGGACCCGTGTGGTGACTCTGCCCTTTTTTTCCCATCTCCGGTCCAGCAGCAGGAAGCACCCGGGCTCCCAGGCTTGTCTGAGCCAATCACAACGCTGTAATGCAGCGTTGTGATTGGTCTGAGCGTTGTGGTTCAGTGCTCAGATGGGGAGTGGGAGGCTGAGCATGTTTCTCACCAGGCTGTGCATTACACCCTGGTGGGGAAGATGCAAAGTGAGCATGGCTGTTTGGCTGGCCCAAGAGGGTCAGCCAAGCAGTCGTGTGCACTTAGAGAGGGCAAACCATTCCTCCGCCTGCTCTGTCCAGCCCCACCCCGAGAGCCACTGACTGCAATAGGAAAACTAAAATGAGAACAACAATACGTTATTATCATTTTATTTTTCCTTTTGGGCAGTGGGGCAACACTCCTCCGCTTTAGCAGAGGAACCACCACTGGTAGAAGGGTGAAATCGAAGGGGAAGTCTTTGTAGCAGCAGAATGGGTTGGGAATAACAAAAGAAATAACAAGGTGAATTGTGGGATGTGGGGAACAGGTAGAAAATGAGCCCAAAAGCTTTAAAACTGTGAGTTTTGAAGTTACTGATGTGTTCATTTAGTTGAGTTCTGTTTTTGAAAAAGTATGTAAGGCGATATGGCAGAACCGGTCCAATGGGTGAGAAGGCTGGCCGGAATACCAGGAGATTCCGAGTCCTAAGGCCAGTGGGACAGGAGAGCATTTTCTGGCTTTACAGCGGAATACAAAGGCTAGTAAAACAAGCGTGTTTCAAATGGAATGGACAGAAGGCCCCAGAGAGCCCTTGGCGGTGCGTCGGGTGATTTATGTGGTGGGAGGAGATATAATTATACATGTATTGGTTTGCTGATTAGGGTTTTGAGAAGTCTTTACTACAAAAGGCCAAGTACGTTCGCTTTTTTTGTAGGCTCTGTCCTGCCCCAATTAAATGTACCTTTTGTCAAATCCCCGGAATCGGTCCCTCTGTGGGGCCCCAGCATCCCCCAAGGCAGGGGGTCTGTTTGTTGATTCCCAGGCGCCATTTTGCACACTCTCTTTACTTCACCGCGTGTGAATCCGCTCCTGGCCCCGTGTCAGCTTCTGCAGCTCAGATCTTTCTGCCTCGGTCGCCGTTGTTTACGCTCATTAATTAGCACATCCCTGGACAGATGTCTAGTCAGAAAGGCAACTGAGGAGGGGGCTCCGGACCCAATTACGACCGAGAGATCGACCGACAGACGGCACAGTCAGCAGAAGAGCTGGGTAAATAGCATTGGGGAAAAAAATATCACGACTTCCAAGGGAAGCCTAATAAAACACGAAGGGCCTCTGGGGCGGGTGGGCTAATATTTACAGATGGGCCTGAAAGGCATCTTAAGGGCCAAATTGGCAGCCTCGGCTCGTGACATTCCCAGTCCATTCTTGCAGCCACGCCGCCCCGTGTCTGGTGTGATCTAACAGTGCTGATCCTTATTTAGCTTTTTCAACATTAGATCCTGCAGTCTGGGACTTGTACTTTTGTTTTTAACATTGGAAGTCTGGCCACGTCAATCCCTGAATGCAAAGTGCTTCAGGCTAGAGTTGGGCCTTGCTGAAAGCGCCACAAATGACACTCAGCCCCCAGGGCTGGTTCTGTTATGGAGGGGCGGAAATTAAAACTCATGAACTCAGTGACATAGCTACCATTGGTGCAGTGGGTGCAGGGGGTCACAAGGGCACACTACCCTGATAAGTGTTGTAATTTAGTATTACAACAGCAGTCAAATGGGGCATTTACTTGTTATCACCAGGCCCCCATAGCATCCACGCTGCACTATTGCATAACCTAAAAGTTATCAGAGAACTCTACGTCACAAGGGTCACGTGCTTCAAACAATCAATCAATCAATCAGGCAAATTTATATAGCGCGCTACTCACCCGGAAGGTCTCAAGGCGCTGGGGGGAGGGGTCAGCTACTGCTCGAAAAGCCAGGTCTTGTGTTGCTTCCTGAAGGAGAGGTGGTCCTGGGTCAGCCGTAGGTGGATGGGGAGGGAGTTCCATGTCTTGGCTGCCAGGAAGGAGAAGGATCATCCTCCGGCAGTGGCTCTGCGAATACGTGGTATGGTGGCGAGGGCGAGGCTGGACGATCGCAGCTGGCGGGTGGGCGTGTAGAAGGTGAGGCGGTTGTTGAGGTACTTGGGGCCCAGGTCGTGGAGGGCCTTGTGTGCGTGGGTGAGGAGTCTGAACGTGATCCTCTTGCTGACGGGGAGCCAGTGCAGGTCTCTCGGGTGGTCGGAGATGTGGTTGTGGTGGGGGATGTCCAGGATGAGTCGTTCGGAGGCGTTCTGTATGCACTGGAGTCTTTTCTGCAGTTTGGCAGTTGTTCCCGCGTAGAGGGTGTTTCCGTAGTCCAGTCGGCTGGTGACGAGTGCCTGGGTGACCATCTTCCTGGTTTCGGTGGGGATCCTTCGGAAGATCTTACGAAGCATGCGCAGGGTGTTGAAGCAGGATGACGAGACGGCGTAGACTGGTCTGGTCATCGAGAGGGAGGAGTCCAGGATGAAGCCCAGGTTTCGTGCGTGGTCCGTTGGTTTGGGGGTGGAGCCCAGGGCGGGGGTCTCCAGGAGTCGTCCCAGGCGGAGGGGGATGATCCCAGGAGGAGGACTTCCGTCTTGTCTGAGTTCAGTTTCAGGCGGCTGGTCTTCATCCACTCTGCGACGTCTTTCATTCCTTCCTGGAGGTTGGCTCTGGCGGTGGCGGGGTCTTTGGTGAGGGAGAGGATCAGCTGGGTGTCGTCGGCGTAGGAGATGATGTTCAGGTTGTGTTGGCGTGCGATGGCTGTGAGGGGGCTCATGAAGACGTTGAAAAGGGTGGGGCTGGAAGAGGATCCTTGTGGTACGCCACAGATGACTTTGGTGGCCGCGGATTTGAACGGGGGAGGCGGACTCTCTGGGTTCTTCCGGCGAGGAACAAGATGATCCACTCCAGTGCCTTCTCTTGGATTCCGATGTTGCTGAGGCGCTGTATTAGGGTGCTGTGGCAGACAGTGTCGAACGCCGCAGAGAGGTCCAGGAGGATGAGGGCAGCTGTTTCCCCATTGTCGAGCAGGGATCTGATGTCGTCGGCGGCTGCGATTAGGGCGGTCTCGGTGTGGCAGTTGGCTCGGAAACCAGACTGTGAGGGGTCGAGGGATCCGTTCATCTCGAGGAAGGCGGCGAGCTGTTTGTTGACGGTCTTCTCGATGACTTTGGCCGTTAAACGGAGGAGCGAGATGGGGCGATAGTTCTTGAGGTCGGTGGGGTCCGCAGTCGGTTTCTTCAGGAGGGCGCTGAGCTCGGCATGCTTCCAGCTCTCCGGGAAGGTGGCGGTGGCGAAGGAGATGTTGATGATGTCTCGGAGTTGGGGTGCGATGATGGAGTCGGCCTTGTTGAAGACGTGGTGGGGACAGGGGTCGGTTGGGGATCCGGAGTGGATGGTGTTCATCGTGCGGGTGGTGTCTTCGGTGCTGACCGGGGTCCAGTTGCGTAGGGTGGTGGTGGGGGGCATTGGTTCGGTGGTTGAGTGCGTGGGCGGTGCGCCGAAGCTGTTGTGTATGTCGGCGATCTTGCGGTGGAAGAAGGAGGCGAGTGAGTCGCAGAGGTCTTGCGAGGGAGTGATGTTGTTGTTTCCGGCGCTGGGGTTGGAGAGCTCTTTGATGATGCTGAAGAGTTCCTTGCTGTTGTGGGTGTTGTTTCCTCTTCAGTCCTGGAGTGTCCTGTAGCACGTACTGTAACCTGGTGTTGCGTTTCAGATTGACATAATCTAAAAAAACTGAACACACCTGTGATGCCTGCTTGGTGGGCTCACAAGTGTAGGAAGGTGGATATCTGACTATGGTTACCCCCAAACTTTTTTTGCCTGGTGTTTAGCTGGTTTTTGACATAGTTGGCCTGGGATCCTGCTATTCAGGGCCCCAGGCTAATTGCTCTCTCCTTAAAATGGACTCCATGTATCTTAGGTACATACACAATTGGAATTGGCTCACCTTATGGGCCCCTGTAACAGTGTACCCAGGTACCCAGGGCATAGGTGCTTCCAAGGCCTACCAGGGGCTGCAGCATGTATTGTGCCACCCCTGGCCTGGCCTCCATATTTGACACAACTGGCTGATCACTCAGCTGGGGTAAGTCGGTGTAACCACCCCTTACTTAGGTGTAGTATGCCTATACCTAACCTAAAATGGACACATATGTTCCTATCAGCCACTCCTATGGAAGGCCTCATCAATCCTGGAGGCAGAGTGCTTGGAAATATGTGAGATGGTGCTCTGGCATGAGCTGAGCCAGTCTGCAGCTTTCGGAACCATGTCCTTTAGCTGTTTCATGATATTGCCATACCATATACTCTTAAGTGCATTATGAACCTCGCGGTTAAATGCTATCTTAGGTTTGGCTTTATCAAAACATGTCGAGTAAGGTGTCATACGAATTGGAATACTACCCCCACACCAGTTCTGGCGACGGGGGTAGCATTCCACCCTTCTAGAGGGACACGACATGTACCTAGCCTGAACCCCGGTTAAAGTTAAACAGAGCCTTAGCATCCCAAAATGGATGCTGCCACCACAGACACAAGTCTGACCTCCTGCTGCTGGGAGTCCTTCCAGCGAGGGCAGCTTGGACAAAGGGTTTCCTGCCTGGGGAGGTGCTAGCACCACCCCAGACAGGATTTTGTGTATTGGGTAGGACAGGGCTGAATAGAATCAGACATGCCTGGGGCACACAAGGTGTCCCTGTGCATAGGTCAGTTCAAACCGGTGCTGGGGCTTTCCAGCCCCAGTCCTGGCGCGAAACTGGACAAAGGAAAGGGGGTGTAACCACCCCCCTTCCTGGTTCCACCCAGAGGAGGGACCTAGTAGGTGATCCGGCCCCCCAGATTCGAATAAGAGTGGGAGCTGTGTCCTGAGACTTCAGATCATCCTGAATCAACTTGAAATACAGAAGAAGACTGGACTTCGACATTCTGCTGCACAGAAGACGGAAGAGAATCTCCCTTGTGGCCAAGGAGTGACCACCCTGTGAACACAGGCACCAACCAGCAACTCGACGTCTGCTTTGCCGCCGCCTCCCGCCAGAGCCCGAGCCCAGAGCCTGACAAGACCCAGACTCCCAGACTTTACACCGCCCGATCCACAGTCCCTGCAAAGAAGGGACCTGTGGAGGCACCGAGAGACGTGGGACCGGACCTCTTGAAAGACCCCCGAGAAGCTGACTGCGCAGCATCAGAGGCACCTTCGACGCTGTGCTTTGGGGTTTGAGAAGCCCCAACCTCGAGCAGCCCTTGCACCGAAGATCTGCCCCCCAGAATCTCCACGATCTGCGTGGGGCCCTTTTGCACTGTGCCACTCGACGCGCCATCCCGGCCACTTGCCACGTGGCTAGCGGCCATCTTGGCGACAAAACCTTCAATTTGCACTGCGGGTCTGGTTGCTCCAGACTTGCCCTCGCTCCTGTAAAAAGGAGCACCTGCTCTGACCTTGCTGGTCCGAGTAACAAGCCTTTTTCGATTCCTGTGTGGCTTGCATTAGCCAAGGCCTGTTTGCTCCAATCAAGTTGCCAACACCGCTAACAGCAGGAAGCCTGCGTGAGACAGCTCGTGACCGACTCCTGGATGTCTTTGACCCCTCGTGTCCACGTGACTGCAGAGAGAAGCTACACAACAACGCCTGTTTGCACCCGACATCGCCTGGTTCCACTCTGGTTCCACGGTAGTCACTGGCTAGTGACTTTGAACATTGTCCCCTCTGCTTTCAGGTCTTCACCTCTTCAGATCCACCCTTGGATCCACCGGAACTCTTCACATCGAGTCGCCTGCAGCATCTTCAGCTCCAAGCACCATCGACCTGCGTGACGAAACCCGACACTACTTCGACCCTATGCACCCGCTTCCTGTGGGTGAGGTAACTCAGCTCCGCCGGTGTTTCCACACTGGTACACACCTCTAGTGTCTGTGTCTAAAGTTTCATCCTTCTAGGTCACTCGGAAGGTTCCTTAATAACTAACTTTGTAACTTTTACGCACCATTGACATTTCATTGGTAAAGCGTGCACTTTCCGCACTGCACCCGAGTCCCGCGGGCCTTTCCCGACTTCTTCACTGCTAGTCCCGAACAGCTCCAGCGATTCCCCAGGCCCTAGGCCTCTTCACTTTCCCCATAGTGGTTCTTATACCACTATTTTAGTATATGGTTTAGGTGGCCCCTAGGGCTCATCCAAAATTGTGCAACTTTTGTATATTTAAACTGTGTTTTGTTTTAACGCATTGGCTTCTGTGCTCATAAAGAGTATCAGGGATATTTGTAGTAATAAATCTATATATATTTTCAATATATATCTGTGTGGTGTCCTTTCATTTGGTATTCAAGGGATTGTGTATGGTAAAACAGCTTGCTTCACATGCCTTTACAGAGTTTAGCCTAAGACTGCTTAGTCCATGCTACCCCTAGGATAGCTTGTCTATAAGGTTGACTTTACAACCTGCACCATAAGGGTTGCTTGGCATGGTACAAGGTGATCACTAGAACTAGTGAGCATCATATACCAGGCCAACTTCTCACATTGGTGGCAGCGGATTGGGATTTCAGCTTGCTGTTGTTTTACCATTACAATCTTTGAAAATATCATTTGAAAGATCATACAGGTACCTGATAGGTACACTAAAACAAGACTAGATATACTTAAGTTCTACTGAACTTAGTTGTTGTAGAGGATAGGGAGTAGCACACCCTGACTACAACTACTAGATAGGTTTTGTAGGAAAACACAAGTGTAGGTAGATTGCAACACATCCACCACACTAGAGCAATGTCTGGAGCAGAGGGATCCACTGGACCAACCTCTGTTGAGAGTGACCCTCCAAGAGCACCATCCAAATTTGCTACCTTTCCATTTAAGGAACTGATGCAACTGTGTTCCATGAGAGGAATCAAAACAGGTCCTTCTCCTACAGCAGGACACCTCAGAGAGCATTTAGACCAGTCTGAAGCTCTAAGGAACTCCAAACCAGGCCCCTCAGGGACTGGAGATGGAGGATCCCCCACTGAAGATGATAACCCTGATGCCCCTGCCCCTGTCATCCAGATAGATGAGGAAGACCAGACCACTGGGAATACTCAGCCTGAGGAAGAAGAAGAGGAGGAGGTAGAAGAAAGTGATTCTGATGATGGAGATAGCCAGGTGTTAGTCAGCAGGCTTAACCAGGCTAACCTAAGCTTATTTGGGACTGAAGGTGGGTCCAACCCATTCAGACCCCCAAATGGACTTAACCAGGAGCATAGGAGGAGGAGGAATCACTCAGGTGAATCCAATACTTCCCATGTTTCTAAAGGTTCTCATGGCAACTCCAGAAGGGAGTTGACTAGCCCTCAGAGAAGGGAACATGAGGCCAAAATGAGAGAGGCTGAACTTAGGATCCAGAGACAAGAATTAGAAGTTGCCCTGGCCAAAGAGAAACTTGCTAGAGCAAGACAGCCTAGATAGAGTGGATTAGACTCCACTGGTGGCAGCACTATCCCTAAGGATAAAGACAGGTCCTATGACAATAGAAACCTGAGTAAGATTGTGCCCCCCTACAAAGTTGGGGATGATATCCACAAGTGGATGACTGCACTGGAGAGAGCTTGCAAAGTACAGCAGGTCCCTCAGGAGCAGTGGGCAGCAATCTTGTGGCTCTCCTTTGAAGGTAGAGGCAGAGACAGACTCCTCACAGTTAGTGATAGGGATTCTAGAAACTACATGGTCCTGAAGAGTGCTCTGATTGATGGGTTAGGCTTAACCACTGAACAGTACAGGTTAATGTTCAGAGACACCCAGAAGACACAGACTCAGGACTGGTCTGAATTTGTTGAATGTGCCACTAAGGCTCTGGAGGGCTGGTTGCTGGGAAGTAAGGTTACTGACTATACAGGATTGTATAATTTAATTATGAGAGAGCAAATCTTAAGTAATTGTCAAAATCAGCTTCTACATCAGCACCTGGTTGACTCTGATCTGACCTCCCCACAAGAATTGGGTAGGAGGGCAGACAAATGGGTCAGAACCAGGATCAGGCCTAAGAACCAGGGTGGTGACCAAAAGAAAGAGACTACCAAGCCTCAAGAGAAGGGTGGGGATAAAAGTAAGGAAAAGACTTCCCCAGGGCCCCAAAACTCCAAGGATGGGGGTGGGTCCCAAGACACTTCTTCAACCCAGAAAAAGCCTTATTGTCATGTCTGTAAACAGGTTGGGCATTACAAAACAGACAGCTGTTGTCCCAAGAATGGCAATAAAGAGAATATACCTCCAAAGCCAGCTCCAACACCTCCTGTTACTGTCAGCAGTAATCCCCCAGGAAGTGGGAGCACACCCAGGAATCTGGGTGGGTTTACTTTTGGAGGACAGGTGGAGTCTGGCCTAACCAGGTCCCCTACCTCAGATACTCTTGTCTATGAGACTGGCATGGGGTTTGCCAATTTCACTCCTTGCCCAAACACTTTGAGCAAGTATAGACAGGAGCCCCTCATCAATGGCTTGAAAGTTGAGGCCTTTAGAGACACAGGGGCTAGCATCACCATGTTGGCTGAATGTCTAGTCCCCTCAAGGCAACTTTTACCTGATGCCACATATCAGGTGACAAACATTGATGGAATAGAAACCAATCACCCCATGGCAGTAGTAAATCTTAGCTGGGGAGGTGTCACTGGCCCAAAGAGAGTGGCAGTGTCATCAAACTTGCCTGTAGATTGTCTACTGGGGAATGATTTAGAAATCTCAGCCTGGGCTGAGGTAGAACAAGAAACCCATTCTAGAATGGTAAATCTCCATGGAAAGGTTAGTGGGGCTGTGATGGCTACAGCCCCAATCCAAGATGTCCTTCCTGAAAAGGTTGGTAGGGCTGAGCAAACCTCAGCCCCATCTTTAGCTAACTTCCCACCTGAAAAGATTAGCAGGGCTGTGATGGTAACAGCCCATACCCAAACTGAGTCTCCTCCTGAAAAGGTTGGTGGGGCTGTGATGGCCACAGCCCAAACTCAAACTGATACATGTGTTGTGAAGCCTGAAAAGATGGATCACTCCACACAGACAGAGAGCATTGAGGAGGAAGAGAAATCTCCCTCCCACCAGACTTTAGGAAAGGATCAGCCTCCTCAGGGAACTGATCTTACCCCTGATGAAGGAACTGCCCCAGAGGTAGTCAGGCCTAGCCTGACAGAGCCTCTGATGTCAGTGGACCCTTCTCAGGTGGGACCCAGTCTGGAGCAGGTATCCTGCCCCTCTCTACCTTGCCTTACTCAGCCCAGGGCTGCAGAGGACAAGAAGGACAGTGAGCCCCAAAGGGCCCCCTGTCAAATAAAGCACCCCCATCAACAGAGTAGGGGCACCGAAACTAGTAGCCCTAGTGAGGTGAAAACTTTAAAAACTC
Organism: Lissotriton helveticus; assembly: GCF_964261635.1. Classification (NCBI taxonomy): domain Eukaryota; kingdom Metazoa; phylum Chordata; class Amphibia; order Caudata; family Salamandridae; genus Lissotriton; species Lissotriton helveticus. Next base: position 431,263,593 of record NC_136073.1, on the reverse strand, counting down.
CTGAGGGAGCCCCCTTAAAAGTAGTTAGGGACCTCCCACAGATGGATTCTGTTAGGCACAGCCAAACCTGGGACCCCAAGGCCCCAAACCTGACCTGTCCCTCCAGTAAGCCAACAAGAGGGACCCAGCCTCCAGCTTTAGGTAGCCAGAGGTTGACCCTGAGAGCACAGTGCAACTCAGTCAAAGAAAGAAAGGCACACATGGTGGAGAGTGATTGGAGGAAGCTGAGACCTACAGAGGAATCTCACTTCGGTACTCCATCCCAACACCAGCCTTTAACTTTGCAAAGACACACCACAGGTAGAGATTCCCTATGGTGGAGACCCTCAGATACCCTTAGGGTGAGGGATTGCTTAGTGGACCGTGAGACAGGGGGTAACCAAGCCAGAGCTGGTACTTCCTTATATGGCCACTTAGGCAATATAGGCTTACCTGGTCAAGGATAGCCTTATCTCCTTTCGTTTGGGGTGGGTTATGTAGGAAGGTGGATATCTGACTATGGTTACCCCCAAACTTTTTTTGCCTGGTGTTTAGCTGGTTTTTGACATAGTTGGCCTGGGATCCTGCTATTCAGGGCCCCAGGCTAATTGCTCTCTCCTTAAAATGGACTCCATGTACCTTAGGTACATACACAATTGGAATTGGCTCACCTTATTGGCCCCTGTAACAGTGTACCCAGGTACCCAGGGCATAGGTGCTTCCAAGGCCTACCAGGGGCTGCAGCATGTATTGTGCCACCCCTGGCATGGCCTCCATATTTAACACAACTGGCTGATCACTCAGCTGGGGTAAGTCGGTGTAACCACCCCTCACTTAGGTGTAGTATGCCTATACCTAACCTAAAATGGACACATATGTTCCTATCAGCCACTCCTATGGAAGGCCTCATCAATCCTGGAGGCAGAGTGCTTGGAAATATGTGAGATGGTGCTCTGGCATGAGCTGAGCCTGTCTGCAGCTTTCGGAACCATGTCCTTTAGCTGTTTCATGATATTGCCATACCATATACTCTTAAGTGCATTATGAACCTCGCGGTTAAATGCTATCTTAGGTTTGGCTTTATCAAAACATGTCGAGTAAGGTGTCATACGAATTGGAATACTACCCCCTCGCCAGTTCTGGCGTATGGGGGTAGCATTCCACCCTTCTAGAGGGACACAACATGTACCTAGCCTGAACCCCGGTTAAAGTTAAACAGAGCCTTAGCATCCCAAAATGGATGCTGCCACCACAGACACAAGTCTGACCTCCTGCTGCTGGGAGTCCTTCCAGCGAGGGCAGCTTGGACAAAGGGTTTCCTGCCTGGGGAGGTGCTAGCACCACCCCAGACAGGAGTTTGTGTATTGGGTAGGACAGGGCTGAATAGAATCAGACATGCCTGGGGCACACAAGGTGTCCCTGTGCATAGGCCAGTTCAAACCGGTGCTGGGGCTTTCCAGCCCCAGTCCTGGCGCGAAACTGGACAAAGGAAAGGGGGTGTAACCACCCCCTTCCTGGTTCCATCCAGAGGAGGGACCTAGTAGGTGATCCGGCCCCCCAGATTCGAATAAGAGTGGGAGCTGTGTCCTGAGACTTCAGATCATCCTGAATCAACTTGAAATACAGAAGAAGACTGGACTTCGACATTCTGCTGCACAGAAGACGGAAGAGAATCTCCCTTGTGGCCAAGGAGTGACCACCCTGTGAACACAGGCACCAACCAGCAACTCGTTGTCTGCTTTGCCGCCGCCTCCCGCCAGAGCCCGAGCCCAGAGCCTGACAAGACCCAGACTCCCAGACTTCACACCGCCCGATCCACAGTCCCTGCAAAGAAGGGACCCGTGGAGGCACCGAGAGACGTGGGACCGGACCTCTTGAAAGACCCCCGAGAAGCTGACTGCGCAGCATCAGAGGCACCCTTGACGCTGTGCTTTGGGGTTTGAGAAGCCCCAACCTCGAGCAGCCCTTGCACCGAAGATCAGCCCCCCAGAATCTCCACGATCTGCGTGGGGCCCTTTTGCACTGTGCCACTCGATGCACCATCCCGGCCACTTGCCACGTGGCTAGCGGCCATCTTGGTGACGAAACCTTCAATTTGCACTGCGGGTCTAGTTGCTCCTGACTTGCCCTCGCTCCTGTAAAAAGGAGCACCTGCTCTGACCTTGCTGGTCCGAGTAACAAGCCTTTTTCGATTCCTGTGTGGCTTGCATTAGCCAAGGCCTGTTTGCTCCAATCAAGTTGCCAATACCGCCAACAGCGAGAAGCCTGCGTGTGACAGCTCGAGACCGACTCCTGGACGTCTTTGACCCCTCGTGTCCACGTGGCTGCAGAGAGAAGCTACACAACAACGCCTGTTTGCACCCGACATCGCCTGGTTCCACTCTGGTTCCACGGTAGTCACTGGCTAGTGACTTTGAACATTGTCCCCTCTGCTTTCAGGTCTTCACCTCTTCAGATCCACCCTTGGATCCACCGGAACTCTTCACATCGAGTCGCCTGCAGCATCTTCAGCTCCAAGCACCATCGACCTGCGTGACGAAACCCGACACTACTTCGACCCTATGCACTCGCTTCCTGTGGGTGAGGTAACTCAGCTCCGCCAGTGTTCCCACACTGGTACACACCTCTAGTGTCTGTGTCTAAAGTTTCATCCTTCTAGGTCACTCGGAAGGTTCCTTAATAACTAACTTTGTAACTTTTACCCACCATTGACATTGCATTGGTAAAGCGTGCACTTTCCGCACTGCACCCGAGTCCCGCGGGCCTTTCCCGACTTCTTCACTGCTAGTCCCGAACAGCTCCAGCGATTCCCCAGGCCCTAGGCCTCTTCACTTTCCCCATAGTGGCTCTTATACCACTATTTTAGTATATGGTTTAGGTGGCCCCTAGGGCTCATCCAAAATTGTGCAACTTTTGTATATTTAAACTGTGTTTTGTTTTAACGCATTTGCTTCTGTGCTCATAAAGAGTATCAGGGATATTTGTAGTAATAAATCTATATATATTTTCAATATATATCTGTGTGGTGTCCTTTCATTTGGTATTCAAGGGATTGTGTATGGTAAAACAGCTTGCTTCACATGCCTTTACAGAGTTTAGCCTAAGACTGCTTAGTCCATGCTACCCCTAGGATAGCTTGTCTATAAGGTTGACTTTACAACCTGCACCATAAGGGTTGCTTGGCATGGTACAAGGTGATCACTAGAACTAGTGAGCATCATATACCAGGCCAACTTCTCACAACAAGACACAGAGCGAATTAATATTTATATAGCGCGTAAATCTGCAGGCAAGGTGTGCCCTTGTTGCTAAAGGACTTACAGACATGCACAGATCTAAGCCAGCTTTTCCATTTCAGCCGCATGTTTCCCACGGCTGTAACATTAGTTCAAGCTATGTCACCCAGTCCGTAAGCTATGTCACCCAGTCCGTGGTTTGCTTTGCACCCAGGGGCTTGCTGTACTTCGCTTTTATATTTGGCTTGACCTGACTACAAGTCCCAAAATGCACAGCAAAACCTGAAGAAAGGGCTCAGTCTCCCACTTCATTGTATGTGCACCCTGGGTGTTACACTTGATACTTGAAGTGAGAAGCTGCTTTGGAGGGCGCAGTGAGAAGGTACAGTGTGCAGCCCGCGGCCGCTGCTGCGGAAAAGTCACGGGACAGAAATAAATAAGCAGTGTAAGCAGTAGACAGTTTCTGAAGAACCCGTGCGTTTAATCTCAGACGCGCTGGCTTCAGAAACGGGAGGCACAGTGCACACCATCACTTACAATGTCTTGTTCCACTTTATCTTCATTCTGAACGTCCTGGAGAATCTATGCATGCTCCCTCTGACATATGTGTCCTCTACAGAGAACCCTGCGGTCCATGAGTTGGCCTTCATTGGGTTCATGATCTTCTCCCTCAGCTTCCTGATTCTGAACTATCTCCCCTGGATGATGAATGGGTTAAACACTGTTAGTTCTGAGCATCATCCTCTACACCCAAGAACTTAATATGAAAACATCTGGATTGCTGATGTGCAGCGTACCATAAACGTCTGTGAATTGTGAAAAATAATTCGGATTACAAACTGTGTGCTTCATGTCCTGGATGGCCAAGCTTCTGGAATGGCCTGTGCTAGGTTTTTACATTAAAGATGGGGCAAACTCATTGCCACAGAGAGAAAAACAGTCTGTCCCCCTAACTGATGCTGTCTGTTCCCATTTAGTACTCTTTCTTTCTTTGTCTACTTCCTTTGCTCCTTTCTCCTCTCACCTGAATCTCTCCCCTTGCCTGCTACACCGCCTAGCCCCCTGTTCTTTTGTGCCCTTTGACTAAGCACTCCTTCTCCCCTTGTTGGGGAAAGATCCAATATTTATACTCTGGAGTCTCAGCGAACCCCCTGAGAGAGCCCACAACGCCAAGGGAGCCACTCACAGTAGAGGTATGGTATGGCAACCCTTGCCAAGGCACTCCCTCTCCCCTTTTTGGGGAAGGATCCAGTATGTAGGCCTTGAAGTCTCATAGTCCCCTCTGAGAGAGTCCACTGCATATAGGGAGCCTCTCGCAACAGAGATGGGGAAATTATACCACTTCCCCGGGATCACAGCCTACTGGACTTTGGACTCAGCTTTGACTCGTCTACCGGTTTGTGTCCCGTCACCCTCCCCCTCCTCTTTCCTTGCTGTGTCTCGCACCCTCCCCTCCTCTTTCCCTCCTCCATTCTCTGTCTACTTCCCCTGCTCCTAGCCCCCCTCCCCTGAATCACTCCCATTGCCTGCTTTTTCCCTTACATATATGTCCTTTTTGTTTGTCTCGACCTTACATTTAACAATGTTTGCCAAGCTCTAATAACTGTGTAACCTTTGTAATGATGTAACTTGCAACTATGGTCTGATTTTCATGTAAGCCACTCTGATACCTTCGGGTCTAGCCAGCGCTATATAAAACCTTTAAAAAAAACCAAGAAGATCACCTTCGAGCTCCTCACCCACGCGCTTAAAGCACTCCACAACACCGGACCATCATACCTCAACAAACGACTCACCTTTTACACCCCGAACCGCCGGCTTTGCTCCGCTGACCTCGCCACCGTTCCACGCATCCACCGAACAACCATCGTGACAGATCATTCTCCCACCTCACCGCTAAGACATGGAACACCCTCCTCAGTCTCCTGCGACAGACACAGGACCTGCTGACCTTCAGGAGACTCCTCAAGACCTGGCTGTTCGAACGGTTGCAGCACCCTCTCCTCCACCCCCAGCGCCTTGAGACCCTCGTGGGTGAGTAGTGTGCTCTATATATGATTAATTGATTGATTGATTCAGGGAAATTTGTGAAAGCTTCCCAAAATAGCTAATAAAAAAACAATTCAAACAAGTAACTGCATATGTGTATATAGAACAGAAATTTTTATAGCGTGTTAATGTAAACAACCTCCACCCTAAGATTCTGTCAGGATTTTTTAAGGAAGCAAGGGTAAGCACGCGCGTTTGACCTTCAGTCAAAAAAGCAAATATATTCCTCCAAATATCAGATGTTGAAATAAACGCGCACTGTCAGGTAATTCGCGACCCGGGTCTGCCAGAGAGAAGACGGGCTTCCAAGCCTGGACGCTGGGAATGTTTCGAGGCACAGGTACTTCGAGCCCCGCCTCCCTCTTTATTCAATTTTCTCAAACGAGTCTGGAGGGCACTTAGGAGGCACGGGAGCTTCTGGCCGCCATTTCCTTATTAACTAATTTTACTTCGATCCCATTAAATTGCGCGTTTTATCGCCTGCAAATGAACGGGCTTTTTTTCAGCAGCCTCAGAACCATTAAACTTGAATCGAAGTGTGAAGCCTTTTTTCCCCTCACCATATGTCTCTGCTTTCCGCCGCTAAAGGGGGTGCAGTCACCGGTTTTGTAAACAGGGAACCGTGGGCGCAGCTTCAAGGTAAAGAAAATCAATCAAAGCCAAAGATCAAAAGGGAAAGAATGCTGTTGAATTATTTTCTAAAAAGTCGGAGTAATTTTTTCATCACATGATTTGGGTTGTGTGAGGTTGAATTTTCATTAGAAATAACGATACCGCCTACTCAGAATTCGTTCTTCACGCTTTAAATAAGTTGCCGTGAAATGCGACAGGTTTATTCACCTGAAATGCTCACCTTTCCACATTTTTTTTCTTCCTTTTTGGAGCACAGGCAAAGAAAGCGCTGCTTGTTTTAGGTCAGGTGTGAAAAGTTCAGATATCCTCGTACTTTTCGTGCACTTCTTACTACTTGATCTTGGAAGGGCAAGAACTCTGCAGGTAGCAGAGCCGGGACTGTGTGAACATCCATAACCTGAATAAAAAACACACTCTCTTTTTTTAATCTGTCTCGTCCTAGTTTCTAAACGCCGTAATCTCAGAACAAGTCGCCGATATAAACAATGAAGCGAGATGTGGCTTCCAGACAAATATGCAGTATTTATGAGTGCTAGATTGGGGAGAGGCATTCGTGCAGCAGGTCGGTTTCAGTCTTGCGTGGGACTACGCCCCAGCCCTGCTGACTTTGTAGAGGCCTCGAGCAGGTGATACGTCACTACTGCCCTACAAGAGCCGGGAATGACTGACTGTGCTCCTGCCCTGATTCCCTTAAAGCCATATGTGATGTACCCAACTTCCCCAGCCCTACCAACATCTCAGAGACCTTTTTCTATAAATGTTTCTCCTAGTCCCATATTTCACCGGAAGAGGGCGACATGACCCACTGAGCCTCGCCATATTACAGCTTGTATTGGTATGCGAGAGGTTTCCCAATCTCACTCCATCCGGGTCACTCTGGCAATTGCTCTGCCCACCCTGCCACATAGTCACAGTAGATCTCCAAGCCTCCCAGGTCCATGGTGAGCAAATCACCCATACAAACAGCCAGATGCGACCTCATCGTCCCCAGCCCTGCCGCTTAGCTGCCAAATACCCCATAGAGCAAGTTGCACCTTCACTCACTCTTGACCTTTTAACCAAGTGCCCCATGCCTATTGGAAATTGCAAACCCACGCGTACATCGGTCAATTCATACTTAGATTGGGTTTGGTTGAAATGTCAGGAGTCGCTTAATGCTGTGGTGCTCTTTGGCAGCCTTGCGCACGAGGTGGCCTGTCTCGAATACAGCACAGTTCCAGCAGAATGCTTTACACCTGCAGTTAGATTTCTGTATTTTTTTTAGTTACCAGCTGCCCTATGCCATAAAGGGCACAATGTAGGGGCATCGCTAGCGTTTGTGCACCAGGTGCAGTGACACCGGGACCTAGAGCCCGTCTCAAATACAGAACACTTCCATCGGAATGTTTTACAACTGCAGTTAGGTTTCTGTTTTTATTTTATTTTATTGTTGCTGTTTTTGTTATTACCTGATGGCCCTACGTCCTAAAGGACTCAATACAGTGCCATAGCAACCATTGGCACCAGGGCACACGACCCTGATAAGTGTTGTATTTTAGTACTACAACAGCAGTCAAATGAGGCATTTCCCTTGTTTGCATCAGGGCCAAAGGTATCCTTGTTAGCTACTCATACCAAGTTCCAATCACGTGCTTTGCTTTTTCAAATCACCGGGCTAGTTCTATTGAAACAAACATTATAGCTCCCAGAATGCATTACATTTTTCGAGACAAGGCCCCTAGAAAAAGTATAACACTTTTAGAGGAAGGCGCCTTGGAAACGGTGGTGCCTGTTGAGACCAGTCATCTGGTAAACTTGTTCTCGTTGAGGTTTTAAATAATACTAGCCACTAAAACACCAAGAATGGCTTGCACAGTCCTAATTTGGGACAACATAAGATGGTAAAACGTGGAGCCACGTCAGGGCGTCTTTTTACGAGTGTTTGGGCAGTGAAGCTTCCCATGAGCCGGGAGCGGGTCGAGGCTGACAGTAAACCCCGGGGTCCGCCTGCCCAGCCCTGGGGAGGCTGCACTCCAAGGGCCGTTAATTGTGTTTTCTTTTCCAAATGACATGTCAGGGCAATTACCAGATTCTGATCAGAGCCTCCCGCCCAGATTGAATCCACATGTGATAAGGAATGTGCGACTTGTTATCTGTCGCCCTGGAATTAGGGAAACACTTCCAACGTGTCATTCCGGGGCCCGCTTGCAGCCCTCGGCTCTTTTGATCTTGTTTTTAGCCCTTTAAAAAACGCTCTAATCCTGTTCCTGATTTCGGCGCTTTGTTTGCCCGCTTGCCAGTCGCAGGCAGCGGCGGTTTGCTCAGCAATGGCGGCCTTTTGTTGCTCTTTCCCTTGTGTTCTTTGGGCCTGGCTGTTGCCATCAGCTGCAATGCACAATCCATAATCGCCAAATGATCACAGCTTTGTCAAGAGAACCCCCCTCTAAAGCTGCCAGGAAATGTTTGAATACAAGGGCATACTACAAGCCCCTGAGGTGCGGGAGCTCCTTTCAGGCCAAGGTCAATGAACATCTGAAATATGGGAGACTCAGCCTCCCCAGCCCATATCACCTGGGTTAGTCTGGCATTTGATTTATTCTGCCCAGCCATGCCCCTTCTGCATAGTCATGGTAGATCTCGCAAGCCTCCCAGGTCCATGGTGAGCTAGTTACCCATACAGACAGCCAGATGCGACTGCATCTCCCCCAGCCCTGCCCATAGCCTCCAAATACTCCATAGAACCTGACACCTTCACTCACTCTTGACCTTTTAACCAAGTTCTCCATGCCTATTAGAAATTGTACACTGGGCAATTCATACTTTGTTACATTACCTAACTGTATGAGTCTGCAGGTTGGGGTACACCATACACCTCTCCTCTTGCTTGGGAGATTTCACTGGTGAGGGAAGCAAGATATACTCCCCTAGAACTGTGACTATTTTCTTTCTTTGTTCTGCAATTTAACACAAGACTGTTTTCCTTAAATCTGTATCACAAGATGGTCTCTGGACAACGCAGAACCGCTTAAATAAAGGCACAGACCTTTCTAGTCCTTCGGGCTGGCATTATAAAACATCTTTTGATTTTGCTAAAATTATGTGCATAATGAACATACTTATAGGGGCTTTCAACCAGCCCTCTTCATCCATGGCTCTGTTATTGAGTCATTCACATTTTTAAGTCTCACTAGCACTGTCGCTAGCGACAATCTATTCTTTCTATAAAAACAAAACTCTAAAAAGGAGTTTTTGCCCCCCCCCCATTACTTGCCATTTGTTGGCTTCAGCATCACCCTCATTTTCTTGCTTCTCATTGGTCAGTGAGTGCAGATTTGACTTCCTCTTGGTGTTAGTCCCTTTAAAGGAGCATGGACCAAGTACTGATTAATGTCTTTATTGGTGTTCTTCCGCTGCTCACTGTAGTATTCCCATTTAGAATGTTTTCTAGTCTCGTTATGTTTCCTCTGTCTGGCTACATTCCATATGTGGAAGTTGGGCAGAGAGAGAGTCGCTTCTGTGGACTGTGGATGTCTAAGCTGTTTCCTGCAATAAACTTACTTTGGATTCAAACAATCTCCATGTGATTACTTCACTCACGTTTAGGTGGAGGTACGTTTTTGTTGATTCTCCATCCTCTTGCTTCTTTCTTCTTTGCTTGTTGCCTTGTCTCTCCCACCCCTCCATCCCGCATTGTTGCTGCCATCCATCAGATGTCAGTAGTTTGAGTTTAGGGAGATTCAAGGGTGCACCCGACTACATTTTCATACACAAATAAAAAAAGGTGCATCGTTTCACATGGCGTTACTGAAACAAAGCAAATCAGAGAAGTGTATCTTGAATGGCGTTCGGCCAGGAAAGTGAAGACTTAAAGGGCCATCATAAATTTAGGAACAGACTGTTGCTGTATGTGCATTTAAATTGCCACAGTAACGCCATCAACTGTGCTGAGCTATAAATCACCTAAAATATATCTAATGATGTAACATTTGACATTCATTTGACTTCCCATAGAAAGTAGGTTGTGCTCTAAAAAAAGATCGTTCGTATTTCACTTTTGTAACCTAACTGTACATGGCGGAGTTCCAAATCAATCTTCCAACTGCACCCTCTTCACCATGTAGAATGGTACCCATTTAGGCAAGTGCTTCGGCATCCCTCTTGTGGGAAGTAAGTGCTATCTAAATGTTACAGTAGAATACTGTGATGATCAGCATGAAAAGAAAGCAGGGCACACAGACAAGGTAAGATGAAGGCTGGTGGTTTATTAATTAAGTGGAGTGTAAACAGAGCTGCCACAAAGACTGGCTGAGTTGCCTCCACCACTTGATTTTCTTAACTCACCAGATCAATCATCTGCACTATGAGCTACCAACATTCTTCACCCTGAAATAATTGTATTTCAGAGTGGAGAATGTTGGTGGCACAAGGCGTACTATTACATCACTCTTTTTTATACAATCAAACATAGCTCACTAAAAAAAAAACACCCCAAAAATGGGAACTAAAGCAAAATAAAAATACAGAAGAATAGTAAAGAACCAGCAAACACCAAAGGAAAATATGCCCACATTAAGAAGTCGAAACAGACGAGTAATACACAGAAATCATGACCTCAGTGCCTATCTGTATTGGATGGGTAAGTGCGACAACTACTGCAAATCCGTCCAGGTATTTCAAAAATTAACTGGATTTGGTTGGTGTCAGGATTCCCTCCAGCAGGTCCAGGTTGAATTGTGCACTTGATACTTCCAGCTTGTCTTGTTCGATTGTGCCTTGATTGGGACTCATGACATCCTTACACTTCACCACCTGACTTGTGCACAATGTATTTCCAGCTTGTCTCATATGGCCAGGTATTGCAGAGTCCCCGCCCCGAGCTGTCATCCTTTCCCAAACATTGGCCCCCATGGGTACCACAACCCTTTGATACACATCAAAACACAATTCTCTTGGGTTAGGGGTCGTAAGAACCCTGGCTGTATTTTATTAAATGATAAAGAAAATTAAGATTTTATATTTACAATACGCAGAAAACCTGTCCAACCGTCCAGAAAATTCATACATAAACCAAATTTCTTACACAATGTATTTCCAATTATTTATGGATGGCTAACCTTAACATATTGTCTAATACATAGCTGTTCCTAACCTAAACTAAAATTGTGTACATTTTTCTTTTCTGCGTATCCCAAATTGGGTCATGACTGGTCCAACTACTTGCTAGGTCCACACCTCTCACCGGAGTGACCTTGTGCAGGAGGCCCGGCTGCCCAGAAGCTTACTTCTTTCGGGCACCCCCTACGTGCTCAAATACTACCCCCAAGGGGTTGTGCTGTTATGTCAACTTGGCGCACATGTGCCTGTCTGGGGATTGCCCAAAGGCCTCCTGGAAGCGGAACTTCTCCACCTACGCACCCTCCATGTCTAGCGGCGTTAAACGACCCCTGGAGTTCCATGAGAGACCACTGTCCCCCCAGGCGTCCCCATTAACAATGGTGATGCCTACTAAGGGCCGTAAAATGCCCCACCAATCATGACCTTACTGCCGACCAAGGATACCATAACATAAAATGTGGCAATGATGCTGTCCTGTAAAACAAAACAGTTTTTGTTATATACACTGTAATAACTGCCTGAAAAAACAGATTACTACCTGAAAGAGAAAAAAATTAGACAACCTGTAACACAAAATACCAGCACTGCAATCAGTAAATCTGCTGCCTCAGGGCATGGTGGGTGGGCAAAAAGGAAATCTGTGTTGTGTAGATGGATCAGCTGTTCAGGATGCGGAGCGGCGAGGGAAAAGACCTTCTCGCCGCTCCGAAGCCCCATTTAAAGAGGGAGCAGTGATTGCTGGGTCGAACAACCCGCCAACCAGGAGCATGCCTGCTTCCTCCAACCAGGAGCGAAAGGCTGGTGCTGGCTGCATCACTTGCCCCGCCCCTCTGGCGTCAGGGACCGGCACAACCGCCATAGATGCGGCATGCCCGAGTCTTGGTTGGTGCCTTAGTATATGACCAGGTATTGCTGAGTGCCCGCCCCAAGCTGCCATCCATTCCCAAACAATGGCCCCCATGATACCACAACCTCTTCCCCGAGGCATAGATACACATCAAAACAATTGTCTTGGGTTAGGGGGCGTAAGAACCCCGGCCGTATTTAATTAAATGATAAAGCACATTAAGAATTTATATTTACAATACGCAGAAAACCCATCCAACAGTCCAGAATATTCATAAGTAAACCACATTTCTTACACAAAGAGAGATATTCACAAGGATGTGGCAGAGAGAGGTGTTAGCCTTCTTGGCTTAATGCCTCTCTCCGCCACTTCCGAAAAGCAAGGCTGCACCATATTCACAAGGATATGGTGCAGCCTTGCTTCCCCCCCTGCGATTGCGCTAAGTTTTACAACTTAGCGCCAACGCAGGCACCCTTGCACCAGAGTGCAAGCACCATTGCACCAGAGTGCAAAGGTGTCTACAAGCAGGGAGGTTTGTTTATGTACAGGAAGGTGTACCTTCCTGCACATAAACAAACCTAAAATGCCAGTTTGTAACTTACATGTGTGCTGCTTCATGCAGCACACATGTAAGTTACAAAACGGCATTAAAAAAAGGTTTTGTTAAGTACAGGAAGGTACACCTTCCTGTACATAAACACACCATGGCCTTTTGCATTTTCCGTGTCTGCTGCACAAGGCAGCACACATGGAAAATGCAAAAACGAGGAGAAATAAAGCATTTCTCCTCGTATCGCCAACTTAAGACCAGGGTTTTCCCTTGTGAATAGGGGGAGCGTAAATATCAATGGGTGTTGCGGTGGAACGCCAACCACAACACCTATGGGACGCCCTTTTCAGGCTACACAGCGTGAAAGGGGGTCTATTAATCATAAGGCAGGGTTAAGCCACGTTAAGTGGCTTAACGCTGCCTTGTTAATAAGACAAAGACCCTATAGCCGCCTCAACGTCACTGAAAGTCAATGCTGCTTATATATCCATGTGTGTGTTCTCACCTTCAAACAATATTATGAGGTTCCCACAATCGAATTTTTCACCCAAAGGAACGTCTCATCCTCAACACATCATGTATATATCACCAATTCACTATTTCGAGCTTCTCCTACAATTAGAAAAATTCTATGTTGCATTTCAATTGTTTATATACATCCATTTAGGCCACTAACACACTTTATATTTTTGCTCCATGTGCTATACCTCAATTTTTTTTCCACAGAAAACTTTAACAGATTTACACCTCATCCAAGATGGGGATAGAAGAACTGGTAGATATAGCAAATTCAAAGACAATTTGACATCTGATGAACGTGAAGCCCTTTACAGTCTGAGAAATGACGAAAATATTGTGATTCGAGAAGCAGACAAGGGGGGAAATATCGTGGTGCAAGATAAGGAAGCATACTGTAGCGAGATTTCTAGGCAATTAGTGGATCAAAAATGTTATAAGAAATTGACTTATAATCCAACGGCAGCTGCAGTGATGATGATTACAGAGCGTTTATTCTCATGGAAAGAGGCTGGGCTCTTAAATGATGCTGAATATAAGTACCTAAGGGTGATAAATCCATCTTTCCCTTTTATTTATACACTTCCCAAAATACACAAATCGAGGTCAAATCCACCGGGAAGACCCATAACTCTTCCCGGTGGAAGACAGCTCAGGAACCGCGATAAAGGAAACTTATCAGAAGCATTTCCGGTTAAGTCATATTGGATGGTGATTGGTGGACTTTACGAGGAATGGGATAGCGGACCTTGTAGGGAACCGCGATCAGGGTAACACATGAGAAGTATTTCCGGTATAGTTATAGCGGAATTTGATTGGCTAAAGTTACGAGAAAGCGATAGCAGAACTTGTTGGGAACGGTGCATCTAGTTTCGTTTGTTTTGCGGGAAATTGAGCAGAACAGGTGATTGGTCAATCGGGCATATATAGATAGCAGGCACACGGTTGAGGTTTGACGATGGATTTATCGCACCGGTCGCCATAGGAAGAGGACGTTGGGAACTAATACTGCCACAAAGGTAAATGGGACAGCAATATGAGGCGAACAGTGGCCACCAAGGGGTGAATTGGACAGGGCACTTTGGTTGTTCTAAATAATTTGCACTATTTTGCGGTTTAGGAATTATTGTTGAAAGAAGTAAGAAGGCTATATCTAATGGATTTTTGGTGAATCAGCGAGGGATAAGGGGTATGTTATTATACATGAGCAGAGGTAAGAATAAGGCCCTTTTTTTAATTATGGAGAATAACTTTACTTAAAATTATGGGTGACAGCGGAATGTTTTACACTATCTCTTTAGGTAGATGTGTAATTGATGGAATGGAACTGATATTCAAATCCTAATGAAATTATTACTAAAAGGAAGGAAGCAACGCACAAGAGGGATATAGGTGAGCACGAACATCTGATTGAATAGTAATGATAATTAGAGGAGATAGTGTACTTAGGATATGATGAGAGATTGGAGCGCAACATTGAATAATATAAGATGGGCCTAACTATACTGTGGCTAGGAAGATTTCAAATGTGATTGAAAAAGAATTAATCTAACATATGGATAAATAGATTTATCGGAGATACTTAATATCTAGTAACCACTGACCTTGGCCCCTCAATTTTAGACGAATTGAGGTATAGCACATGGAGCCAAAATATAAAGTGTGTTAGTGGCCTAAATGGATGTATATAAACAATTGAAATGCAACATAGAATTTTTCTAATTGTAGGAGAAGCTCGAAATAGTGAATTGGTGATATATACAGGATGTGTTGAGGATGAGACGTTCCTTTGGGTGAAAAATTCGATTGTGGGAACATCATAATATTGTTTGAAGGTGAGAACACACACATGGATATATAAGCAGCATTGACTATGATATTAGGAACTAAGTTCATATCTCAAAAGTTGGTACGTTAAAAAGGATGAATTATGTAAAATCAATTTTATTATTGTTTCAATGTCAAGGCTTTCTTATTTTTATAACCACCATAGAAGTATTAGGCTATTCCTCAATATAAGCAGATGGAATTTTATAGAATGGCATATAGACAGGCTGTGTCTTGTAAATTACTCATGAGATGAAGGCATTAGAATGGTATATAGGCAGAAGTATTAAGTATCTGATTTTTGTGTTTTCAGTAGCATGGACTGACTTGATTACTATTAGATCATATGAGTTATATTTGTTCTTTCTATATTCTTTACAGCCCTGATGATGTCCCTGAGGGGACGAAACGCGTAGGCTGTAGCAGTGGAAAAATAATTTTTGCCTTTGAGAAATTTTTTATGAATGACGGAAAGTTCATTCTCCTATACAAGTGGATGTTATGAAGTTATCACAAATAAACAAGACTGTTGAATGAAACCATCAAGCAAGCCTGCTCAGAATTCTTTGTCTACATTTGAAAAGCAAAAATTTTGCTAAAAGTTATTTGTTTATTTGGACACTCCTTGGTTCACATTGTTCATGATTTTTTAAGTGGTCATTTGCGGTGGACCACTCCAAGCGGTAGTGTCACAGCTATTTTTGAAATCATTGATGGAGTTAGGATTAATCTATTAATACGTCTCACTGTGCACAAATTTACTCCCTCATCGCAGAGCTTAAGTTTCATACATCAACATACATGCTTGCCAATACCAGAGCAGAATAATGCAATCAATGAGCCAGACAGTCCTTCTGGGAAGGATGACGGGGGCACAAATCAAGCTGCAGGACAGAAATATTAACACAGCTGCAGTTAACATGAAAGGTAGGGGACAAAAACTCTAACCAGCATCGCTGCAGCCAGTAACCAACGCATGACAAAAATGGTGACCCCCACTTCAGTTGGAACCAGACTACTAAACAGGACGGTAAAGATTTTATTAGCTACCTACTAAAGTTGACCACTCACAACAATCCATGGGGGTCATGCAGCAGACTGTGGGAATAGACTACTGTTTGCAGCATGATTTCTCATTATTGCAACTGAGGCTATCCATTTTATTAAGCCTTGACTCTCACACTGCTAACGTCAGACTTTGTAACTTCTCACATCCGCACTCTTAATTAGAGAGGCTACGGTCGCACAGACTTGCTTCTTCTTCAGGTTGCCAGCGGAAAAACCTCTATTGATATGTATAACTCATTGTAGGAAACCTATTCCTCCTCACTCTTATAGGGGCCTCACTTCGATCATGGCCAGCCCCAAAAACGAATGGAGAGAAACCTATATTCCCCTGTAGGTGCAAGGGCGTCAAAATGGAGGAAAGCCATCAGTGAAGGCCCTTCAGAGATAGAAAAGCCAGTTCCTTGACCACCGATTGAGGACAGGACCCCCTGATTGAAGGGATGAGGGGCAGTGTTGTCCAATGGTAGTGAGAGAATCCGAGGAGGTGGTCTTGGGGTGCCAAAAAATGATTGTCGCACCGGTGCCACCAGCGTTATAGCAGATCCTGATCCTAGTCCACCCAAACAGAGTATCTTGCAACTGTTCTGGAATGTGCCTCAGCACCTGTTGCCAGTGAAAAGCATCACACAAGTGGAAACACAACACTACAAAGAAACAATCATGAGGTGTTGGCAAAGAAGCCAGTGAGTTCACAGTAAAAGAAGACATCACAAACCGTTATGATGTCACACTGAGGAGACCATGAAGATGTGCTTACAGAAGCAACCGAGAATGAACGACAATGAATGACTGACTGAATGAATGCAAGAAGGAGCCTTTTGTACAGCTCACAGCTGCCTGAAGGATGTCCTGTCACTATTGAGGTGACTGGCAAATGAGTTAGGCTCGTAGACATGGACTACCTGGGCACCGTACTACAAGGTCATGTCCTCCTAGGATATCCACAGGTCTAGGCAGTTCTTTCTATACCGATCAGCATCTCTTCATCTCATCAATGTGTCCAAAACAAATCAGTCCCTATCAACCCCTCCAGAAGAGGAAGTCTCAAAATTCTGTGGAAAAGTTGGAAATGCAAAAGAGGGTTGGGATGTGTGACCTGTACATTGGTTAACAAGTACTCATTTCTACCCCCATTTGCAATGTAATGGCTAGATGTGCATTGCATAGCAAAACAATGCATACAGTCTGCATGGACTAGATCTTTGTGTGAAGACACCCACTGCCAACATAAATGTGGTTACTTGCACTCCTTGCCACGGACAAATGTGGTGTGCAGGCTATACATATTATGCCATGTAACACTCCTGTGAAACCTGTCACACACTACCAAATCATATCTCACAGATTTCTTTGTGTGGGTACAACAGGCTTTTTTGACATGCATTCCATTGTGTTCTAGCTAGATCAATGCATTTACCTGTCACCGTTCTTGGAGTCTTTTACACCCAGGACTCTGGTCTGTCCACGGTCGCCACTCACAACAATAAAATGCTTCCCAAAAACCTCAGCACCCAGTTTACTGAGACCTGAGTCCTTTTATAAAATACACCTTCCAGCATTTGCAAAGCTATGCACAGAAGGGGGCACTAGAGCACCTGTGTTTATGCTTCAGAACATAAATCCTTGTGTGTGGGCATGAAGGGGACGACGTGTTTAACCTTGGTTGCTGGCAATTTTGAATTTATTTTTGCACAGGAGTTGAGAGGTAGTTCCCTCAGACCACGAGCAACGGTGCAAACAGAAATCACAACCTATCCAACACACACACACACTGATACACACATGTGTGCAAACACCCTCACAAACAACTATATAATGTCCAAAACCACCAAGGCAACAATAGCCAGTGGCAGATGTTCGAAATTAACAATGACCCTCAGGATGGAGGCAACATGCCCGAAACAGAAAATCCCCAGCAGGACTACTGGCCATACCGACCGGCCAAGAGAGGACAAGAACCGCCCCCTACACTGAAGCCCAAATCCCATCGAGGCCTGCAGCACGTTGCAAGGCGGGCACGCTGCCAGTATGGCGGTAGCGTCGAGCCCCCGCGGGAGGCGGGGCGCGCTGCGCACAAGAGTGACATGGCGCCCGACTTCCCCTGACCCCCGCATGTGATTGGCTCTCCATGCGTGGACCGGAAGCACTTACAAGTGCTTCCATTTCACACGTACGGCCAACATCGGGCAAGCCTGTCAGAACCGGCTTGCCCGACATTGCATGATAAAAGGCTGGCGAGCAGAGCGGACGGTCTCTCTTTTCACCGCTCCCGAGCCTGCAGTTCAAAAGACGGGTCAGGGCCTCAGTCGGAGGCCCCAACAATTATTTTTCTTTTCCCTAATTTGCAGGTGCGATTTTTGGCTGGAGGCGGAGGAGGCAGAGCTCGGCAATTCTGCACGGCAGGAGCAGCTGGGGGGCAGTGAGGCCACCAAGAATCCTTTGTGTCTTTCCCGCCACGTTTGTTTCCTTGTTCCCACCTGCAGGTTGGACACATCTTGCTGCAGTTTGGAGCAGCAGGGACCGGGCAGCAGAGGCAACTGAGAGCCTTGGGCAAGCCTGCGGAGGACAGGGATTTCTTGTTGGGCTGCATGCACCCCTGGGAGATCGGCACTTTTCACCGCAGTCTGGAGCCACACGGGTTGGAGTCTAACTCACCTGACTCTTAGGATTAGCCTGAGCGAGTGGCTCTGGCTGTGGGGGGTGTTTGTGTTTGCCCGGGAGATCGCTTACAAGGTAAGGGTTTGGGCATCGTCCCAGACCAGGCGGCGGAGTGTGAGTCTAACTATATCAATTGTGTAGCTGTGTGCACATTTAAGTGGAGGGCAGGGTTTGTCCCTAGGTGGATTTTCTGAAGGTGTTGCCTGGTTTGTGCTCATTTTCTTTGTATTAGTTAGTGGTCGTTTGAGGCAAAAATCAGGCCAGTGGGGCAACTAACTGCAATTTGAGGGCCAATAATTAAATTGCCACTGTAGGAGGTGGGTCTTGTGGGCCCTAAACAACCAGTTTTATCTACAATTTGGTGAGCAGCCTTTTGTGGGGCTCTGCTACAAGGTATTAGCTTGTATTTCAGGTATGTGCATGGTTGTGGAGCAGTGCCTTGGGATGTGTAGAGAAATGGCCCCAAAGGTGAAGCGGAACGAGCAGCGTTCACGGATGGATACTTTTATGGAGACGATGATGCGAAAGATGAGGGCGATGGGCTCCATGATGAAGAAAGTTCATGACATGGGCCAGACTTCAGCTGCTTTAAGGGATAAGGTGGATGGGCAAGATTGGGCAGAAGATAGGCCCAGGGGAGCTGGGGTAGCCCCTAAGGCAGCTTTTACCCCTGTACCTAAAAGGATTAGATCTAAGAAAGGTGGGCCACCTCCACCTAGCGAGGGGGATGGGTCGGATGGGCACACAGCGCCAGCCCCTGAGGGGGTGGTGCCATGGTTGGTGGGGCTTGTATCGGTTCCACATGCCACCAGTGGTCAGCCAGGTACATGTGGAGGGGGTGTCCAGCCCGCTAAACAGGTGGATAGGAGGTCCAGCGGGGGGTCAGCCAGGTAGACTGGGGGCTCCTCTTCACACTGATGGGCAGCGAGGGGCACCCCACAGGCTCTTCTGGTCCCTCCAAAGGGGGGCCCATCCGCAAGCACGCCGGGTCAGCCTGACTTGGTATCTAATCTGGCAGCCGTACTCCCTTGGCTGGAAAAAGTGGGTAACTGGCCCCGGGCAGCAGGGGTGTCGTGTAGCGGGGAGCACGCGTTGGAGAAGGCCAAACAGATAATGGGTAAGTTGGATGGGTGTAAGCCTAGAGATGGGCTAGCTGTATCTGTGGGGATGCGATGTGGACGAGTGCAGGGCCAGTGGGGAGTCGAAGAGTCTGACCTAAGCAACCATGCCATCAGATGCATGAGCAACAAAGCCGGCAGAGACAGCACCAACAGGTATACCACAGACATTGCTACCTTTGGGTTTAGGTGAAGTGCGCTCTGTTAGAGAGCAGTTAGGGCGACATGTGTCCCAAGAAACTAAAGAAAATTTTTGGAGGGGCACATACATGAATATGTTTTCCTTGCTACTAAATGTGGCAGAAAGGGAGGAGGCCAAGAAGAACACATAATGGACACACCCAAGAGAGTGGGTTAATATGTTGTTGAAGAATAGGGTCCATAAGACTTTGGTGAATTGGATCAAAGATTTCACTGTTTTCACGTCCATAATGTGTGAACGTTTTCCAGGTCTTGGCTCAGAGATGGCTTGCTACCAGAATAGAATTACTTGTGCGCATGACACTTATGGTGGTAATTGATGGAAAGATTATAAGAAGGATTTTAGAAGAGCTAAGGCATCTGATCCTGCACTGGGCAGGAATCAGATTGACATGATCATATACTTAACACATTTCAGAGGTGGTTCCCTAGACACCACCCGAGGTCAGTCTCAAGACACCTCTCGGGGGCAGTCGTTTCATGCAGGCCCCCCAGGCAACTCGCGCGGTGGGGGAAAAAGTAAGGGGGGGGTGTTGGGATTTCAACAGGCGCACTTGTACCAAAGCACATGTAAATTCAAACATGCATGTTCTTTCTGTGGAAACTCCTCGCACCCACAGTCCAAATGCTTTAAGAAAGCAAAGAACGGGGGGAGGAGCCAAGATGGCGATCGGTGTGGCAGTGTAGGCTCCCGGCTCCGTAAGCTTCCGAGCCTCGCAAGATAATCCTGTCCACGATCCTGGCATTGCATGGCAGCGAGGCAACGGTGAAGGCGCGCAGATATCGCTTGCGCGATCCCGGCACCTCTACCTGCCTCACAGACGGAGATATTCGGGAAATTGACTGCTGGCCTTAAACGACCCGGAGCCGAGACCTCGGTTGGTAAACATGGCCGGGCGCTGATACATCGGAGGCGGCCAGCGGGACCTGGGCGGAGTCGGCCCGCCGAGACGCGGCGACTCCACAGTGAAATTATCTGTTGATGCCCTGGTCGTCGCACGATGCGGCTGGAGTGCATCCTTGCTATTGAGGCTCGATGAAACTCCTGTTGAATGCGGAGAGCGGAAGGTGAGCCTGTCGGCTTTGTCTTTGTTCCTGCTCGGTTTTTGCGGGCCGCTCCCGAATTTGAGGCTGTTGCTGAGTCGGAGTGGGGATGACAGCGGCCGTGGACTGTTTTTTAGGCTCTTACTTTGGGAAGCCCCGTAATCCCATCGGTGGTCTGCCTAAGCCGGACTTGTCCCTGCCCTGCCTTTGTTCTCTCGACCAGTTGGACGCGCTTAATGGGTGCCTGAATAAGAGGGAGTGCAACACCCTGCCTACTGAAGTACTGTGCGAGGGTGAGTGCGAGTCACCGAGTAGCCCAGTGATGGGGAAAATACAGCCTGCGCTGTCCTGCAGTGATATCCTCGCCGCTTTAAACGACTTTCACACCACTTGGTGGGATGGCTCCCGAGCGCTTGGGGAGAAGCTAGACGCTGTTGTGCTCACGCTGGGACGGACGCACCCGGATGGCCCCCGGCTATGCGAGGAATCGCCTTCATCTACGTCTGTGGAGGGTACTGTGAGTGTACTTGGATGCGGAGGGGACTGGATGATCCCGGGCAGTGTGGGTGCCTGTGACAGAATGCCCGTGCGTCTCTATTGTCCGGAAGGATGCCTTTCCCAATATTTGATGGTGGCCCCGTCCATAGTAGCGCCGCTGAGGACTCGTACACTGGTCCAGCTATTGTTGCCTCCTGTGACTGCTTCCTCTTTCCTCGCCTTGGTACTTCTGTTGGGGAATGCGTCCCCTGACTTGGATCTGGGAGTGCTAGTCTTCGGTGGAGGGGACTTTGTCGGTGGTCGGCGGCGTCCATTTTGTGCTTACAAGTTGCACCTCTACCGTGCGTGGACATTTTGTCTTCACTTGTCTGTCGAGATGAGATCTCCTTTGCGGGCATGCCACGAGGGATTTATGAGAATGGGCCAGGGCTAAGTTGTTCACTTTAATAGTTGATGTCTGTGTGGCGGGTGGGTGCAGCGGGTTGGCGAGTTCTTAAACTGTACTTAATAGCGCGATATGTAATGTTTCACCCCCGTTTATATTGTACTATGTGATTGCTGTTTTTATTGTCGCCTCTGGGGCGGAGACTACATTCATGGAAGGAGAGACCGGGAGCCTATTGGGATAGCCCTCCTCCGGTATTATATAACCTTTTTTCTTTTCCTTTCTCTCCTCTCTACCTAAATTTCGGGTTCTGTTCTCGGGCGACAGGCACACTGCTAGGGGGGGGGGGGGCAGGCCGTAGTCTCTGCATGTGTGCTGGGTGGGGGGTTGGGGGTGGGGTTTTTTGTTTTGTCTTCGTTTCTATGGGCCTCGTTTTTTCTCTTCTTTTTCTTGGTTCTTTCTTTTCTTCTTTCTTCTTTCGGGTCAGTATGGTGCTCAAGTGTAGCGTTCGCTTATTGTTTCTGTTGTTAGTGTTCCTGGTAACATTGGTTAGGATGTTCCACGTTAATGGGGTGGGTGATGACCAGTACGTATTGTGACTACATGTTTTTTATCCTGATATGCGTATTTTTCAGCTGATCCTCCTATTGTGACTCTTAGCATCGTTGATAATCAGCTGTGTTCATTGCCCCCTCTATGCTTGCTGCGGATTGCATGGCGACTGATCCTTTTTCATTTATAAACTTTAAAATTAACCTGATTTATCCTGGACTTGACGGTCACTTTCTCCATATGTGTCATTTCGAATACTGGCTGCTTCTTCTCTGGAGACTGCTGAGCGGTTCTATTGTGGCGTTTGTGTTACAAACTGATTTTGAGGCCGGCCAGGATGGTTGTAGGCCCGTACCTGTATGCTTTTGTTACACAATAAAGGTTTTAAAAAAAAAAAAAAAAAAGAAAGCAAAGAACAAGGGAGGCAAGAAGCAGGATTGAGAGTGTGTCAATCGGTAAGGCCAGATCTCCCATTATAACAAGTTCTTTGATAAAATGGTTTTTACAGCAAACAAATGATGGACGGAATGCTGACAATGCAAACATTCTCCCCAGTCAAAAGATCTGGGTTAAATCCATCGTTCTTTTGCCCACTACGCCACACCAGTTTGGACCCAGCCATATGCAAATCAGTCTTGATCCTGTGCCTCCTGGGAACAGTCCAGAACGAACTGCCAGGCCAGGTCCTCCCTGGACCGGAAACAAGCATCCTGGGACCGGTTTCAGGGTATGTCACCCTTCTTCATCCAGGCTAGCTTGAATCCAGTGGCACGGTGAGCAAGGGACCCACATCTGGGCATACCTATCCCACTTAGGGTGAAAAGTGTTACAGCAAACAAATATATGGACGGAATGCTGACAATGAAAACATTTTCCCCCAGTCAAAAGATCTGGGTTAAATCCATCGTTCTTTTGTCCACTGTTCCCATGGGGCACGGGGTCAAGTTTGATTTGCATATAGCTGGGTCCAAACTGGGGTGGCGTATTGGGCAAAAGAACAATGGATTTAACCCAGATCTTTTGACTACGGGGAAATGTTTGCATTGTCAGCATTCTGTCCATCATTTGTCTGCTGTAACACTTTTCACCCTAAGTGGGATGGGTATGCCCAGACGTGGGTCTCTTGCTCACTGTGCCACTGGATTCAAGTTAGCCTGGCTGAAGAAGGGTGACATATCCTGAAACTGGTCCCAGGATGCTTGTTTACGGTCCAGGGAGGACCTGGCCTGGCAGTTTGGTCTGGACTGTTCCCATGGGGCACAGGGTCAGGACTGATCTGCATATGGCTGGGTCCAAACTGGGGTGGCATAGTGGGCAAAAGAATGCTGGATTTAACCCAGATGTTTTGACTGGGGGAGAATGTTTGCATTGTCAGCATTCCGTCCATCATTTCTTTGCTGTAACACTTGATACCATGGCTGAACAGTTACAATTGCCCCAATTCTGCTAAAATGTTACTGGAAGGTTTCAGGGACGGCTTCAGGATCCCCGTGGCTGGTTTTGTGGGTGTGTCGCATTCCCAAAATCAGCTATTGGTCAGAGCTAATGAAGGGGTGGCGGCAGCCAAAATTGAGATGGAAGTTCGATTGGGCAGAGTATGGCCCATTTGATGACTTCCCAATGCAAGATTTTGTCTGCTCCCCATTTGGAGTGGTTCCCAAAAAGAGCAAGGGGATTTCCGGCTGATTCATAATTTCTCGGCCCCCAGAGGTGTGTCACTGAACAATTCCATTGATGGCGACCTATGCAATGTCAAGTACGCTTTCTTTGATCAAGCAGTTGAGATGCTCAGGGGCTGGGGGGGGGGTGCATTGTTGGCCAAATCAGATATTGAGTCAGCTTTCCGCCTGCTGCCAGTGCAACAACTTGATTTTGACCTGTTGGGTTTCCAATTCAAGGGGAAGTATTATGTGGACAAATGTATGCCTATGGGATGTTCATTATCTTGCGCCTATTTTGAGAAATTCAGATCTTTTTTGGAATAGGTTTTCAGGCGAGCGATGGGGCACCAGTGGGAATTACATTACCTTGATGGCTTCCTTTTCCTGGGGGCACCAGAATCTGAGGATTGGGGTGGGCATTGAAGAGGCTCTGTGCACTCATGCAAGATTTCGGCATGCCTTTGGCATAGGGCAAGACTGTGGGGCCAAGCACTGAGATTGAATTCCTGGGGAAAGTGTTGGATTCAGTGTAGGGAGTGTCATGGCTGCCCCTGGAAAAAATCACAGCTTTTGGGGCTGCCTTGCAGCATTGCTTGACAAAGTAGAAGGTTACACTACATCAGTTACAGAAGGTCGTGGGGCAATTGAATTTTGCATTGAGAATAATTCCAATGGCACAGGCTATGTCAGGACTCAGGGAGAAGCACCATCACACAAGACTGTCCAGTGGGGTCAGGCAGGACATTCGAATCTGGAAGGCATTCCTGCGTGACTTCAAAGGTAGGGTTGTGTGGCCCAGTCCCCCAGGTCCAGCCCAGAGATAGGGTTGATGACTGATGCAGCAGGTAACAAGGGTTTGGCGCCATTCTAGGTCCGGCATGGGTTGCCCAACGCTGGCCAGCATGGTGGGAGGACACGGGGCTTACAGGTAAAATAAGCTTCCTTGAACTATTCCCCATCTTGGTGGCATTGTCCGTCTGGCCAGAACAATTGAGGAACCAATCTGTGGTATTCTGGTCCGATAACATGGCTGTTGTGGAATGTATCAATAATCAAAATGTAAGATGATCTTGCGTTTCCTAAAGGAGATAATACTTCTGTGCATGAGAATGCATCTGCTGTGTAGAGCCAAACATGTGGCAGGAGTATTAAACCATGCCGCTGATGGGCTCTCTCACTTTAAGATGCAGGTATTCAGGTCTCATCACCCAGAGGTGGCAGAGAACCCAACGCCTTTCCCAGAACAGCTTTGGCAGCTTGGTGCCCCCAGTTATCGGACCTCGTGGCAGCTAGCCTAGCACCCAGGACCAGGAGGGCATACCCAGGGGCGTTTGGGGTTTACTGTTATTTCTTGGGGGACAGTTGGGAGGAAAAATGGCACAACACTGGGTCTGTCATTTCCTATTTAAGAACTATGAGAGATGAGGGGCGCTCAGTTGCATCAGCAAGGTGACATATTGCAGCCATTTCCTTCTTCATCGAAGGCTAGGGGAAAGGGGGATCCCACTGGCACTTTTATAGTGCGGAAAGCCTTGAGAGGTTGGCAACACCTACAGGGGGGGCAGCCGGGCGTAAGAAGACCCATAGGAATACAGATATTGGTCACACTGATGGATGCTTTACAACAAGTGTGTACTTCAGCTGGGGAAGCACTTTTGTTCCAAGAAGCTCTCTGTTTAGCATTCTATGGCGCTTTCAGGATAGGGGAGCTGGTAGCAAAAAACAAAATGGATTGGCAGGCGGGGGCTGCAGTAGGAGCTGGTGCAGATTCAGGGGGACTCTTTATTGATATCAATACCCAGGTCCAAAACTGATCAGGAAGGCAGGGGGGAAGGGGTGGTCTTGCGTTAGGGCTGAAGGAAGCGCTTGCTGCCTCATCGCCAGGTTGGACACATTCCTGGCGCAACATCCAAGGGACGCAGGGGGGCCATTACTTGTGCACGCAGGCAGGACCCGGCTCACTATTTTCCAGTTTAAGAGGGTCGTGGGCCTTGCCATGCAGAAAGCCGGTTTAGATCCGGGCAGTTTTGGAACCCACTCCTTTAGGATAGGGGCCGCCACCGAAGCGGTGGCCAGGGGATTATCTGGGAGTGAGGTGCAAAGGATTGGTAGCTGGTCCTCGAATTGTTATAAACGCTATGTGCGCCTACACATGCTCTAGAGGTGTCAAAGATAATGCGCTGATGGTTGTTTTTTTATGGTTAGATTTGCAATTTCTACATCCTGTCAGGCAGGGGGGAAGCCTGCATCGGTCCACCTTCCACCAAAGGCTGCAACATCCTGTCAGGCAGGAGGAAAACAGCCAACAATTCAACGACGCACATCGCACGTTACGGACCAGGTTCACGCCAGGGAACACGCAGAACAGGATGTGTGGATAATTGGCCACTCTTATGTAAGGAGGTTGCAAAAGTTCTTTTTACAGGTACCTATGAGGTCAGGGCACGGCAGGCAGGTGCAAACATCTCTTTTTACGAGCAGGGTGGTCGGCACTTTAGTCAATTTAGGGGCCTGGTGACACGTGCGCTGGGCAAAAATCAGGGACCCCCTGCTGTTTATATTTTGCACTTAGGGGTAACGACCTGGTGCACCTGGGGTGGAGGGGCATAATAGAGACCTTGCTTATTGAAGTAGGGTGGTTGGCAAAGAGATGACCCGAGGCAATGATAGTGTGGTGACACATGATTCCTAGACTCGAGTGGAGAGGGGGTGAGTCTGTGTGGGCCTTGAATCATTTGGGTAAGAGGATTAGCAACAAAATGGAGAAGTTATTCAGGACCCCGAAGTTTAGATCAATAAGTCATGGGTGCATCCGAGGGGAGCAGTTTTTTCTGCAGGATGGTGTTCATCTTTCAAGTTGTGGTAATCAGATATTCATAGAGAATATACTGGCATGGTTAGAAAGGCGCAGGGCATGACCGTGTAGTAGGCAGAGGGGGGAGGCCAGATAGTCGGGAAACTATGCTGGCCTGTGGCGGTAAGGTCATGATTGGTGAGCATAGTTTTCGGTAATTGGCGGGCATCACCATTGTCAAATGGGGACGCCCGAATGGGAGACAGAGGTTCTCTCATGGAACTCTAAGGGCAGTTACAGTCGGTAGGCTGTAGGGGTGCAGGGGGAAGGGAAGTCTCGCTTCCAGTAGACTGGTTGGCCAATCCCTGCACCTGCATGCGCTCAAGGGTGCAAGGATGCATAACTGCAGCGCCCCTTTATGGAGGGCATAGAGGGGTCCGGGGGAGGTATCCATCCGGTAAGCCGGACCCCCTGCGCAAAGTCACTCCGGTATGAGGTTGGGACCTAGCTTGATCGGGATCTGGGGCCACCAGTCATTGACCTTGCCGTAGGCTCTAACAAGGATAAGCAGAAGGAGAATATCTACATCTCTTAGCTTACGATAGGAATGGCTATGTACTAGAAGCATGTTAAGGTTAGCCAATTGGCAACTTGTTCCTATCAATGTATTGGACTTTCTGCGTATTGTACATAATGTAAATAATAATAATTTCAATGTTTGATTATTTTATGTAATAAAATACAGCCTGGTTGCTACGACCCCTAATCCAAACAGTTGTGGTGTTTGCATTGTTTGCCTTTGGTGAAAGGGGGAGGGTGAGTCGCATGGGAGCAGGGAGGGTCCCTTACCCCAAGGGTCATTGGTTTGATAAGGGGAGGGGGATTAGGCAATACCAGACCATATTGCAAGGCAGGCACAGACTGGGGCATGCTGTCAGAATGGCGGTCGCCGGCCCCCCCACACCCGGGGTAGGCGGGGCACGCCGCTCACAAGAGTGACGTGGTGCCCCCACCTCCCCTGATCCCCGCATGTGATTGGCTGTCCATGTGTGGACCGGAAGCACTTACAAGTGCTTCTGGTTCACGTGTCCTGCCAACGTCAGGCAAGTCGGTCAGAACCGGTGTGGTTCTGAAATTCTGAACCCTACCATTGTCCCGGTATCGAGGTCCAATACCCGTGTCCCGAAACATCAACGTACCATGACGAATTTGGTGTCGACGAACCGATAATGATTAGGACATCATTCCTATGCATTTGCGTCATGATCGAGGCATGCTAACACCCCTGAAATCGTAGTTTCCGTCCCGACCCCCCAGACTCCATTTTGTAAACGGTATCCATCTTGTGTCTTGCCCTCATGGTAAGGCAATTAAAGGTCGAGCTTGATCTAAAAGGACACGTCCACCTTCCCTGACTTCCCCCTGACCTGTCCCAACTGACTCCCTTGCCTCCAGCCAAACCTGTTTAGGCAGCTCCTCGCCCAGTGGCCAAACACGATAGCATCAATGCACAACATACCACAAACCATTCACCACATACAGATCATGTTTTCTACACACATACACACCTGTCCACGCTCCCTGTTTATGGCCAGTTTTATGACTAGGAGGTGCCTTCTCTTATTGGGGCTTCACCGATATCTGATGGGAATTCCGGGCCTGGCTAGGTAATCTATCACGAATTGGACATCTAAAATACGGGCTTGCCTACATGACTTCGCTCTTTTGTATTATTGTAGAAATGTGTATATAGCCATATCATAAACTCAAGAATTCTTGCTTGCAGCTATTATTTTTGTATATAAGGAGAAGGCTGGTTCTGTAAAAATGAACAGTCTCCTGAGAACACATGACCCGTGCTTGTCGTGCTTCTAGGACATCTGTTACTTGGTAGCTATCAATAAAACTTGATCTCTGACTGCGACTAGAAGACTCTGTGTTTCTGTGGTCCGAAACAAGGGGGAACTCAGAGGTCTTCGGGTGTTATCCCCTGACACCACCGGGTTCTTAAAAACCCGGCACCTCAGTTGGCGCCCAACTCGGGGCGGTATCAAGCGGCGACGGTCCAAGCCAGATGTTCGTGAGGAGCTTCGTGTGAAAATTCCAGAGGACGGCCAGCCACTTCAGCGACCCCTGTATGTCGACGTGGTTCCGAAGGTCTTTGCTGCGAGGTTCCCCGCGTCCCGACGGCTACGAAGGACTGCTGCCCTGACTATCGCCTTGTTTTGGACCCAGTGATCCTTGGTAGAGCGAAACGATAGACGAGTCTTCTAGCGACGTCACCGATCTTCAAATACTTCAGTTAAGTATAAGTGGAGCGTCTCCCAGTCCTTAGTTTGTCCTTAGTTTTTGGTATCCTTGAGATACGCTTTGATTTGGTACTTGCAAGCCCCAAAGCAGAAGGACTTGTGTATTCACGAGAAATATCGTAACAGATAATCCTTTGAAGTTTGAAGCTAGACTAGTGAGCAAAGATGCCTGGTTTTAGCAGACTTGGAAACTTTATTTTGTCTTGGTTATAGTAAGGACTCCCGATTAGAGGATTCCTGTCCGGTTCCTCCGATTGGAACTCCAACATATGAGCTCTATGTAAAGCACGGCGTAGGTCCTATCACATATAATGAAGTGTGGATAAAATATACCCGCAAGGATGGTGTTTTAAAATGGCCCCAATATGGTAGTTTCGACTCAGAAATATTAGATAACCTAGAGGTCAAATTATTCAAGAGAAAAGCCCGGCCGGCGATGTTTGACTCTTTCCGCTTATGGCGCAAAGAAGCCAAACAGAAAGAAATAAAATTAGCGAAAAAGAATAAAAGAGGTATGTCAATGGTGCAAGCTGCCGTTGCATACAGGGATAACGAGGAAGAGCAGGAAAACGAACAAATACTTCGGAGCAAGAAACTAGCAGTAGATAAATGCTACCCGATGTTACCAAATAAGGGACAAGGTCAAGAGGAGAGATCCGAGAAAGATGCATTAATGTCCCACTTATTAAGCTCACCTCCACCGTATGCGTTAGACGCTACAACAACGCCAAAGCGTTTTTCTATACCGCGCCCCGGCGCACGAAACACAGCTCTTGCACACACGCCAGCTACTCTTCAGCTGGTTCCTACTTCTCCGGCGCAGCCTTCTCAAAGGCCGCCATCTTTGCTACATACTGCATCTACTTCTACGACTTTGCCTACAGCTCCAGCTATTGTCTATGATACTACGTCTGCGACTACTTCAACTTCCTCTACTATTGCCTCTACTTATTCTTTGCCTCAGCCTGTTTTTTCTGATGCGTTTGCCCCTCCGCAAGCTTCTCCTTCTATTAGACAAAGAGTGACAGGTACCGTCACTGGTCTGCTTTCACCTTTCTTCGGGTCGCCTAAAACGACCCCTAAAACAGAACATAGACAGTTACGTAGTCAACTGCCTGATTACGAGGAAAGAAAAGTGCTGAATGAACTAGCCCGTAAATGGATTACGGATACTGTTAGATATGATGTTCAGTCTGTTATGGAAGTCTTCCGTCAATGGAATGCACCCACTCAGAGATACGTATTCGAAGAAATGTGTGTATATCTGGGCGAAGATGTGAAGACAAATGATCCCACATACACAATGAACGAACTATGGCGTACACGCTTTAAGTTCTATGAAGGTATGATTATAGGTGCAGATGTTGAGAAAGCTATAGAGTTATTGCTCTCTTATAGGAGTAAGGGAAACGTCTCTAGATCATGTCACGAAGACGATGCATCAGGCGGGAAAAGAGCGAGACAGTACCCCATGAGAGAGGTTCCTCCGGTTTGGAGGGAAGGTGATGCGAATGCGAATCCGCCAATTTTGCCTCATTTCCAGCGTGTATGGGTACATGTCCCCTGGAAAAGATCCGATGTCTTAGCACTCAAGCAGACATTGCCTGATCCTCGTAAAAACCCGACTGGGTATTATAAGGAGCTATCGCAAACTGCAAGCTCATGTATAATGAATTTAGCGGATATAGACATGCTGTTTGGGAACGTTGTTCCACATCCTTTATGGAGCAAAATACGTCATACGAACCATGACCAAGAACTAGGTGACTCATGGGCGAACATTGCTGCTATAGATGCTAGACAAATTGGTGGTTCTAAACCTGAGCCGTTAATAGCTGAACTTCCCGGTAGAATTATCGCGTACATGAAAACGATAATGCCTGAAGTACGCGTAAACTGGGACAAGCTATCTGCGTGCAAGCAGAAGAAAGATGAGAATGTGTCTGACTTTTTCACAAGATTTGAGGAGACTTTCACCGATCATAGTGGTCAGGATATGGCTACCGAGGGTGGTCAAAGATTGTTTGTAGACAAATTCGTACATAATTTAATACCTGAACTGTGTAATAAACTGAAAGATTCAGAGAGTGCTTGGGCTGTCTCTACGTCAGCTCAAATTTTAGCTACAGTCCAGTACTATGAAAATAGGCACAAAGACGAGCTAGATAAAGTCGACAAAAAGACAAAAGATTTAAAAACTAAAGTTCTTCTCCAGCAAGCTTATCCGCCTCGTACGGTTAGTCAGCCCAATTATCAACCACAACAGCAGTATTCGAGAAACGCGCAAGGAAACAAGTTTTCCCATCAGCGTATTGCTTATGGCCCGAATCAATGTGCGTATTGCAAGGAAGAGGGTCACTTTAAAGGTAATTGTCCGGCTCTTGCGCGACGTTTGAGCGGTGCTTCAGGTGTAAGGGGAAGAGGTGTTCAACATGCCCCTAGAGGTAGGGGCCATGGAAATTTCACCCAGAATACCACTTCTTTTCCGCCTCAGAATTCGATGAACAGCTTTGACCAACAGAATAATGCATTGTCCAGGTCAGCTCAGTACTATGCTGACGACTATTACCCCGAACACGAAAATGAGGGTAACGATTGCTAGGACAGCCATGGACAAAGAGAGGGAGTTGTTTCAGTTCCAGTAGATCAGAATGGACCTTATGTCAAGGTAATTACGTCAGGAGTGTCAGAGCCATTTCTGCTGGATACTGGTGCTACAAAAAGTTCTATCATGCACTCGAAACTTCCTGGCGCACCTTTGTCTGGCGAAATGAATGTTTCAGTAGGTTTCTCTGGCGCCCCTGTTAGAAACCCGATCTCCAGTCCTGTATCTCTTTCTATTGGCCCATGCGAATTAGAAGCACCCCTCATTTTGACAACAGGTTGCGGTGAAAATTTGTTAGGCTTGGATTTGCTAAAAAGGTTATATGCAACTTTGTACTGTTCACCATTGGGAGTACAACTTACTTTAGGTAAGAAAGTCATTTCTCCAATGTATGTGTCAAAAGAAAATATTGCAACTGAATTGTCGTGTCTTCCTGATGTACTCTGGGCAAACGGTTCTAATGATGTAGGTCGTTTGGAGATAGCACCGTATGTCATAACATTGAAAGCCAACGTTAGGTTGCCACGCATTCCCCAATACAAAATATCTAGCGAATGTGAAAAGGCGTTATTGACGATTGTTTATGACCTGATTGATAAGGACGTCATTGAAGAAACGACAGGAAATGTTTGTAACAGTCCAGTCTTACCGGTTTTAAAGCGTACGGATCCTTCACAGCCCCCTGTGTATAGGTTCGTGATCGACCTAAGAGAAGTAAACAAGATAGTTATCCCACAGTTTCCAGTTGTCCCCGACATTACTGCTTTATTGACGATGGTTCCAGCTTCAGCAAATTGGTTCTCGGTGATTG
The DNA here is from genome assembly GCF_964261635.1 of Lissotriton helveticus. Lineage (NCBI taxonomy): Eukaryota > Metazoa > Chordata > Amphibia > Caudata > Salamandridae > Lissotriton > Lissotriton helveticus. Next base: position 431,231,158 of record NC_136073.1, on the reverse strand, counting down.
ACCTGAAGAACGCTTTCTTCAGCATCCCGATTGCTGAGGAGAGTAGAGATATTTTCGGATTTAATTTAGGAGGACGAAGTTTCCGCTTCAAGTGCGCTCCTCAAGGCTACTGCGAAAGCCCATCAATATTCAGTCAGGCCCTGAAAACACAACTAGACACGATTGTTCTACCGAATGGTTCAACTCTGATTCAGTACGTAGACGATCTGCTGATCGCTGCAGACACTGAAGAGATTTGCAAGAAAGCTACGTTATCATTATTACGTAACTTATGTGACATGAAGCACAAAGTCTCTCTTTCCAAACTACAATTTTGCCGACAAGAGGTAACCTACCTAGGTCACATCTTGTCGAAGGAGGGAAGGAGACTGACACCAGAAAGAATACAGGCAATTGCAGAACTGAGTGCCCCAAGAACACAGAGAGAGGTTCGAGCTTTCTTGGGCATTACATCGTACTGTAGACAATGGATACCGAATTTCTCACTACTAGCTAAACCCTTGCTGGCACTACTCTGTAAAGACACGCCAAATCCTATGCCTTGGTCTGAAGATTGCCAGACGAGTTTCCACGAGTTGCGTGATGCATTGTGTTCGGCTCCTGTGTTGGGAAACCCCAACTACAGTAAGCCTTTTACATTATATGTCCATGAGAAGGAAGGTTGTGCCTTATCAGTTTTAACACAACATTTTGGGGACAGACAGCGCCCATGCGCGTATTTTTCGGCAACTCTAGACCCTGTGGCTAAAGCCCTACCAAGTTGTCTGAGGGCTACCGCCGCAGCAGCTGTCTGCATCCGACAATCCGCTGGATTAGTCATGAATAATACTCTGATCGTTATGGTTCCGCATGCAGTAGACATTTTACTAAACAGGACGAAGACACAACACCTTACCAGCGCTCGACTATCCAGTTACGAACTTACGCTGCTAGCAAGTCACATCCACATGAAGAGGTGCGATACACTGAATCCCGCAACGTTATTACCCATTCCGACAGAAACAGACAAGATTGATAACCATGACTGCTGTTTTAGGACAGAAGAAGAGACAAAAGGGAGAGTAGACTTACAGGACACTCCCCTTCCTGAATGCAACGATACTTTATGGGTTGATGGTTCATGTTTCAAGCTGCCGAATGGTGATACGACTGCAGCATATGCCGTAACGACATTACACACCATTATAGAGACCGCGCGCATTTCCCATAATTCTGCACAAGCTGCAGAGCTAATTGCGCTTACCAGAGCATGTGTGTTAGCGAAAGGAAAGCGAGTGAATGTGTACACTGACAGCCAATACGCCTTTGGTGTGGCTCACAGTTTTGGGAGACTGTGGCGTGAACGTGGGTTTCTTACGTCACATGGTGCAAAGATACAACATGGTCAGCTAGTTAATGAGCTCCTCCAGTCACTGACCTTGCCACTACAAGTTGCCATTGTAAAATGCAGTGCACACAAAAAGATTCAGGATGATGTTGGCCGCGGGAATGCATTTGCAGACGAGGTTGCAAAAGAGACTGCAAGGAACACAATGAGTCGAATGTATGTTGTAGGTCCCGCTAGATGGATTACTGATGTAGGAATGTGTGAGGACACCATCGAAAGCGTGAAATCTATACAAGCCGAGGCAACTGAGAAAGAGGTGAATGAATGGAGAGAAAGTAAGGGTAGGTTAGATGCGAATGGTTGTTGGGTCGAATTGTCAGAACACCAGCGATGGCTATTACCTAACGCATATGTACTTGCAGTAGTAACAATGGCTCATGGATTTGCGCACATCAGTTCGAAAGGAATCTGTAAAGTATTGGCCCCAGTATGGCAAAACAGCAATATCCCGAAATATGCAGAGAATGTGGTCAGAAACTGTATGGTGTGTTTGAAGTACAATCCCGGTAGGGGAACCCCAACTCCAGCTGGTCATTTTGCGCCTCCAACGTATCCGTTCGAGGTTTTGCAGCTCGATTTCATTCACATGGAGAGATGCAACAATCTGAAGTATGTGCTCGTTGTTGTTTGCGCTTTCTCCCGGTGGGTGGAAGCGTACCCCCTTAAAGACAATACTGCCTTGTCAACTGCCAAAGCCCTTGTCAAAGAGTTCTTCCCGAGATTTGGCATGCCTAGAATCGTCTGGAGTGATAATGGAAGTGAATTCGTAGGACACGTGATGAAGAGAGTGTGTGAATGTTTAGGCATACAACAAAAATTCCACTCTGCGAATCACCCCCAATCAGCTGGATTGGTAGAGTGCTACAATGGCACTTTAAAGCTCAAACTAGCCAAGATCCAAGCCTGTACAGGTCTTAAATGGCCTGACGCCTTGCCCCTAGCACTCTTGTCAACCAGAATGACAGTCCATTCCAGATTAGGACTTAGCCCCCATGAGATAGTGTTTGGCCGCCCAGCCAACGTCTGGGGTGTGCCAAGGCCAAACAAACTCAGCGAAATAGAGCACCCCGTACTGCTTGACTATTTGTGCGAATTGACAACTAAATTGCGTGTTTTACACCAACAGGTTCACAGTTCCTCTCCACCAGCCTCTGACGATCCAGGTCACTCCATCACACCCGGCGCGTGGGTCTTGATGCGGAATTTCCAGCGCACAAACAACGGACAGCCGAGGTGGACCGGACCTTACCTGGTACTTCTTTCCACGAGATCAGCGGTTCGGGTGGAAGGCAAAAAGAACTGGGTGCACGGGACCCATTGTAAACGGGTCCCTCTGCCCCTTCCATACGACCGGTGGGTCAACGAAGGAATTGCCGACTCCGAGACAGAATCCATACCTCGTTTCATCCCTTTCAGCGATGCACGTTTAAAAGAAACTGGTACCGAAAAGGAGAGTGATCATATTTTACAAGGATTTGTGCCACAGTCTATGCAGTTGGACACTACCGAACCTGAGACATTGTTCGAAGACCACACCGTACCTGGGAAACAACAATATAATCTAAGGTCAAGACAAAGAGACTAATAAAAAAAAAAAACAAATGTGATTTTCCCTTCCCCCAAGAACTATTTTTGATTTTTCAGCTCTCTCACTCTCAGGAAACTTGCTCATTTTTGATTTTCAAACCGCCATCCGGTTCTGCTGCTAGGGTCGCGGTTGAAGGCTGGGGAGTGCAACTGGGGACGTTTAGGTCAACGGTTCTGGTTGGTCCAAGGGAGTTACCCCGGACTGAACAGAGCGCACTCCCTGGCAGAACCAACCTACCACCGCGGGCAGCAACTAGAGGATGGAGTTTCCTAGGGTAAAGAGACCTACCAGACTCCCGAACATTGAAAGACAACTATGCACTGTACTGGCCAAAAGAAAGTTCTTGATAACATGTATTTTAATGTTGTGTAGCATAACGATGTTTTTGACTGGTTATACTCTATTCGTATTCCAAGTTACCTTTTCAAATGACACCCGGCCACAGCCTCCTCCTACTATCACTCCACACTACTTTCACCCTCTACCTGAACACGAATCTGCCAGAAGACTCGAATTTGTAAATAACTCATTCATTCAACTCCTACACCAACACCAGTCCATCATGAACACATCGAACTGTTGGATATGTGGACTCATGCCACACACAACGGATAAGGGTATCCCATACTTCATCCTGCCTTTCAGTTATTATGGTTCTCTGTGGGCTTTCCAGACCATGTTCCTATTCGCCCTAGAACCATACCCGACACGTTCTACTGAAAATGATTCCAGTAACAAGGCACTAATAGCAGGGATAAGAAATATGAGTAGAGAGTTCGACACCTATCTTACGATTCCCAAAGATGAACTCACTCCGTACACTCGTCGGAACGTAACTAAATATGGGGTTTACCTGAGTAAGAGCCAGACAGCAAAGAAATCCCGCCCAGTTTGGATAGTACCCAACCGAGGTCACTTATGTTTAGAAGGTATCGGCAGGGATCCCAAAGCACAATTAGGAAAGAGTATATGCACGGAAACGTATGTGTTCGCTTCCCGAACTTCCCCTATACTATTAGCAGCCAAAGGCACGTATTTCGTCTGCCATGACCAAGCTTACACCTGGTTGCCCCCTGACTTCTCAGGTACATGCTTTATCGCATTTCTGCTGCCTCCCACCTACACGGCCAGAGCAGATTACCACCGGACAAGGACAGCTAGAGGTGTCGTGAGTAAAGACGACACCGCGGGTCAGGAATTCGCTGACTTCGCAAAGGGTTTTCTGCCATTCTGGGGGCCTATGGTGAACAGCAGGAATATTCGCCAGTTATCGAGGATAGTTGAATCCGCCGTGATTACAACGGCCGGAGCTCTTGGCAATTTGACGACCGAACTTCAGTCGGATCGACTTATGACCCTTCAGAACCGAGTTGCCCTAGATATCATACTCGCCGATCGTGGTGGTGTGTGTAGAGTGATCCAATCCAGTTGTTGCATTTTCATCCCTGATAACGCACCGACGGTGTACCAGGCCATCTCTAAGTTACATGAGATATCTGGTTCCCTTCACGTAGAAAAAGGGGACTGGTCCTTGCTAGGGTGGTTCTGGGGACTGATCGCTACATGGGGATGGAAAACATTGATCTTCCTTGGGATGATCTTAGCACTTCTGTTTATGTTTTGCCTGTGTGTACAGTGCGCTCCTGCACTGTGTGGCCTCTGTGCTACGTCATGTGTACGGAAGCCTGTGTCAAGGGACGAACTGAGCAACAGAATGATGCTACAACAGCATCTCCACGAATTCCTTCATACAGATTTAGACTCGGATTAACATGAATTATTGCCTTATATGAGGGCAAAAGGAGGGTCTGTGGTTCTGAAATTCTGGACCCTACCATTGTCCCGGTATCGAGGTCCAATACCCGTGTCCCGAAACATCAACGTACCATGACGAATTTGGTGTCGACGAACCGATAATGATTAGGACATCATTCCTATGCATTTGCGTCATGATCGAGGCATGCTAACACCCCTGAAATCGTAGTTTCCGTCCCGACCCCCCAGACTCCATTTTGTAAACGGTATCCATCTTGTGTCTTGCCCTCATGATAAGGCAATTAAAGGTCGAGCTTGATCTAAAAGGACACGTCCACCTTCCCTGACTTCCCCCTGACCTGTCCCAACTGACTCCCTTGCCTCCAGCCAAACCTGTTTAGGCAGCTCCTCGCCCAGTGGCCAAACACGATAGCATCAATGCACAACATACCACAAACCATTCACCACATACAGATCATGTTTTCTACACACATACACACCTGTCCACGCTCCCTGTTTATGGCCAGTTTTATGACTAGGAGGTGCCTTCTCTTATTGGGGCTTCACCGATATCTGATGGGAATTCCGGGCCTGGCTAGGTAATCTATCACGAATTGGACATCTAAAATACGGGCTTGCCTACATGACTTCGCTCTTTTGTATTATTGTAGAAATGTGTATATAGCCATATCATAAACTCAAGAATTCTTGCTTGCAGCTATTATTTTTGTATATAAGGAGAAGGCTGGTTCTGTAAAAACGAACAGTCTCCTGAGAACACATGACCCGTGCTTGTCGTGCTTCTAGGACACCTGTTACTTGGTAGCTATCAATAAAACTTGATCTCTGACTGCGACTAGAAGACTCCGTGTTTCTGTGGTCCGAAACAAGGGGGAACTCAGAGGTCTTCGGGTGTTATCCCCTGACACCACCGGGTTCTTAAAAACCCGGCACCTCACCGGCTTGCCCAACACTGCATGATAAAAGGTTGGGGATCCGAGTGGACGGTCTCTCTTTTCGCCGCTCCCCAGTCTGCAGATCATGAGATGGGTCAGGGCCTCAGTGGGAGGCCCCAACGATTCTTTTCCCCCACCCACCATCCCCTAAGGCAGATATATTGTGTGAACAGTATGTTTTCTATTTTCAGAAGGAGTAATGTAAAATAGTCTACTTGATTGATGTGTTGTCTTAATGTTGGAATAAAAAAAAATCTTTTTCTTTACTAACCTATTTTAATTTTCAGGAAAGTTATTTTGTAGTATTTTGGAAGTGTTTCCCTTGGTCAGTCGGTAAGGTCACGATTGGTGAGCATAGTTTTCGGTCCGTAGCGGCCATCACCATTGTCAAATGGGGACGCCCATGGGGGAGACAGAGGGTCTCTCATGGAACTCCAGGGGAAGTTACAGCCGGTAGGCTGGAGGGGTGCTGGGGGAAGGGAAGTCTCGCTTCCAGTAGGCTGGTTGGCCAATCCCTGCACCTGCATGCGCTCAAGGTCACAAGAATGCATAACTGTAGCGCCCCTTTATGGAGTTAAAATTGAGGGCATAGGTGAGGCCTGGGGGAGGTATCCATCCGGTAAGCTGGACCTCCTACGCAAGGTCACTCCGGTAGGAGGTTGGGACCCAGCTTGATCGGGATATGGGACCGCCAGTCATTGACCTTGCCGTAGGCTCTAACAGGGATACGCAGAAAGAGAATATCTACATCGCTCAGCTTACGATAGGAATGGCTATGTAGTAGAAGCATGTTAAGGTTAGCCAATTGACATCTTGTACCTATCAATGTATTGGACTTTCTGCATAATGTACATAATGTAAATAATAATAATTTCAATGTTTGATTATTTTATGTACTAAAATACGGTCAGAGTTGTTACGACCCCTAATCCAAATAGTTGTGGTTTTTGCATTGTTTGCCTTCGGGGAAAGGGGCGCGGTGAGCCCTATGGGAGCAGGGAGGGTCCTCTACCCCAAGGGTCTTTGGTTTGATAAGGGGAGGGGGATTAGGCAGTACCAGACCATAATAAAAGCATGCAATGTTGGCAAAGAGAGAAAGCCAAGCTGTCCAAGCTGGCCAGCAAAACCCCTCACAAATTGAACCAGGGGGGTGTGACCATCTCCTGCGCACAAAGAGAAACATCAGGCCATGAACCACAGACCAAACCATGCACGAAAAATGGGGGTTCAACTTTGAGCAGCGAAGGCTGACTGCCAGCTGTCCAAACTAAATATTGTTCATTAATGATAGGCATCGCATATGGCCTCCTCTTTCCCTCTTATCGCCCAAACATTCAATATGACCGTTAGGCCATAGTTTAAACTGCCCCATTGTGAAACCCCACTCTGGGCCACTTGTTATCATGGCCAAAGTCTGGCCAGCACGCTGACTCTAAGACCGAAAAGTGTCTCAATATTTACTACTCCCCTTTAAAGGTATTAAAAGTCCAGCAATTATTTACCTACTGTTACTGTTCACATTTTATACTTATCTCCTAACAAGACACATGATGTGAAACCACCCCCATGTCTCATGCGCCCGAGCAGAATCATGCATCCCGGTGTGCATGCCAGGCCCCGCAAAACAGACATTCACGACCACCGGACGACCGCCGTGCAAGGCCCCAACTCAATGCTTTTAGACCTTATCTACCTACCCGCACCCTTTGCTCCAACTCGTCAAGAGCAGTCATCATTCAGTCTATCATGAGAGCCAGGAGGGGAGGTACAGCCTTTTCCTATCTCGCTGTTAAATCCTGGAACTCCCTTCTCCTGGACATATGCACCGCACGCGAGCAGGCCCACAAACATGACCCAACTCGGCTGGAATCTCAGGAGCCACCTCTCAAACTGCTCCCCAACCTCCCAGGAGCCAATGTCCAAAGCAATGCCAGCCATGCAAACAACTGACTCCCCCCAGCAAAACATGCCCCTCTCACCTGGGCCTCCCAGAGTGGAGCCGCTCCCACATGTGACACAACGAGGGTCAGGTGAGTAAAACTCTAACCCGTGGGGCTCTCATCCCAACGGCCTACTGTTCCTACACCTTTTTGTGTTCAATCACAAAAAGGAAATCTCCATCGCATAGATGGATCAGCTGTTCAGAATGCAGAGCGGCGAGGGAAAAGACCATCCTGTCACTCCACAGCCCCTTTAAAAGGGGGCGTGATTGACGACCGGAACAAACCGGCAAGGTCCAGTTTGGACCCGCCTCCCACACCCCAGAAGCACCTCAGCGCTACAGGGGCATGCCTGTTTACGCCAACCAGAAGTGAAGGTCAAGGCTGGTGCCAGCCGCGTCACCAGCGCCGCCCCTCTGGCATCGGGGACCGGCACAACCGCCATAGTTGCGGTGTGCCCAAGTCTCGGTTTGCACCTTAGTATTTGATTGGTGCCTTGAATGGGACTCATGACACCCTTGCACTTAACTGCCCTTTCTGCATTCCACTACTGATTATCATTTACTCTGATTGCATTGCCCGTCACCTTGTCAATGACCATGGGTTCACCATACTTCACTTCCCCCTTCTTCACACACACAGCTTTTTTATACAAACAATAACACCCACTTTAAATTCTTGTTTCATATATGATTGCGTCTGTTGAAAACATCTTTCTGTATAGTCTTTGCCCCTGTAACTCTAGACCTCCCCACCAATATCTTCTTCTTCCAGTGACACTATTTGCTTGACCCACTTCCTCATCCAACTGGGACAACATTTTCTTGCAGGATTCCTCCCTCTCAAAAGCTCAAAGGGTGACATCTGAGTTAAAGAATAAGTACTGGTGAAATAAAACCAAAGAATGCTACGAAAATGATTGCTCACAATGCACTTATTTGCCGCTGCCCACCACACACACTGTACCAATACACGATTCTTGCACTCAACGTGACCATTGGCCTGGGGATAATATAAGGATGTTTTGAGGTGAACAATATCTCTAGATCTCAAAAATTCCTAGACTTCTTCATTCACAAACTGGGCTCCGTTTTCTGACACAAGAAACTGAGGAAAATCCTCACAAAGGAAAGCATCCTTTAAAAATTCAATAACTGCTTTGGCACTGGGTTCAGCCACAATTTTGTCCTTCGGACATTAGCAATAAAAGTATATCAACACCAGCACAAAATGTGAATTTCCAGGTAAGACGTTAAATGGTCCCACCAAGTCAATCCCACTTTTTCCCACGCTCTGCCAGGACACTCAATAGACTGTAAAGAAGTTTTTCTCACAACCAAAGACTTTTCCGCTGATAACAAATAACCCACTCGCCAACAAACTGATCAACCTCCACATCCATGGCCGGTCACCAAAATGTTTGTCTTGTGCATCGTTTGGTGAATGCACGCTACAGATGTCCTTCTTGGGCGGTGGTGATGATCCTATGCCTAATCCCAGCAGGTGGTATCAACTTATCATTCCTCATTAACAAACTATATTCCACTGACAGCTCATCATTTAGTTACCCAAAAAACTGACATAAATGCTCTATTGCTTTGTCTGTAGGCCTTACACACACCATGACCTGTTTGAGAATCTCATTGAGTAACAGATCTCCCCTCCAATCAGCCTTAGAGAGTCAAGTTAGGATTGAAAGGCTTCAGTATCGTGGAACACACCAACTGTTTCTCGATCCATTTGAAAGAAGCTTGACAAGATTAATCTCCCCCCCAAAAAAAATGAAGAATCCCAAACAAAACTCTTTTCTTTTTTTAGTAAAACAGTGAGGAGCTTGATATGGGTGGCATAGTCAGGTATGTAACGAGAGTAAAATTCACACATGCTCATAAAATAATTTAGACCAGTTTATCTGCAGGAGCTGGAGCATCAATTATTGCTTCAACCTGGGTCTGGGTTCAATTCCTTCACCTGATACTAAATGCCCCTAGTATTCCCCCTTTTGTATTGGAAAGCTCACACTTCTCCTGGAGAATCTAGGGCACTCTTTTTAGAATGGCATCATGATCAGTAGATGCAAAAATGAGGCCATCATCTTGAAATACAGTGACCCCCTTTATACCATGAAGCATGTGATACATGATCCTCCGAAACATTGATGCCACAGAGGCCAGGCCAAAGGGCATCCTGTAGTATTGGTAAATACCCATAGAAGAAATAAAATCTATGTAGCTCCTAGAACTGGATTCCAACACAATATGGTGGTAGGCGGAAGCCAAATCCAACTTTGAAAATACTTGTGCCCCATTTATTTGAGCAAGAAATTCTAGTATCTTGGGTAAGGGGTGTGAATCTACCCGAATGGCCTTGTTCAGGCTCCTCCGATCCACACAGACTCTCAATTTGCCAATGCATTTCCTAGCAACCACTAGTGGAGACAACTTATTGAGGACTCTATGGGCTCAATAATCCTCCTTTCACACCGATTACAACTCCTTTTCCAAATCATAGCTTACTGAAAATGGCGTACAACGCAATTTGTGTTTTACCAGGATAACACCTTCTTTGACCTTAACTTTATGTTGAAAACCCTTAATGACAACAATCTCATTTGTGAATACAGAAGAAAAACTTGTTATTAAGTGCTTCAGATATACTCGCAGTCACCACTGAGACTTAATGGGTAAGACCTGGTCTCAACACCATACAAAAAGTCCCTAGTGAAACAACCACAGAATACAGAGCCTTTTCATTGTAACATATACCGTACCAAAGATTTTCCTGCCCCCAAAACCATAACATCCCTAAAAAGTCCAGAAGGGTTGATTTCCCTTCCTTCATATGATATGTGGGCATGGTCAGGAGTTTCCAACTTCCTACCAGACCACAATACCTCAAACAATTACAATGTGATCATCATTATTCTGGCCCACAAATCAACTAAAATGTTGACGACTTTGTCCCCGACAGTAATATCAACGTAGGGATCGAAAGAACATGAGGGATCCCCATGACCACATCATCCACCCTGATCATCAAAATCATATCTCAGAGATCATCTTCAATTTTAGAAGCATTAAACTCATTACTGTACATTTGCCTTATGCACTACCATATTTGCCACTTTGTCAATCTGTTTTCTCTGACCTTGGCAGACCTCAGTAAAATTATCGATTTCGCCAGCATTCCTGCAAAGCACGTTCCTTGCGAGACAAATATTTCCCCTTTTGGAATGAGCTAAATTGTCACACCTAAAACAGATCTGCGATTGGTTAAAGGTCAGAAAGGACTGTTTTGACCCACCTTTAAAGTTCTTATCACTCTTGTTCCCCACTTCCCTGTTTTGAACAACATTGATAGCTCCAGACCGTTTATCTAATTCTTTAATTGAGATATCGGAAATTTCAATACTTTTGGGTATGTGCAGGATGTCTTCCAATGATGGTTTTCCTAAGGACAACAGTTTTTGCTGAGTACCCTTATATGAACAATGAACTGAACACTCACTAATTGATCAGTTACAGTTTTGAACTGACACTCTGCCACTGATCTCCTTAATGCTGACACAAAAGTATCTACAATCTCACCTGAAAGTTATTTTTGCATAAAAAACTCGTGATGAATGGGTTGAGTGTCAAATCGTTTTTCATGTTTCCTTACTGCCTCTTAATTTTCATTTAACACCTCCCCTTCATCAAGCTGTACCTCCAGCAGATGTTTAAAAATGGGGACATTTCCGAACCCCAAAGAATATTGTAATAAACATTCATTTCTCTCCGGTCTGAAACATTATGCCCCAATAGCACCTAAGTAAGTTTCAAATGCGTCGACCCAACACCTCCACCTAATAGGTAGTTCACCAGATACTTCCAAAATAAAGGAGGGGATTTACAGTTTGCATGATGTATAAAGCGTTTAACGGAGTTTGAGAGAAGAACAGGAAAATAAGAGCTAAAACAAACGCATGAATTAAAAACTAATACACAATAAAAATATCCACGAATAAAATACCCTGTTTTGAACAAGAGCAGAACAAAACAATGCACTCTATTACCCCACTGTCCTATCACCACTATTTACAAATAACAATATTGCAGACCTCAGCCAATTGAATTTGAGAGAAAGAAAAAACATAATGTAAGTTCTAATCACTATGCAGAGTTTGCAAAACAAACGTCAGAGTAGTTGTGCATGTTCCAGCCTTGCCAATCTATTGTGCTTTGCACTCATGGGTTCGTATCCCATCCTCATCGCCAGCTAGATGTGATGATCGGCGTGTGACAGGACATGGAGACAAACAAAAATTCGCTCCTCAGGGAATGCAAAACAATACTATAACTCCTAGAGTGTAAAGCAGAAACCTGGCCTAGATTGTCTACTCACACATGGATTTAAGAACTTCAGAACTCTGGAGAGGACAATCGCTCACTCTCTTTTTCTTTGTAGAAGCTTCATAGAACATCACACTCACCTTATAAAAACAAAGAGAGTTAGAGTAAGCAGCTTACAAACTGCAAAACGGGCCCTAGGTTACCAGGTGTAGAACCTAATTAAATATTTGCAGTGGTGCTGAAACAATTTCAGAGCAGGGATGCTACCATCAATTAAGTGATAACGATTGTAAAAAATCCAAACATCACACAACCAACAAGTATTGTTAATGAGCCTCACCTATTCAGGACAGTGTTAAGGGTGCAGTATGTTGCTGGTGTTACATTTTGGAGACTATTGTCACAAATCTATAATCAATCATCTGTGGCTGGTTTCAGCAAATATTTATCATTTTCACATTACCAAGTAAAGTGATTTGATTTGTTTGGATCCTATTAAAATCTTTTCTTTCATCACACTTCAGAATTACAAAAAAATTGCTTTATTTGAACTTTCCTAGTTCCTGATCCATTTTGAAATGTTTGTTGTTAATTTACACATGTTTAAATGTTGTTGTTACAAAAAATGGACACCATACAGTCCTTTCTTTCACACTCCCTGTACGCAAGAAAGATTGTCAGATAATTCACCTTGCAACATGCCTAACTTTGCAGTAAGAGAAAGAAAAGTATATACCAATCTCCCTGTTAATAGAATAGGCAGCAATTTGTCAGACGATATAGCCTAACATTTGATCTCTGTCTTAACACACCAGGGATGTGCCAAGATCAATACTACATTTAAAAGCATTGCAATTGCTCATACACCTTATGATCTCCATCATGTTTATTTTGGGGGTGCTGCAGCACCCCTGTAGCTCTATGAATATTTGTGACGTGTTGCCCTTTTTTTGTCAAAATTCTTAAACAAAAGGCGAGCTTAAAGATCTAAGTGATGAGCATAGTTGCCAAGTGTCACAGGCCCAGATGTGACTAGTTAGCCGAGTCCTGGTTTTACAATTCTGCCACATGTATGGTCTTGGTTAAATAAGACTGCAAGTCCCAGGATTCTGATAGAAAAATAGGAGTAGTCTAAATGGTCACACATTTAACTGGGAAACCTGGCAACTATGGATCAGGAGTTTTCTGGATGGAAGTTCTTAACTTTTTCTCTCAGGCTGTTGTTCAAGTTATTCTGGCCTTCCACCAAGCTCGGGTCCTGCGATGAGACAACGCCGGACAGAGCGGGGCCTCCTTTTTCCTGAGCTGGGTTCCAGGAGAGGTGAGGTACACTCCCTGTACTATTCAGATGTAAGAGACACCGTTTGGTACAGAGGAACACGATTTTGGACTATTTATGTATATCCTTTACAGATTGTCGTTACGTTCACTTTATGTATGCAGTAGCTAATGCTTAGAACTCTGGCCCTGAAGAAAGCCATGGGATCTTGTCCCTACCGGCTGAAACATGTTAGCCTTGTAAATGCAGTTATATGTTTAGACTGCTTCCTCTGCATTGTTCTTGTTTGTTTGAGGGAAAGGACAAATTACATTAGAGTTTTTCGCCTATTGATCCTTTTACCCCTTGTTTTTTAACTCACACATCTTTTGATTTTTGCACTGCACTCGATCCCATCTTTATCATTTGTTCATGGGTACCTTAGCGATTGATGGTGCGACCCAATTGAGTAAGGGCGATGGATGGGTCTCATTGATCAAGAGACATACCACCCCATTTTTGGATGACCAAATGAGAACACTTGATCTACATACCTATTTGATGGGAATCCAACACATCTCTGTACGGGTCTTACCAACAATCTCAGTAGGTCCTTCGACAGGTTTGTCCTGGCACACATTCTGATATAGAGACTTATGTAGCTCTATTAGCGCCTAACTCACTTATGTAGGAGTTTTGCAGCAGCTCGGAGTACTTGAAGCTCCGTTATAGACCCCCGGTTCTTTTGTTGTTAGGATTACAAGTTATTCTAGAAACAAAGGCCCTGGGCTGCAGCGATCTGCCACAGCGTTTCTGATGTCTTAGTATCTATTGACGAATATGGTACCATTTATTGTTTGTAAGTTCCTGACAAAGGCATAGCGCATGCCTAATTTGTCAGATAGCTGACTCCTTAATTGCAATAGGCCTTTTCGATGGCACAAACAATATGGAATTTGTGAATGGACTGCACCAAATATTATTGGAGGGCTTTTAAAGGTGTGGGCACAGTTGTCATGCCTGCAGCCAGTCTGAAAACTTCTGAGGAGGTGTGTTAGGTCAATATTGCAATAGTTTGGTCTCCCATCACTAGGCATTTTGCCAACTTCAGCCATTAGTTGGTTTGCACCATTCTGATGATTTTTCTGATTAGGCATAAAGATTTACACATGTGGCTATGGTGTTGATTTAATCAATGAATCATACAATCTAGATATTGTGTGCCATTGTCTGTTTCCCTGAATCATTATTCACTTAGATATGAATTTAAGTGTTTGAGTATAAACTTGGATGTGATCTTTATGGTACCGTAGTTAGTACCGAACAGAAGCACCCAAATGAAGGAGTCAATGCAGAAAATCGCACCCTGAATGGAAAGGTGATGACCATAGGGGCGGGCCTGGTGGCAAGGGGGTTTGCCAAGGGCAGCTTGAGGGATGGAAGCCCACAAAGGTGGACTTCCTCCAGATAAAGAGGGAAGAGGTGATGGTTGGTTGGAGACATGCCAAGCACTAATTTAAAAAGCAAGGGCTGAGGTTCAGATGACTTCGTTATTCACCTGTACCCCAACTGCCTCCTGTGCGGCGAACCGCTGAGAAATCTTCTTTATCTCTTTCCAGTAGAGGAAGAGGATCTGCTTATAGCGGTTCATGGATTGTGTGGTATCATATTTGGGGATCTAAGCTTGGATGAGGTAGGCCCATGGTTGGTACTGAGACAGGCAGACATCTTGGCATCCTACATACTTATGGACAGAGCGCACACCCATAAGTGTGCATGCACTGGTGCCCACGTGGAGCCTTGTCGCTCAGCTGCTCTCATGGTACACTGGCCCTAACTAGGGGAGGCACCATGGGGACTATCAGGTCAGGCTTCAAGAACGGGACAAGTACTTCATTTCAGTTGTGATGGTATGGGAGCTATTTAGGCATGCAAGGTATTTTTGCCAGTTTTCTCTGAATAATATGCTATATTTTCCTTCCTTATTTTGTCTTCCTTCTGGATCATAGCATCACCACTGTCCTATAATTCTGCCTTGGTTCCCTGTAATTCTAATATTCAAATTGAACCTAATAGCGGGGATGGCTGGGGTGCCAGGACTGCTGGGCAAGAGAGAGGGAACTTACCCAGTTACTCAGACTAGTGCTTGCCAAGGTGGAAGATGAGGGAGGGTTTTCGTATTCACCACCAGGTTCAGAGCAAGAGCCTGGCATGCAGGTAGTAGAGAGGCCTATGAGATAGAACGTCCCCTCCCGTGCTTCATTTCCTCCCGTTACAGAGACCTCGGAAGCAAGTGCCTAGGGGTAGATCTACTGGGGCAGGGCTCTTTTGGGCAGTGTGACTGTCCACAGGTGGGGCAGATCATGAAGAGGGATCCTTGTGCTAACCCCAGCCCACCAGTGCTGGTCCTAGTAGTGAAGAGCAGCTAACCCACACAACAGGTTCAACTTGTGCCTCCGCCCCGTCCTATAGCGCTTCCTTTGGTCAACAACAGTGGGTCCAATGTAGCCCTTCGAGTCTCAAGGAAGATTAGGTAGTCTCTAAAACATCTCTCACCGGGCTCAAAGCATAAGGGTTTAGATCAGCCAGAAACAAGTAGGTGTGCAATCCTAAATGCAACCAGGTCGGTACCTTCTGAAAGAGACAGGCAAGTTCCAAAGGGGGCTGTGCCACCCCCAAGCGAACTCTCATCCCTGGCGACCAGTGCGAACACCCTGTTCCCCACTTCAGGGGTGTTGTCATCTCTTGGCCAGTTACTTTCCCAAGCACCAGGAAACTCTGGGAATCCCGCTACTAGTTCTTCCTTGACCTTCCCATGGGCCGCATCTGGACAGAGTGCCACGCATGGTAAAAGAGGGGCCGCAAGGGACTCAAGGAGGTGGTTCAGGAGGATTTTGCATATATGGCCAAGGTTTTCCTGGGAGTAACCATCATTTGGTACCACATGGTCCCTCGCTGAACTGTCACGTTGTGCCCCGGTTGGGGTCGCCTATGGAACATTTAGCATAGACTGCTGAGGGGTGAGGATATATATTTCTTACTGATGGTGTTCACCTCTCAGATGCAGGTTCTGATTGTTCAAGGGCATTTGGGCGTTCGCCCAAGGAATGTTTTTTGGTGGGGAGGGTGAAGGGCCTCATTGCCCGCTCCCCCACGCTCCATCTCTTCCTACCTGACCGTGTGCCTCATTGCTGCCTGCTTCCCTGCTGCCTGGACATAGCGCCTGGTATCGTAACCTGCACAGAGATAACAGCGCCCATTTGCGCAACATTGCCGATTAAAAATAACATAGCCTGCTCATTTTAAAAATTGAAAGTGCATCTGCTGATTAACTATTGTGCACGTTAGCGCGTCATTGTTGAGAAGTTAATACTTCATTTGTTCAGTGCCGGTACTCGGCTGTGCCCCGTTTCGATTTTCAGCCCAAGTAGCCATTTTGTTGTTGTTTGTCCACCCCTGACCCGTGTCTCCTCCCCGCTCCCGCCTCCCAGCTGACCCTCCCTCGCCCCCGCCCCCCCCACCACCCATATATGACATATGCACTTGCGCGCAGCGGTAACGCGCAGCGGTCGCGCCCCATGCGCGCCGAAGGTGCGCCAAAGGTAAGCCCGTCTACGCCCGTCCGCGCCAAGCCCGCGCCCAGCACCAGACCCCCTGGTCCCCGTGCCTCCCACACCACCGGCATTACATACGACGCCTCCACCCTCTTAGCCCTTAACCCCGGACGACTCCCCAACTGCGTCCAAGCCGCTCCTGGACACACCCATGGACCCTTCTCATGCATCTCCTGCAAGTATGACGGCACCAAGACCAGCTCCTCATCCACGAACACCAAACAGAGACCTAACCCCAACCACCTAAAATGCATCCTGCTCAACACCCGCTCGGTCCACAGACACGCCATCGACCTATGGAATCTACTAGACACCATCTCTCCGGACGTCGCCTTCCTAACAGAAACATGGATGAACGCATCCTCAGCCCCAGACATCACCATTGCCATCCCGGAAGGCTACAAGATCATCCGTAAGGACCGCACCAAGCAAACAGGAGGAGGCATTGCAATCGTCCATAAGAATTCCATCCGCATCTCAACCAGCTCAGACGCCAACCTTGCTAGCGCCGAACACCTTCACTTCCAGATTCACACCGACCCCAAGACTACACTCCGAGGCACCCTCCTCTACAGGCCACCAGGACCCCGTGCACTATTCAGTGAAGACATCACTGACTTTATCACCCCACACGCCCTCCCCTCCAAGGACTACATTCTACTGGGAGACCTCAATTTTCACCTGGAAAAAAGCAACGACAACAACACCACCACCATTCTGGACAATCTGGCCAACCTTGGACTCAAACAACTTGTTAACACCCCCACTCACTACGCAGGCCACACACTCGACCCCATCTTCACCTCCAGCAAACATATCTCCTTCAGCCACACCACAGCTCTCCATTGGACGGACCACAGCTGTGTCCACTTTGTCTACAAAAAGACCACAACCCACAACCTTCCTCAACCCACTCTGCGAAGAAACTGGAACAAAATCACCATCGACCAGATCTCCTCATCGCTTCTTCAAAACCCCCCGGCCCACTCTTCGAACGCCAACCAAGCAGCCACTAACCTCACTCATTGGCTAACCAATAGCGCCGACAACCTAGCACCTTTGAAAAAACGTCAAATCAAATTAAGCAGCAAAAACGCTTCCTGGTTCAACGATGATCTTAAGACATCCAAGAAACTCTGTCGCTCCCTAGTAAAGGCTTGGAAAAAAGACCTAAACACCAGCACCAAGGACGCCTACAAAAACGCTACCCGCACTCACCACCAACTGATCCGGACTGCCAAGAAAGCTGCACTTAAAGAACGTCTAGACAACAATGCCCACAACAGCAAGGAATTATTCAACATCGTCAAAGAATTTACCAACCCCTCAGCCAACTCCAACGACATCACTCCCTCTCAAACCCTCTGCGACTCCCTAGCCTCGTTCTTCCACAACAAAATCGCCGACATCCACAACAGCTTCGACAACCAACACGGAGACCAACCCACCCAACCTTCAGCCGTACCCTCACCCCCCTTGGACATCCTTACTGACTGGAACCCAATCTCCACTGAGGACACCATCCACCTGATGAACTCCATCCACTCAGGATCCCCCACAGACCCATGCCCTCACCATATCTTCAACAAAGCTGACTCCATCATAGCACCACAACTCCGAGACGTTATCAACTGCTCCCTCAACTCTGCCACCTTCCCGGAAAGCTGGAAACACGCCGAACTCAGCGCCCTTTTGAAAAAACCCACAGCTGACCCCACCGAACTCAAAAACTACCGCCCCATCTCGCTCCTACCATTCCCGGCCAAAGTCATTGAGAAAGCCGTCAACAGCCAGCTCGCCGCCTTCCTCGAAAGCAACAATTCCCTCGACCCCTCACAGTCCGGCTTCCGAGCAAAACACAGCACTGAGACCGCACTCATCGCAGCAACAGACGACATTCGAACCCTACTGGACAATGGAGACACAGTCGCCCTCATCCTCCTTGACCTCTCCGCTGACTTCGACACAGTCTGTCATAACACCTTCCTACAACGCCTCAGAAACTTCGGAATCCAAAGAAAAGCACTGGATTGGATCACCTCGTTCCTTACCGGAAGAACTCAGAGAGTCCGCCTCCCACCATTCAAATCAGAAGCCACTGAAATCATCTGCGGCATGCCACAAGGATCTTCACTCAGCCCCACTCTCTTCAACGTATACATGAGCCCCCTCGCGACCATCGCACGCCAACACAACCTCAACATCATCTCCTACACTGATGACACCCAACTGATCCTCTCACTCACCAAAGACCCGAACACCGCCAAAACCAACCTACATGAAGGAATGAAAGAAGTAGCCGAGTGGATGAAGCACAGCCGTCTGAAACTGAACTCAGACAAAACAGAAGTCCTTATCTTAGGCACCTCCCCCTCCGCCTGGGACGACTCTTGGTGGCCAGAGGCCCTTGGAAAAGCACCCATCCCAACGGATCACGCACGGAACCTGGGCATCATCCTGGACTCCTCACTCTCGATGAACAGACAAGTCAACGCCGTCTCATCATCGTGCTTCAACATTCTTCGCATGCTCAAAAAAACATTTCGCTGGATCCCCACCGAAACTAGAAAAACGGTCACCCACGCACTGGTCACGAGCCGCCTGGACTACGGTAACACCCTATACGCCGGTACCACTGCTAAACTTCAGAAAAAACTCCAACGCATCCAGAACGCTTCAGCCAGACTCATACTTGACATCCCGCACAAAGACCACATTTCTAGTCACCTGAAAAACCTCCACTGGCTCCCCGTCAATAAGAGAATAACATTCCGCCTCTTAACCCACGCACACAAAGCACTTTACGAACTCGGACCCGAATGCCTCAACTCACGACTTTCCTTCTACACCCCCTCCCGCCAGCTACGCTCCTCCAACCAAGCCCTGGCTGCCGTACCCCGCATCAACAAAACTACCATGGGAGGAAGATCCTTCTCCTACCTGGCAGCTAAAACCTGGAACTCACTCCCCATTCACCTTCGCCTCACTCAGAACCACCTAGCATTCAGAAAGCAACTTAAAACTTGGATATTCGACAAGTAATTCCCCACCCTTCCTCAAGCGCCTTGAGACCCTCTGGGTATGTAGCGCGCTATATAAATTATTTGACTTGACTTGACTTGACTGGTCGCCCTTGTGGCGAGATCGCCATTCCTAAATTCACTCCTAGTCAGCAGAGGGGTCCTCCAAAGCAGACTCCCCAGAACAGCACCAACGGTAGGGTAAGCAGTCCTGAGCCAACCAGAGGATGTACACAGGTTGCTAGGGCACACAGATCACTGGGGTGGGCATGGGGCTACTGCTCCTACCCACCTCATTGTAGGCCCACAGGTAGCTTGGTGTTGGCATGAGTACAGTGAGGCAGGACCGACCTCCACTGATGCAGGTGGTAACACGTGTGTGGTCCACTGGTGTTTGGGATTGTGAAAGTTCTCTGGTGTTGGTGTTCATAAGTCCATATACTGCACTGTTTATTGTGTAGTGTTTTCTTACCACGAGGGCTTAATTCTTCATGATGTGTGCTTTTATTTGACCTTAAGTATGTTCTTGACATGAATGTGTTTTTAAAAATGACATGGCCTTAATACAAATGTTCCTCCAAGTTCATGCGCTATATGAGTACTGTTGGTGCCTCATTTGGGTTGGACCATACTGGGTATATCAGGGTGCTTTAGCTCCATACTTTCCACAATGGCGTACTTGAAGAAAAAGAAGGATGCCATTGCGGCTGAGCTGGAAAAGGGGGTGGGCAGCAAGAAGGGTGACACGCCCAAAGTGGTGGATGCAGCAAAGAAAGGTGGGTGGATTCAGAGAAAAGTGATCCTGCTCTTTCAAAGGGGACTGGAGACAGGAAACCTAGCCAGGAAAGATATCCTCACACGTGCCAGCTGAAATAAAAGAAAATATCTGGGTGTGATTTTATGAAGGTTTTTCTCTGATTGGCACAGAGGAGGGGGCTTAAAGCTAGTATGAAGGATGGGAAAGGATCGGCGAATGAAAGGCGACCCAAGGTGAGGAGAATATAACTGGCTCTTTGGGCTTAATGTATACGTGACTGTGATGCCGGAAAAGAAGCCATAGTTGGCAGGCTCAATTATATTTGGTGCCAGTAATATCCTTAAGGCTCATCACATTTATGGGGGCATGGCTTGGCTGGCTTATGACTCAGATTATAGGTGGGCTAAGGTCAGGACCGTGATGAAGGAGTATTCCGAAACGCTACGTTTTTGCCATTAAACACTTATTTGCAAGCACTCTGAGCGTCTGGTGTTCTTCTTGGATCAGGAAGAATTTGTTTTTGAAATGTATATATATATATATATATATATATGTGTGTAGAGCAAAGTGCGCAAGCGCTTTGGCAAAGGCTCACCGCAGTCTCCAAACCATCCGGTTTCTTAGTGGCTCCCAAAGCGATGATTGAGGATTCCCTCTTTCTTTAAAAGAATGTCCGACGCGTTTCGGGTCCAAAAACCCGCCCCTTATTCATGGACCTCAGAAAAGACTCCCTACCCTATAACACCACAAAATTCACAGCCTACATCTAAATGTAAAAAAAATACTTCCATAATTCACATAATTAATTAGCAATTAAAGAAATATTAATAATTAAAAAAACAAATTAAAACACATACAAATTAACTAACTTCCCACCCTTTACACCTCTAATCCCCACAACACACAGCTAATATTAAACTGTAAAAGAATTAATCACACAATTAAAAAGTATTTTTAATAAAAAAACTAATTGTATTTAACAACTAATTATAAAGAAAATACAATTAATTTAGTCCCCACCCTTTACCCCTATAAAACCAAAACCCACACACAAAAACATTCAACAATTAACCTTATTAATTATCAATTAATTAATATTAATGAGCAACTAATTAATAATGAATTAAACATAAATTACTTCACACCCTTTACTCCTATAAACCCCACAACCCACACCTAGAATTAATTACACAATTTTCATATTTAATTATCAATTAATTAATATTAACAACTAATTAATTAAACTTAGATTACTTACCATTTTTACCCCTATAAACCCCACAACCCTCACCTAAAATGAATTAGTTTCCATATTTAATTTTCAATTAATTAATATTAATTAACAACTAAACACTAATTAATTCAAAATAAATTACTTTCCGCCCTTTACCCCTAATAAACCCCACAACCTGCACCTAAAATTAATTACACAATTTCCTTATTTAATTTTTAATTAATTAATATTAATTAACAACTAATTATTAATTAAAAATACATTAATTCCCATCCTTTACCTCTATAAACCCCACAACCCTCACCTAAAACAAATAACACAGTTACCATAATTAATTACCAATTAACACATTAATATTAATTAATAACCAATTAATAATGAAAAATAAAATATTTCCCAAAATTAACACTATAAAATCAATTAAATAAATATAAATAAGTAAAGAATAATCATTAATTTATTATAATTAAATTACTTCCCACCCTATTCCCATATAAACCCACAACCCGCAACGGACCTAAAAAGCACAAAATGGCATTAAAATAAAATTGATAACTACTAAACATTTAACACATATACTAAAAAACATAAACCATACTTATACAAAAAAATACATCACATACATTTAAAATATATACTAAAATACATAACACTAATTAAAAATAGATATTTTAAATATCTATATTTTTGCAAACTATATTTATGACTTCTATATTTTTTAAACAATATTTCTTACCTTAAAATCGATATTCTTGACCACGATATTCTTGCTGTCGATATTTCTGTGTCACGATATTTTCAACTCGATATTTCAAGCTCCATATTTTGCTTAAATACCGTCCCTGAGACTTAAGGGTCGATTTCGATTCGGGAAAAAATGCTCCTAATAGCCGTTCGGAGTGTTTTTCCCGTACGAATCATACCCTGCAATGTCCCCCGTACGTACGACGAAGTACGATTCGTACCAGGAGCCGTACTCCGTACGAGTCGTACAGAGACGTACGAATCAAATCTCCGTCCGAATCTCCCTCGGATCCCGCTGTACGCGACATCTGTACAGTTCGCTGCTGGTTTTTACGACCCAGCAAGTACGATACGTGTCGGGTACGCACCATATGACCCTTTTTCTACGGGAGCTGAATACAGCCTTAAAAGCAGAGTTCGCGCCGAAACAGGTACAGAAGGCCCCCAGGATACGGTGCGTACCCCCCATGATCGCAGGGGTACGGTGCGTACCCCTGCGATCATGGGGTATATGCACCGTACCCCATGTACGATGGGTGTACGCACCGTACACCCATGGTGTACGGTGCGTACACCCATCGCACATGGGGTATGGTGCGTACACCCCATGATCGCAGAGGTACGCACCGTACCCCTGCGATCATGGGGGGTACGGACCGTACGGTGTGTATGTGTTTGTGTGCTTTTCCGTACGACTCGCCCTTACCTGACGTGGACCGTACGAATCGCGTCCTCATACCCCGGTCTGGATCGTACTCGTCAGGTCGTACGGCATGTGTACGAGTCGAACGGCATGTGTATGAGTTGTACGGTTCACGGTTTCAGCCTTGCAATACGTACGGATCGCGACGATTCGGATGGATTCACGGAATACAGATCGTACTACGCAACTCGGACGGACGGGTACGATTCGTACAAGAGGGCTCCGGATCGGAATTGACCCCATAGAAACAGGAAGCAAGCAGCCAAGCCCTTGAGTCATTTTGGTTCTGGTTTGGAGAGCTGCAGATTCACTCCCAGTGAAGAGGGCCGCAGGCAGCAGGTCATCACATCCGAACAGAAGTCCAGCAGAGTAGCAGTCCAACAGAATGGCAATCCCTTTAGCAACGCAGCAGTCCTTCTTCTTGCCAGAGTATCCACTGGTCCAGAAGCTTACTGAAGTTTTGGTTTCAGAGGTCCGGTACGTATGCTCAGTTGTGCCTTTGAAGTGGGGGATACTTCACAAAGATATCTCTGAACTGCACAGAGTCTCTGCCCTTCCTGCCATGGCTCCAGACTCCCTGCAGGGGGTATGCAGCCTTTTGTGTGGGGACAGGACAAAGCCTATTTAGATGTGTCAGCTCCTCCCTCCCAGTCTGCCCATCAGGATGCGGATGGCCCATCAGTCACACCTAAGCGCTCTTTATGTGTTGCTATCTAGAAGGAATGCACAAAGCTCAGCTGTCACACACCCCGGATGTGTGGTTGAGCACCACACCTCACCAGGGTGTGGCATTAGGAGAATTTGGCTGTCCCAATTCTCTGGCTGGAAGAGAGGGCGGTGCATGACTCTTTCTTGGTCACAGACGGCATAAGGTTTGCGCATCACTTCCGCTCCTGCTGCTGCAGATAAGGGGCCTACATAGGGCTCGTTGGTCTGGGCCACTTCCTTGTCACCATTGCGACGACAGGAGCGGATCAGCGGCACAAGCAGTTTTTTCTTGTCTTTTCTCCAGGTTGACGCGGCAACGTTGAGGTATTCACCCAGTGTTTCACACCCAGCTCCAGGAAGGCAGCCTCTTCCATCATATGCCCCAGGAGCTGCAAGGGTTTGAGTTCTCGCACCCGACCCAAGTTAGCACTCTGTGGTGGCTCTGGTGGTGAACACCAGGGTGCTCGGTGAAGAGGTTACATGGGGCTACCCTTTGAGCATTTCCTTCCTTGTTTGTAGAATTTTTACACGGTTTGGAGAAGCAAATCTTTGGCCTCCCTAATTCCAAGGTTAACCCGGCTTATACAGGGGATATTCAGATGCCGATTGCACAGGCAATGCTGCTGTGTACCTGGGCTCTACAGATAGCACCAAGAACTAATTAGCCTCATTGCTGACAGGTATTCGTTGCATCTCGAGAGAAGGTGTTTTCAACCCGATTGGCGGTTTCCCTTGCAGCCCCCCCCCCTCCATTTTGAGCGTTAAGTGGTAATGTGTGTGCACATGAGGTAATTTTAAGGTCTTATTAGCATATTTTGAATGGTTTCCTCTGTGCAAGAGAGCTAATTGTGCACCGGAGGCTACTCTGGGCTACTGTGTAAGGTCCAGGACTCTCACTCTGAAGGTTGGGGGTGTGGGATTAGGGGGCTCTTCAATTTTTGAGCTCTTTAAGTTACCTCACATCCTTCCTGGGGCCAGTGATTTTAGGGGTAGCCGGGCCATCAGGCTTTTGCAAGGGGTCTCATCTAGGCATAGGTGTGAGGGGTGCAATTCTTTAATGGAAGTTGTTGTCTTTAGTGTGCAACTTTGGTTTTCCCAGTGGGCCCACATCTGTCTAGAGTAGTCACTTTCCCTCTTTTCTGCCTATTATTATTGTAGTGCTGCTGCCTAGCTGGCACAGGGTATTTGTTCTCCTTCTGCTGCAATGGCAGTCAAGCACGTGCTTGAATACTTTATTGCCCATTAGGTCTCAAGGGTATGATGCCTTCCAAGGACGGTAGAGTAAGCATGAGAAAGGGATGTGGCCCAGAGTTATCCCAGCTTTTGAATATGGTCCAGTCTAAGTTGAGTCAGGGTGGGGAGTCAGGCAGCTCAGCATCCGAGCCGGAACCTGCGCCTGAACCAGACCAAGTGGTGGAAGAGCACCTGAGGCGCTCTAACGTCCCTCCTCGGGCTGTCTTCCCTCTGGTAAAGAGAAGGGCCAATAAGCAGTCAGTTCAGCCGCAGTGGGCTCCATTCATTCAGGGGCTTTGGGGATCCCTGAGCAACTCTGCGACTGAGGGCACCAGGAGGACACTAATCTCCCACCCTTGCCACTTATTGCACCCTCCGCATCCGCTGACTCTCAGCAAGCACTACAAGGCTCAAATGAGGTCCTCTCTGTACTAGCTGATATTAGACAGTCATTGAAGCTGCTTTTGGAGCAGAAAACCAGGACTTTTTCAGAACAACATGGGGTAGCTTTTTGCTCTCAGTCACAGGGTAGGTCGACAACTCCCCCTTTGGGTTATCACATCCAGTGTCTCAGACGCCACTCCCTGGCTCCCAATCATTAGGGATGGAGCCAGCCCCTCAGGGCTCTCAAGCAGGGCCATCACACCAGATGGCAACGACTGGCTCGAGGGTGGGGGTCAGGGGTCCGTCCAGACCCCACACTGGGTTGCTTTCATCAGTTGCATTTTTACTATCTCCACTAGTGGGTCCAGCAGCAGGAACTCAGGGAGGTAACGCCCTTATTGCCCCCTGAGCCTCTGAGCCCACCTTCCTGTCTGCCATCACTGATTTGCAGAAGCAGGTGGAGTGTATTGCAAAGGTACGAGAGGGCTGACCCCGCTGCTCAGAGCGTGGGCTCAGGTGGGTCCATCGGTATGCAAGAACCCTGCCAAAGCTGCATCGGGTAAAGGGACTGAGGGCTCTGCTAAGGACTCTGGTTCTGTTGGACAAGTGTTGGGTGGGAAAGAGATATGAAAGGGTAATGTTGTTGACATTTTTTTACTGATTAGACTCAAGAGATGGGAGGGCTAGCTGAAGGAAAAAGAGGGGAGGGAAGGCTCTTCGAGGGACAAGAAGCCTAGTGTCAAGGAATCCATCACTAAATAGCTTTTTGGTTTTAATGTTTTAATGACTGTTATTCAGGAAAGGAATCCAGAAGTAGCCTCGCCCATGATATTTTATGCCAATAAGATACTTAAAGCGCATCACATATATGGTGTGATGGCTTGGATGTATTACGATAGGGACTTCAGATGGGCTAAGGTTGAGTACCCTGAGATTGGATGGGACCAAATGGAGGGTAGTGTATGGCTAGAAAGTGTAAATAGCAAAACTCCACTCAAATAGCCTTTTCATGCGCAATGGGGTAAAGGTAGCAAACAAAGGTCGAGTTGGGCATCTAATAGAAAGTTGTGCACCGGACCAGCGTGGTCTTGTAAATTTGATCATGCGTGCTCCTTCTGCGGGCATCCCTCTCATTCCAAATCTAAATGCATTCAAAAACCTAAAAAGAAAGGAGAAGGCTCTAAGTCATCCAACCAATAATATCTTACCTACCCCTGTTACTATTGAGGAACTGCTCCCTCAGCCTAATTTGTACCCTAATGGGAAGGGATGCTCAGTAGTTATATCAAGGTTTCACTACTAGCTTTTACATACCGGTCCATGATGTTTACCTGTTCTGCATTGCAAAAATCTGTTGTCAGTGCATGCACACCTAGGGGTGGTAGCCCAGAAGTTGGAGAAGGATGACTTGTTAGGAAGGATTGCGGGTCTTTTCCCTGCACCCGCATTCTCTCATTTTGTTTGTTTCCCGCTGGATGTGGTCCTGAAGAAAGATCCACTTCCGCCTGATCCATAACCTCTCAGCACCCAAGAGCTTATCTGTCAATGATGCAATCAATCAATTCACTGGGAGTCAGAGGGGGAATAAAAGGACAAAGAGAGGCCGCCCCCCACTCACAACATTATAAACAACATGAGCCTCTCCCCATTTACACTTAATCCTAACAGGAATGACAATCCCAGAGTTTTCAATAGCCTTTTCAATTCCCTTGAGTGTGGTAATTTGCACTACTCTGATCTGTCACAGTGTATTCTCTACTCTTTTCTTAAAAACAACTCATATGACCATACAGGCTGCATTCAACCTATCTCCAAAAACGTGTGAGGGAAGAGAGAGAGTACCTCATGGTAGAACCACCAGAGGGGTTGCTGACTAATACTTACCAGTTTACCCACTTCTCATCACTGGCAACTCCCTCTCGTAGTGTGAAAGAAAAAGAAGAAAGGAAAGAAGAAAACAATAAATGTTCTCCTTTTAAAGAGCCAGAACATATATCGTGAAAAAGTGCTAGTACGACAAACTACTCGTGCTTACTATTCAGTGCACGTGCCAATTTAACCCCGTGAGAATCTGTGAACGTGATTCTCACCGTTAAAAACCGGTAAGGCTTGCTGGCCAAACAACTTTTTATTCCATGCTGCAAGCCTTCCCAATTAAAATTGGTTCTTATGAAACCATATTCAATCTGCTATTGCCAACATGTTTCGTTGCTCCTCCTTCACGCACCTTCATCAGGGCTACTAGGGGTTCACACTTCCAATCTTTACTTTCACTCCAATCCTCTGATGGTATTAACAACAAACACAATGTCAAGCTGATTTTAAACCTCCATCTGCCTTCTGCAGGATCATAGCGAGACTCAATATAGTTGTGATTGACCTTCGAGAGGTCAACAAGATTGTGCCACAGTTTCCCGTGGTACCTGATATTACCGCATTATTGACTTTGATTCCTGCTTCGGCAGTTTGGTTTTCTGTCATCGACTTGAAGAATGCTTTCTTCAGTATTCCTATTGCTGAGGAGAGTAGGGATATTTTTGGCTTCTCTTTAGGAGGCCGAAGCTTCCGGTTTAAGAGAGCTCCCCAAGGCTATAGTGAAAGTCCCTCAATTTATAGTCAAGCGTTGAAAACTCAGCTTGACGGGTTTGTGTTACCAGTTGGTTCTACTCTTCAGTATGTCGATGATTTGTTGATTACTGCTGATGACGAAGAGATTTGTAAAGAGGCTACTCTTTCGTTGTTGCGATGTTTGTCTGACCTTCATCATAAAGTGTCGCCTTCGAAGTTGCAATATTGCCGCCAAGAGGTAACCTACTTAGGTCATCTCTTGTCGAAGGAGGGAAGGAAATTGACCCCAGAAAGAATTCAAGCGATTGCGCAAATGAGTGTGCCATCGACACAGAGAGAAGTTCGTGCCTTTTTGGGTATTACGTCATATTGTAGACAGTGGATCCCCAATTTTTCACTGTCGGCGAAACCTCTGTTAGCATTGACTCTGAAAGATACTCCGTATCATCTTCCTTGGTCTGATGAATGCCAGAAAGGTTTTTCTGAATTACGTGATGCATTGTGTTTGGCTCCTGTGTTGGATACTCCAGACTATAGCAAGCCTTTTACGTTGTATGTGCACGAGAGAGAAGGATGTGCGTTGTCAGTGTTGACACAATCTTTTGGGGACAAGCAGCGTCCATGTGTGTATTTCTCAGCAACATTAGACCCAGTTGCTAAAGCATTGCCGAGTTGTTTGAGAGCAACAGCCGCAGCTGCCGTTTCTATTCGACAGTCTGCTGGTTTTGTATTGGATAATACGCTGATTGTGATGGTTCCGCATGCAGTGGATACCTTGTTAAACAGGACTAAGACACAGCACCTTACTAGTGCACGTCTTTCAGGCTACGAGTTGACACTGTTGGCTAGCCATGTTCACATTAAAAGATGTAATGTGTTGAATCCAGCTACGTTGTTGCCGATCTTTACAGAGACGGATGCTCAAGAACAGCATGATTGTTTTCTTCGTACAGAGGAAGAAACAAAAGCTAGAGTGGATCTTAGGGAGACTCCTCTTGAGAATGTTGATGGTACGCTGTGGGTTGATGGTTCGTGTTTTTAGCTTCCGAATGGTGAAACGACTGCAGCATATGCTATCACAACTTTAAATACAGTTGTTGAGACAGCACGCATACCACAGAATTCTGCGCAAGCAGCAGAGTTGATTGCACTGACTAGAGCGTGTGTGTTGTCGGAAGGAAAGCGAGTGAATGTTTATACTGATAGTCAGTATGCGTTTGGTGTTGCGCACAGTTTTGGACGTTTGTGGAGAGAGCGTGGGTTCCTTACTTCTCATGGAACTAAAATTCAGCATGGGCAGTTAGTGAATGAACTTTTGGAATCCTCACTCTCCGAAAGCAGATTGCAACTGTGAAATGTAGTGTGCATAAGAAAGTTGTGGATGATGTTGGTCGAGGGAATGCGTTTGCGGATGAAGTTGCGAAGGAAACAGCGAAAGACATGATGAGCCGTATGTATGTTGCAGGACCAGCAAGATGGGTTATGGCTGGTGGAATGTGTGAAGACACGATAGAAAGTGTGAAGATGATTCAGGCTGAAGCTACAGAAAAGGAAATGAATGTTTGGAGAGAGAGTACGGGTATGTTGGATTATACAGGTTGTTGTATTGAGTTGTCGGAACACCAGCGATGGTTGTTGCCAGATGCGTATGTGCTCCCAGTGGTTACAATGGCTCATGGATTGGCTCATATAAGTTCGAAAGGGATATGTAAGTTGTTGGCTCCAGTTTGGCAGAATGCTGGAATACCGAAATGTGCAGAGAACGTGGTGAAACATTGTATGATTTGTCTGCAATATAATCCTGGTAAGGGAACTCCAACTCCAGCTGGTCATTTTGCTCCTCCGACGTATCCGTTTGAGGTGATACAGCTAGACTATATTCACATGGATAGGTGCAACAATCTGAAGTACGTTCTTGTGGCTGTTTGCGCTTTTTCCAGATGGATATATGCCTACCATCTAAAGGATAATACTGCCTTGTCTACAGCCAAGGTTTTGTTAAGAGAGTATTTCCCTAGGTATGGATTGCCGAGAATTGTATGGTCAGACAATGGGAGTTAATTTGTGGGTCAAATCATGAAGAAAGTATGCTCTGGATTGGGAATCAGTCAGAAGTTCCACGCAGCGAATCACCCCCAGTCTGCTGGACTTGTTGAATGTTACAATGGTACGCTTAAGCTGAAACTAGCTAAGGTACAAGCGAGCACTGGTCTTACATGGCCAGATGCCTTGCCGTTGGCTCTTTTGTCAACAAGGACGACTGTGCATTCTCGAGTGGGACTTAGTCCGTATGAGATTGTGTTTGGTCGTCCAGCGAATGTTTGGGGAGTGCCTCGTCTACAGCAGTATTGAATACCCTATGTTGGTGGATTACTTACATGACTTGACTGCTAAATTACGTGTTCTCCACCAACAGGTCTATGACAGTTTACCGACAGCTACTACAGATCCAGGCCACGTACTTGAACCTGGACAGTACGTTCTTGTGAAGAATTTTCAGCGTACCAAGAACTTGCAACCTAGATGGACCGGCCCCTATCTGATTTTGTTGGTTACTAGAACCGCTGTTAGAGTAGCAGGCAAAAAGAACTGGGTGCATGCCACCCAATGTAAAAAGTTCCTTTGCCTTTACCATATGATCAGTGGGTAAGGGATGGTATCGCCGATTCTGATTGTGAGAAGGTCCCTAGATTCATTCCATTTAGTGATGCTCATTTGACATGGACACGGTCTGAACGTGAGGATGATGATGTTCTACAAGCTGGTGTGCCTCCTCATCTGAAGATTGACACCACCAATCTGGATCTTCTATTAAAAGATCAGACTGTGCCAGACAAAGAGCGCTACGATTTGAGACCAAGAAAGATTGTACATATGGACAAATAAATATATATTTTTTTTATGTAGCGAATTTACACTTTGGCAGATCAAGAAATTTTTTTGTCTTTTTCTTTTTCGAACCATAATCCGGGTTCAGCTGTAGGGTCGCGGTATAAAGACTTGGGATTGCAAGCCGTGTGGACCAAGGTCGACGGTTCTGGTTGGTCCAAGGGCGTTCCCTAGACTGACAGGCTCATTCCTTAGTGGAAGAGAACCAACTGCCGCGAACAGCACGGTTAGAGGATGGAGTTTTTTGACGCTGCCCAGAATGTTAGGAAAATGGACTCTAAAGTCCGAATATGTATATTGGTTCGTAGCAAATGTTTTTTAATAATGTGTTTTTTAATGCTTTTAAATATTGCATTAGCTTGTGTGGGTTTGGCTTTCTATGCCACACAACAGCCGTCTGCACCTACTTCCCAACCTATGTCTTTTCCAACTACTGTTTCTTTACAATCGTTTCATATTTTACCTGAACACGAGCAAATTAGAAGGTCGGAATTTGTGAATAATTCCTTTGTGCAACTTCTCCATCAACACCAGTTAGTAGTGAACACCACTAATTGTTGGGTGTGTGGTCTTATGCCACATACTATGGATAGAGGTATTCCTTATCTGGTTCTGCCATTCAGTTACAATGGGTCCGTATGGGCATATCAGACGATGTTTATTTATGCCATCGAAGTCTATCCCCTGCGTTCCATGAGAAATAACTCAAGTAATAAAGCCTTGGTGAAGGGAATTACAGATATGAGTGGAGATATCGAAACGTATAAGACTATTCCCAAGGATGAGTTACTAGCATATGTTGGCTGGAATACAACCGGATATAGTATTAGTCTGGGTGAGAACCAGAGACGAAAAAGATCACCTCCGATTTGGATTGTACCCCATCTTGGTCATTTTTGTCTGCAAGGGAAAGGCAAGAATACGAAGCTCAGTTAGGGAAGAGTGTTTGTACTCAGACGTATGTTCTTGCGTCCCAAACTTCCCCACGGTCTTTAGCAGCTAAGGGCACGTATTTTGTCTGCTATGATAGAGCATATACATGGTTGCCCCCTGATTTTTCAGGGACATGTTATGTGGCATATTTGTTGCCTCCTACGTATACTGCTTCTGTAGATTACCACAGAACGAGAGTTGTTAGGGGTATCTTCGATCAGGAAGATACCGCTGGACAAGAAGTGGGAGACTTTTTCAAGGGTTTCCTACCATTTTGGGGACCTATGGCAAACAGTAGAAACCTACGCCAATTGACGAGAGTGGTCGAATCCACCATAAATGAAACTGCCGGTGCCCTTAGTAATCTGACCGCTGAGCTTCAAGTGGATCGCCTTATGACGTTGCAGAATCGAGTTGCGTTAGACGTTATACTTGCAGACAGAGGTGGGGTATGTAAAGTGATCCAATCGAGTTGCTGCGTTTTTATTCCAGACAATGCTCCTACAGTATACGAGGCTATTTCCAGACTGCATAAGATCTCCAAGTCTATACATGTGGACAAAGGAGATTGGTCGTTCACTGGATGGTTTTGGGGACTGTTATCCAATTGGGGATGGAAGATTCTGATGATCATTGGGATGGCTTTAGCGATTCTTTTCCTGTTCTGTCTTTGTGTGCAGTGTGCTCCTGCTATATGTGGCCTCTGTGCTACTATGTGTGCAAGGAGACCTGTCCCAAGAGAGGTACTAAGTAATAGGATTACGCTCCAGCAACATCTTGATGATCTGATGAATATAGACCTGGACTCAGATTGACGTGAGTTTAGGTTATTGCCTATGTAAGGGCAAAAGGAGGGTCTAAGGTTCCGTGAATTCTGAACCCGTCTCATAAAGGTCATGGTTTCGTTATGAATTTGATATTAGCGAACCGTAATTAGTTAGTGCGGCAAGTACGAGTGCTTTCATCACGTTAGGCCGATGGATTCACTACGTATTTAGGGATTTCGTTTGAACCCTTGGGTTCCATTTTGTGTATGGCAGCCATTTTGTGGTTGCCCTCACATAGGCCGATGACTGTGGCTGAACTAGTCTTTTTAAGGACATGTACACCATAGCTCCAGTTCGTGCTGACTTCTGTTTGACCTGAGTGAACTGACCCTGTTGCCTGAAGCTGACCTTGTTAAACCAGTTCCTGCCCTTTAGCTGATCAAGATTAAGCGTCAGAGCACAGGACATCATAAACTTTTAATGCACACAAATATGCCTTATCCTACTCTCACCTGTTTCTGTTCCTTTCTTTATGGTCTATTTATGATTGGGTTGCGGCCTTTTTTATTATGGTTTCGTTTGACCTGTCTAAAGAAGAATGTTGGGTTTGACCGATGATTGATCATGGGCTGGGCAACTGAAAAGTGGGTTTGTCGTCATGCGATACTTTAGTTGTGGAAACATGTGATTGGTTAAACTGTAAACAAGGAATGTTTGCCTGAAGCATAATGTTTGGCATAAAAAGGGATGACTTGCTGTGTAAAATTGAGCAGTCTCCTGAGAACTCATACCGTGATGTTTCTAGGACTTCTGTTACTGGCTGCAGCCAATAAATTTGATCTTTGACGCCATCAAGAAGTATCCCGTGTCTCTGTATTCTAAGACAGGTGAACCCGAAGACTTTGGGCATGTCCCTGGCGCCGCTGAGTCTTAAATAACCCAGTTCTTCACCTTACCGGTTTTTAACGGTGAGAATCACGTTCACAGATTCTCACGGGTGTCAATGGGCATGTGCACTTAATAGTAAGCACGAGTAGTTTGTCTTACTAGCACTTGTTCACGATATATGTTCTGGCTCTTTAAAAGGGGAACATTTATTGTTTTCTTCTTTCCTTTCTTCTCTTTCTTTCACACTACAAGAGAGAGTTGCCGATGATGAGAAGTGGGTAAACTGGCAAGTATTAGTCAGCAACCCCTCCGGTGGTTCTACCGTGAGGTACTCTCTCTCTTCCCTCACACGTTTTTGGTGATAGGTGGAATCCAGCCTGGATGGTCCTATGAGTTGTTTTTAAGAAAAGAGTATAGAATACACTGTGACAGATCAAAGTAGTGCAAATTATCACACTCAAGGGAATTGAAAAGGCTATTGAAAACCCAGGGATCGTCATTCCTGTTAGGATTAAGTGTAAATGGGGAAAGGCTCCTGTTGTTTATAATGATGCAATCAACCCTGCACAGTGTTTGGTGACCTACTCATCCTTTGACATGGCATTGGCTAAGGTGCACAAGCAAGGCACGGAGCATATTTGGCAAAGATGGACATTGAGTCAGCTTTTAGGCTTCTGCCTGTTAATCCTGATGATTATTACTTGCTTAGTTTTCAATATAATTGTCAATATTTCTATGACAGATGTATGTCAATGGGCTGTGCAGTCTCTTTTAACTAATTTGAGCAGTTCAGCTTGATGCTGCTATGGTTATTTAATTAACAGATCTGTTTACATGGACATCATATATTATCTTGACGATTTCCTCCTATTGGGTCTGCCTGCTTCAGGGGCCTGGAGTTGAGCTCTGGGGAAGTTGATTTCTTTGTTCAAAGATTTGGGGGTCCTGCTCTAACCCAATAAGACAGTGAGCCCGTCCACCAGTATGTTCTTCCTGGAAATTGCGATGGACACAATTGTGTGTGAATGCAGGCTTCTTCCTGACAAAGAGTGTGCCTTCTCCCTGGTGATTGATTCCACTCTCTCAGGTAGAAAGATAATGTTACATCAGCTTCAGGTTCTCTGGGGTCAACCCAATTTTGCTCTCCACATTATTCCCATGGGTCGCCCCTTTTCCAGGTTCAAAGTAAGGGCAATGGCCAGTCTCACACTTTGAAATCCCAAAAGGTGGTAGTCATTGGGCGGACTACGAGGAGCCAGAAAGCAGACTCAAGGTCTGTCTTTGCCAGCAATGCCCCCCAGACTAGTTTGCACAGTATTGCTAGAGCCTTGTCAATTGATGCATAATGCACTGAGCATAACTGCGGGTCAATGGCTTCATTCACTGAAGAACCTTTGAGAGCTGAGAGGTTGTGGATAACCCTGGGCGGCCAGCTACGCTCCATGCACGGAGTGCACGGAGTGCCGTCTCCTATGCATTTTGCGTAGCGGGCGTAGCCAGGCGGCACTACGCGCGCTCCGCAGACGGTGCGTAGCCGGCCGCCACCCGCCTCCCTCCCGCCCTCCCTAAATACATAAATAAACAGTATAGAAAGCTTTTAAAAACACTTACCTTGTCTGCCGCGTCCACGGGGCTCCCTCTCGCTGTCCCGCGATTCGCGCCGCCATTTCGGATCCTAATGCGCATGCGCGGGCGGCCGCGCATGCGCATTTCTCATGAGGAATGCGCATGCGCGGCCGCCCGCGCATGCACATTAGGATCCGAATCGGTGGCGGCGCAAATCGCGGGACGGCGAGAGGGAGCCCCGGGGACGCGGCAGACAAGGTAAGTGTTTTTAAATGCTTTTTATACTTTTATTTATGTATTTATGGAGGGCGGGAGGGAGGCGGGCGGCGCGGAGTGGGGCTACGCGGAGTGCGCGGGTGGGCGTAGTTGTGTGCCCACTTCGCGTAGCTCCGCGGAGCCCCACTCCGCACACTACGCCCAGGGTTAGTTGTGGATCAGTTTGAACTGCCCCGGTTCCTTTTTTGGGACCACCCCCAACAGGGAACACACAAACTTCCCGAAGAGGGGGAGGTGGAAAAGGAGCCAGCTATCCTGCCCAAGGCACCCTCCTTTCTTATTTTCTTGGACACCACCTCATGATGGGTGCAGGCTGACAGTAAATTGTTGCAGTGTGATGGGAGGCAGAGAAAGTACGTGGATCCTAAAAACTGGAGAAAGCTCCAGATATAGCAACCAGGCTGTGTCTTTGCACGGGTACAAGTTCAGCCATTGAATCAGCCTGATAATCTGAACCGGGATTGGGCAACTCACAACCAGATGGAAGATGTAGCTCCCTCTTTCTCTTTATCCCTTGAGTTCTTGTTGCATTTGAATTCTGGATGGGAAGGGAGGCTGCAAAAGGAGCAACTGTGCTTATATTTAGAGGATCCACTGGGCATGTGCAGACTTTCCTATAGAAAGCCCAACATGAGCCCTTCTTCTCGCCTGTCTGTTGCTGACGAAAAAGCAGCTTTAAAGCTGCTTCTCCCACCGTACATTGACCTCTGCTGGTCCCACCCTTTTTTCAGATCTTCAACTCTTGCCCATCTGAAATTCCGTTCATAATCTAACCAACCAGTACCCCAGTAAACATGGTGTGCTTTCAATATCTTGTTAGAGTAAAATATCATAGCGGTCATGACTACAGGTTTTCTCTCTAACATAACTGACATATAAACATTGAACCTAAATAACCAATTTGTTATCGTCTAATCCACCTTAGGCTTCTTATCCTTAGATGAGGTGTTCTTACTTTCTTTATCTTTTTGGTTGCATTCCCTCCTCTTTTTTCTTATCAAAGAGAAGATATCTACAAATTCCGCTTTCCATATTTTCTTTTTAACATCCAGTGGGACAAGCTAAGCCAGCTTCCCAGGCCAGGTCTAGATAACAAAGTGTTTTGTCTCCCCGCAACACAAGGGCAGGTAAGGGTCAGCCACACCGGCCAGGTAAATAGGGAAAATAACAACTGATGGACAGAATGTTGAACAATGACAAACATTCACTACATGACAGAGATTTGGGCCAAAATCCATCGTTAGTTTGCTCCCCATGCCATTCCAGTTTAAACCCTGCCATAGGCAAATCAGTCTTGACCCTGCAAGCTATGGGAACAGTTCAGCCGGAACTGCCAGGCCAGGTTCTCCCTGGACCAGAAACAAGCATTTTAGGACCGGTTTCAGGGTTTCACCCCTGATCAGCCAGGATAGCTTGATTCCAGTGGCATGGAGAGCACGGGACCCACATCTGGGAATATCCGTCCCACTTGGGATGACAAATGCAAAAAGAACAATTGATGGACAGAATTTTGAACAATGTCAAACATTCACCCCATCCTATGGGAAGAGTCCAGCCCGAACTGCCAGGAAGTAGGGCAGGCAAGGGCTGGTGCTCTCAACCGTACAGATGTTTGTCCCGATGGGGGACAGTATCTGGAACACAGGGATGGCTTAAACTGAATTGATGTTGGCAATTAAAGGCACTCTGACATGAGACAGGGACCTGCGGTAGCCCCGAGGCGGAAACTCTGCCAATGAGACATGGGCCTCGGATGCCCGCTTTGGTCAGTATTGGGTGGCACAGGGCGACGAGCTAAGAGATGGGGCCAAAGCAGTGCCCAGTTCCAAGGGACAAATTGCCCAATCCATTCCGCTGGAGCCCACTGCTCACGACAAGATGCAACCCCTGAAAGAAGGTCCAGGCGGCAGTACGGGAAGGCTGAGGCACTGCGGTGATGGACGGAGGTAACGCAACACACCCATGACATGCCGCACTTCCTGTCACCCCCACCTCTTTTTGGGGTGAGGCGACAGGAAGCCGTCCCTGGCTGTAACCACCCTTCGCAGGCATGTTGCCGAATCGGAAAAGGGATTCAGGCCAGGGCTTTAAGTGGGCCGGGTTTCACCGGGTCTGAGCACCAGCAGTTTTAAGGGGGGGGCTCGAAACGGGTCTCTATAGTGCTCTGTTTTGTGCCCTGGCACTGGCGGTCCCTAACTAACAACCATTAACAAAGGCAATAGTCCTGACTTGTTGTAGGTATGATGTTACTTGTTGTGTCATTTATCTGGATGCAATGAGAGAACAAGCAATATACAAGTCAGGCGGCACGCTATGCTAAGAACAGATTTTTAGAGTAAATGTTTAAGTCACTCCCTTAATTGCATTGGCCACACCCCATTGAGAGACCCCCCAGTTTTTCCATCCCACTTAAAGCCCTCATTCAGGCCGGGGGGGGGGGGTTGCCAGTGTAGGGCATAGGGTAGCATTGGTCTGACATTGTGTGGCCCGTTTGGAATTGTGGTACTGGGCAGGGGCCATGGTCGGTGGCCAATAGGACAGAGAGTTGGAACCACCCCTAAGGGATACTGGTGGTTTCACCCGTGAGGACCCAGTAGTATGAATGGAATTCAGGCCTTCGTGTTGTGACAGTTCCAGGTAATACCTCCATGTAACTTAAATGTATATTAGTCGTTTCAAAAACTTTATTCGATTCCAACAAGAATCATAAAAGTCAAAACAATACATTTTAAAAACATAATTTGAATTTCATTTAAAAAAACAATTTGAAGACTATACCACTTTTTTAGTGGTAAAACATTAGTTAATATAATCACAGTTGTAGCCCATGGCTTTTCAATCAGATTTAGGTCAAGTTAATCATAATTTCCAATTACCTAAATTACATAGAAAAAACCTAAAACAGAAAAAGTCATAAACAACAATATACATGGGCTACAAACAAAAGCGTGGGAACAAATTTAACCATACCGTTTCCTAATCAAAATTGACACACGTATAAAATTTAGCATTGCACAGCAAACATCAGATGTGGACAAAGTTAACAAATGGTCATAACCCTCTTTATAGTGGCATGGTTGCTTTTCCTTAAGGATCGGCTTAATAAACCTAATTCTCGGATCCTTATATAAGGGGCAGAAGAGAACAAGATGCATAGTACTTTGGCTAACTCTGTTGTTACAGGGGCAGGGGGGCAGTCTCTCAAACCAACTCCCCTGTTTAGGAAACGCAAAAAGAAAATGCAGAATGTGTAACCTAAACCTTGTCAAATAGAACCGCCATTGCACTTGATTTGTAAAGGTTAAATAAAATTGATGCTGTAAAGTAACCTTAAAAGCGTGAGGGCTAACCAAGGAATGCACAAGTGAGGATTTCCAATAACTTGTTTTGATAACAGATTTAATGTCTCCCTGAATATTTTCGGGGTTATCAAAAATGTCACCCAGGCCTATTTTATGGAGTGTTACATTAACATAGCGTAACCACGGGATCTTATTCGTATTTGTCAATTTTAAACAATCCCGGAGGATGTCTCTAGACAGCTGTAGATCTTCTGATAGCCATATTTTACCCCATAATAATAGGGGGGAAAGGTGAATAATATCACTCACATAACTCAGACCTATCTCCTCATGGGCAAATTTATTTGAGGAACTTGATGGAATAGCCAATACACGCTTTAAAAATTTGTTCTCCGTGGTTTGTATTATGTCAGGGCTTTCGATTCCCCAAACCCCTGCCCCGTAGGTAGCTACCGACAAACATTTTGCTTTATACAAAGTTTTTAGATGTTCGACAGGTTTTTGACCCAGCTTCCCACAAAAACGGAACAGACCTTCAATAGAGCGACTAGCACTCTGGACTCGAGTCTTCATTAACGGGGCCCAGCTTAGTTTGTTATTGAAAAGGTTTCCCAGATAATTAAAATTTTCCACCTTTTCAATGATGGCATTATTTACTACAAACTTTCTGGTTTTTGTGCCCTTTGGGCCACAGACCATGGCAAAAGATTTGGTGAAATTTACCTTCAGGTCTAGGTCCAACATGAAATTATGGAAGGCATCAAGACAGTGCTGCATACTGTTTCCTGTGAGTGTCATTAATACCGTATCATCGGCATAAGAGAGCATCGGTATGCTCCTACCATTAACCTTAGGAAAATCATGGCAGTGGTCCAACAAATATTTTTCCAGCCCATTAGTATAAACTAAAAACAAAAAGGGGGCTAAAATACATCCTTGACGGACGCCCTCAGTCGACGGAATGGATTTAGTTTTCTCTCCCCCTGGCCCGAACCTTATGGCTACGGTGGTTGCTTCATGGAGTCTACGGAGCAAGTGAACCAAGGGTTCCTCGAAACCCATAGCCTCCATCATTTTCCACAGCTTGCTTCGACACACAGTGTCGAATGCACTTGAGAGATCCATGAAGGCAAGATGGATGGAAGAATTCATTGCCTTCATGTATTTCCCTATAATCAAAGCCAGGTTCAGGCACTGTTCAACGGTGCCTTTGCCTTTTCTGAACCCATATTGGGAATCAACAATAAGGCCCACCGAATCTGCCCATGTTTCTAATCTGGCTAGTATGACCCTGCCCAATATCTTACATGATGCATCAATTAGTGAGATTGGGCGGTAGCACCGGGGATCAGAT
Source organism: Lissotriton helveticus (assembly GCF_964261635.1). NCBI lineage: Eukaryota > Metazoa > Chordata > Amphibia > Caudata > Salamandridae > Lissotriton > Lissotriton helveticus. The sequence goes on along the minus strand of NC_136073.1, from coordinate 431,191,003 downwards.
CTGTTGCCCTTCTTAAAAATCGGCACCACTACTGCCTCCTTCCATGAGGTTGGAATACGGCAAATAACAACTGCTCTAAATACATTTAACAAAAGAGGAGCCCAAATCTTAATGTTATGCTTAAAAAAGTCCAGTGGGACTAAATCAGGACCAGGAGCTTTTAGTGATATACCTTTCAACAACGCATCTTCCACTTCTAGCAGGGAAAGTGATAAACTTAGGGAAAAAGAGGATTCAGGAACCACCAAATCCCTAGGGTCTCCTATTGAGAATTCGTTAAGTGACATTCCATGTGGATTAAAAATATCCCCAAAATGTGATTCCCATGTTTCACATGCAATCTGCATCACAATATTGTCCTTGCCATTACTTATAAAAAGGGGACGATTAATTACTTCCCAGAAAAGCCTATTGTCCTTCAATTCTAAGGCCTTTTCTAAATCTTCCCAAGCTCTATTTTTTAAGTCCAGCTTCCTTATTCTAATGGCTTCTTTATAGGCCAATCTAGATGCCCTAACCAAATCTATATCCCTTGGTTTTTGTTTTAATGCCACTTTCAGGGATCTATGTGTTGCCGAGCATGCAGCATCAAACCATCTGGGCCCTAACCTTTTATTTTTCCCAATTGGTTTTGTAAGCCGTTCGGCTACATGCCCACATAGTAACTCAAAATTCCCTATAACCTTTTCGGGGTTAGCTATTGTTGATAAACAAGCATCATATTCTGTACTATATCCATGTATTATTTCATCCTCAAGACCTGCTGCGTCTATTTTGCCCCACTTAATAGTGATACCTTGGTTTCTGTTATACTTTATAGGTTGTTCCCAGACAGAATGTTTGGGTTTAACAGGACACAGGAGGGATAAGATCAAAGGGTTATGGTCACTAGCAGCATTAACAATTACTTCCAGTTTATCAACATAGTGAGAATACCCACTGGAGATAATTGCGAAATCGATGAAGCTCATTGTACCTCTACTTCCCTGGAAAGTTGGTATCGGAGCCAAGTCTGGACCGGCCCAGGGTTCTACTATGGATAAATCATTCAAAATGATGATATTATTTAAAGCGTCCCCCTGGGGTGTATGTTTGAAGTGAGTCAAGGGATGGTCATAGGAATCTCTCAAACCACACACCTTCGAGTCCCCATGGGTGCATAACGAGCAGTTGAAATCACCCACCCAGATGACAAAGAGTAGGGGTTGCTCGTGGCGTGCCCTGGCTATGGCTTCCTCCAACTTCGACATAACAGTGATCTCATTGTTATCAAAAATGTTATAATACCAGTTAATTAATAACAATGGTTCAGGGAACAGATTCACCAACATCAACACTTGAAACCATGAGGTATCAACTATCTTAGTGATTACAAGTTTACACAGTTTTAACGAAATTGCTGTCATTAGACCACCCTTGGCCCTACCCGCCTTTGAAGGTACCGCTAGTGTATTAAGGGCACAAAAGCCCTCAATATTCTGAGTGGAACGGCTCCATGTTTCCTGGAGGCACAAAATGTCACAGACACCCACAAAATCTAACCACGCCTCATCCTCCAGTCTTGAGGCAAGCCCAGCAATGTTCCATGAAATTAGGCACATCCTTGATTCGCTTTGGTTCTTTCTGACTGACTCAGGTAATATTTCCGGGTTTTGCACTAAGATAGCTGGGCTTGGTACACTTTCTATATTATTACCAACCTCAGGGGCTTGGGGGTTAGAAGCACGATCGTCACCCATGGGAACATTCTCCCATAAGTTATCGTTACGACTTTCTCCCTTCTCCCTCTGGCTGGACTCTCCTACTATCAAGGCATTACATGGGGAATTTTGTGATGGTCAGTCTTGCTCGTCCATGCCCACAAGTGGATCAAAGCGGTTTCTCAAAGGGATATTATTTGGAAACCACCCCGCCACCTCCTGTGGGCAACCAAACATGTTGGTATTGGGTGCCCCTTGCCACCAATTATGCTGGCTATACCCATCAAGCCTATTTGTTGTCCGTCTGGTGTTGTGGACAATAGTCCCTGGACCGTCCTTAACATATTGGTTTCTAGGGGGATAAAAAAAGGTAAGGGGTCTCAGGACTATTGTGGGATTAGCTTCATACGAAGGCCGTGCACATAGGTGCTGTGTTGTGTGAGGATCAGCAAAAGTAACCACTATACAGTCACCTGCCAGGGACTTAGGTGTGGGACCTATCCAAGGCACTCTTCTAACCATTAATATACTGCTTCTTTGTTGGACAGGAAGCTGTGTATTAGAATTAAGCCAATGAATGACTTTATTTCTCAGTGAGTGGTGGTCCTCCTGGGAGTGCTGGTCCAACTCGGGAACTCCGGCTAATATGATGACAAAAGGCCCAGCTTCCGGTGGAAGGTCAATAAAACCTCCACGAAAATTGGGACGGTTAAATGGCCGCTGAGGATTATAATTTTGCCTTGTAGGGTTTTGTGTGGCAGCTCGTGGGTTTGGATTCTGCCTATGGGCCGGATTAGGCAAAGGACATAATTTTGGTGCAACAGAACTAGGAGTTGAAACGGTCTGGTTTACAATAGTAGTCGTACGGGGCTTTGGTATGGGTTTAACTATTGGTAAGGGCATAGGAATATTTTGAGGTATTTGTGAGGGTAATGGTAAGGGTGCTAATTCTTTTACCTGAGGGGATATTTCAATTTCACGGGGATTTTTAGCTTCCATATCCTTCAGACTCAGAGTGGCCAGGGTAACTATCGTCCTGTCCATTTCTAACAGATTGTTCTCTATGCGAGAAAGCCTCAATTCCAAAGGGGTTAGTAGTTGTTTTAACGTGGCCCAGACCATTTTTAGGAATTCTTCATCTCCCCCTCTATCATTTAATGATCCACACACCTGCCCCACCTGATCTTCCGTTATGTTCGACTCTGGGGAGGCAACCAAGATACTAACATCCGCTGAGATGTTTGCATCCGGAGCGACAATACCACCCAGAGTACCTGGGTTAATTTTCATACTGGCATCCTTTAACGCCAAAGATCCTAATGCCCTTCTACTATTGAAGAATTGTGATCTAGCAATTTTCGCTTTTTTCCGTGCATGTATGGCCCTAGCAATACATTTCTTTTTGTTAATTGCTGCTTTCCTGGCCCTACCTAAATTCGTGGAGTGGTTAATTTTAGGGGGATACAAGGTGCCTGACATGCAAGTTAATGTGACAAGATCCTTAATTGGTTCCAATCGGGTGGGTGAAGGGATCGAAGGGGAAATTGGGGAAGTAGTGGAAGGGGCTGGGTGGATGGCAGCCGTAATCAACAAAGGCTGAGGACCTACTGTATGCTCGGGGGTACGTGCAGAAGCAATATTCCCCATAGAAGATTTTCTAGTACTAGCTAGGTGATCGGATAGCCTTCGTGCAGCTTCAAGATCCAATGAGACCCTGTGCTGCATTTTGTTAATTTCCTCGTCTATGGCTAAGTTGGTTTTGACTAGGAAATCATCCAGTGTTCGATTAGAGTTACTCGCGGCCATGAGGGTTTTACTCCGACTACCCCGTGAGCACATTATACAGATTAAAAGTAGAACCCAATAAATAATTAATTAAATATTTAAATATTATGCCAATAAAACTGTATAATGCACCAACCAAGGGGCGTGGCCCAGCCCAGTCCTCTTAGTCCTCGAACGGCCTCAAACGGCCCAGTCTTTGCCCTGTCTTCGCCCGGGCTGCGTCCCGCGCTGCGGGAGGCGGAAGTTGTAATATAGGGGGCGTGGGGGGCGGGCCAGCAGGGAGAGCGGACCGGAAGCTCTCCGTCGGTCTAGCAGGGACTTCTGGGAAATGAAGTCCCTGCACGCTCGCAGCCCCGCTGACGCCTCGCGCCCACAGTCGCCTTACCGCCACAAGAGATGCCCTGATGAGCCGGTGTCCACAGCCTGCGTCGAAGCGGCACCCGCGAAGCGGGTGCGGCGAGGGGTGGGCTAGATATCCTGATAAGAAGGTGAGCAAAGTGCCGCTGTGCCTTTGGAGTTAGAAACTGCCGCTGGTTCTGGAATTGGTGTCCCACGCGTTGGAGGTCGGAAACACCTCTTAAGCACCTCGTGGGGGGGGGGGCGGGGGGCGGGCCAGCAGGGAGAGCGGACCGGAAGCTCTCCGTCGGTCTAGCAGGGACTTCTGGGAAATGAAGTCCCTGCACGCTCGCAGCCCCGCTGACGCCTCGCGCCCACAGCCGCCTTACCGCCACAAGAGATGCCCTGATGAGCCGGTGTCCACAGCCTGCGTCGAAGCGGCACCCGCAAAGCGGGTGCGGCGAGGGGTGGGCTAGATATCCTGATAAGAAGGTGAGCAAAGTGCCGCTGTGCCTTTGGAGTTAGAAACTGCCGCTGGTTCTGGAATTGGTGTATATTGGTCATCATTCCTTCAATATTCAAGCAACCATTTTGATAGAAGTGCTATACGTAAATTTCTAACCAACTGGATTGTAATTTATTAATTGTATTACCTTATATTAATTTACAGTTTCCGCTTGATTTTTTATTTATTTATGAAGTTTCATATAGCGTGAACATGACCCGTGAGGGTATGAAAGGGTTTTACAAATGATCGACGGAAGAAACAAGAAGAGCAAACCACAAAATAATCGAGAGCGGTACACAATGCAGTAGCTCCCAAATTGAGGAAAGAGACCTCCACATGGTCCAAGCTTTGAGAAAGTTACGTTTATGCCTTACAGTGAGAAAGTAAAGGTGACGCATGACCCTCTGCAAAACTGAAGGTCAAGACTTGTCATTGATCCTATTTATTTGGAGGGGTGTGAGATCCAGGCTGGGGGTTTCCGGGCCCTATGGAGCTTGGACACGGGCTCTATCTGACCACCCCAATGTGACGTCAGTGCTTGTAAGTTGTTATTCTTGGATTCGAGGGAGAGTCTGTGCGCCTATTAAACCGTCTAGGCATGCCTGTGTGTTCCCGTGTGAGAACAAGATTTTTTTTTTATCGGAAGGTGCAGGTGGTAGGATGTGGGTGGGGTTTCTGTGTGTGTGCTTCGACGTGTATTTCTACTTTAATGATTCAAGCTGCAGGTGCGTGCTGCAGGTGGTGTGGTGCAATACCTTTGCGTGTGGTTGTTTTTGCATTTTATATATTTGCCCATAAATTAATGTTCGGGAGATGGAGAATGTAGGTTGTGGGTGGGGTGTGTTTGTGTAATTGTGCGTCTATGTTTTGTAGATGGTAAGCGTTAGGGGTGATGGGCGTGTGCCCTACTGCATATAGGTTACTGTTCCTGTGTGTTATAGGATGTGTTGCACTAGTGATCACAAAGTGCGTGTGTAGGCTGTGGGATTTTGTGTGTGTGTGCGCGTGGATGCCTCTTTGGTTATGTCTGTGTTAGTGGTCCTGCAGCAGGCTCTGGTGGTGACGCAGAGCTTGCGAGGAAAGAAGACACTTGTGTGTATTTTCAGTAATACATCAGGGTCTGCTCCCCCTGACAGGTCCCGGCCAGGGGGCACGTGTCTGTGCGGCCCGGGAGCTCGCAGCTTGGCCGCCCCCAGCCCCTAGACACAGCCCGTCAGGCCTCGCAGCACTGTTTGTTCAGTCACCCCTGAGAGAACTTCACTCTTTCCTACAGGCCGTCCCTCGGCCCCTAGCGCAGGCCCTAAAGCACACCAAGGCAGCAGGTTGTTTATGCTTCTTCTTGGAGTGGGGCTGCCCTCTGCCTTCTGGTTTTGGTTGTAATGCTTTGGCTGTCTCTCCTGCGAGTAACCACTTGCATTCCTAACTCTTCAAACGTCCTCAGCTGCCTCTCTGGGTCCTGCCTCTGCACAATGGCCAACGGCCACCTCGTGTTTGCAACGCAGCAGGGTAATGGCGTCCATGGGCCCATGCTTCTTCTGTGGGGGGAGAGCCGCGCGCCTTCCTCCACAGACAGTGACTGCACCCCCTCTACAGACTGTGCAGGGTATGCCACCTTTCGCCCGCCCGTCCCCGGTCACGGTTCCTAAGTGGGCTCCTGTGCCCGCTAGTGTGATGGATTGTGGGTATTCCCGCCATCACTCCGCTCGTCACTCCGTCATTTCAGCTCTGCCCCCTCGTTGATATGCCCCACTCATCAGATGTTGTTTCTACCCCACGGCAGTGCTGTGTGATAGACCTGCCCCACCCCCCTCCCCCGCTTAGGCTGCGCCCCCTCCAATGTGATGTAGGATGGGTCGGTCCATTCCTCTGACCCTGTCCCTCTATTGTGCCATAGTACGAATCTGCCCCCCCCCCCACCCCCCACCTCAGACCGCACTCGTTGGTCGTGCTGTAGGACAGATCTACCCCACCCCTCAGATCCTATGCACTCGCTAGGGCAGTAGAATATAATTAGTCCACCTCTCAGTGTCCCCTTTGGCCGTGCTTCAGGATAGGTCTTCCTCCCCCACCCTCCATAGGACAGTAGAATAGATCTATTTATCATAGACGTCATTTATGGGTCGCGTCTGTGACCCCTGGAATGCCCATTGTGGCCCCTGGCACAGCGTCAGCAGTGGCAAAATCAGTGGCAAGCTCGTCCTTATGGGCGTCGATGGGGGCTTCACTCGCCGCGTTATTCTCAATTTTTTTTATTATACTAACAGTAAATAATGTAATAATACTCGCTATTACTTTAATTTAAAAAATGGATTAAAAATAGCTTAAATATGACTTTCTCTGGCAGCTGAGGTAAGTAAAGAAATGTTTTTAATGTATGTATGATGTGTGCGTGCTTGCAGTTTTGAGTGTGTTTATGTACGAGAGAATGTGTGCATGTGTAGGCAGTGTGTGTGTGTGTGTGAATAAATGTGCATGATTACGCATATGTGTGTGTGAGTGATAGTGAAGGTCAAGGGGCATGTGAAGTTACTTCCGCTACCCCGGGCATTTTGGCGAATTGACGTCCATGCAGAATGTACCCTTCGGTTGTGCTGCAGAATACACCTGCCCCACCCCTTCGGTACTGCCCTTCAGCTGTATTGCAGTACAGATCTGCCCACCCCTCAAACTGTCCTCTATGCTCGAACTGCAAGATAGGTGTATCCAGCCCCTGACACGTTACCCCTCGAGAGGAGAGGGGGAAAGAACGACCCCGCCTCTCAGACTCTACGATTGGTTGTGCTGCAGAATACGCCCCGTGCACAGGGCACAAAATACCCCTCCTCCCCACTAGCCGAGCCGAGGCCTTCGCATGTGCTCTGGTCTCCTCCTCCCACAGGCTAAGAGCAGGTGTGACACAGGTGTGCCTCTTCCTCGCCCAGCCCCTCATCCTCTGAGCTGACCCCGTTGCTGTAATGCTTTATACAACATCCCGCACCCAGACGCCCCAAGATTGTCAAGTGGCACCTATCTTTCCATGACCAAACTCCATACCCCCTCGCAGCCCCGTGCCAGTGACTTGAGATACCTCTCCACATCCCTAACAGCACTACTCCGTGTGTGTGACGTGGGATACCCCCTCCACACGCCACCCAGGGCTATTAATGTGGAATACCCCCTCACAGCCCGGTTTGAGAATCGGGATACCCCTCAACACACACATAAGCACAGACATTCTCACGACTCCCTCAGTCCCGCGTTTGTGATGTGGGATACCCCCTCCATACACCACCCGGGATTATTGATTCTAGATACCCCCTCACATCCCGGGTTTGAGATTTGGGATTACGCTCCCTCACACACACACCTCACAGCACTACCCCGGGTTTATGAAGAGAGATGAGATAACCCCTCACAGCCCCGTGTTTGTGATGTGAGACCCCCCACACACACACACATCCCTCACAGCACTACCCCATACACCACCCAGGGTTATTGATTCTAGATACCCCCTCACATCCCGGGTTTGAGGTTGGGATTACGCTCCCTCACACACACACCTCACAGCTCTACCCCGGGGTTTAATCAAGTGGGATAACCACTCACAAACCTGTGTTTGTGATGTGAGACCCCCACCACACACACACACATCCCTCACAGCACTAACCCGTGTTTGTGACGTGGGATACCCCCTCACACACACACACAGCAATCTCCAGGTTATTACACCTCGTCACCGTCCCCTCACATCAAAGTCCAGGGGTGTGGCGTGGGACACCCCTCACCGTACAGCCCCGGGCTTGTGATGTGGGGCCCCTGCTTCAGAGCGGGCAGTGCCCTGAAGTTGGCACTTCGTGCTCCTGCCGCAGTCAAAGGCCTGTCGCCGTGCTCACAGGGTGCCAAGCCCCCCCCCACCCCCCACCCCACCCTCCTATCTGAGGGCCACTCCTCAGCCCCAAGCTCTGCCAGGGTATTCACGGGCTGCCACATGGCACCGCGCTCTTCTTCGAAGACGACCCTTCAGTCCCATGCCCGGCCGGTGCCCCTCTACTCTCGCACTTTCTTTGTATGTGTTGCCCAGTCCGCCCTGCCCTCCCTCGCGCCTCACAGCGCGCGCCTCTCTTCAACCTCCTTCCACCCCTCTCCTCACAATATGCCACTCGGCCCTCCCTCTCCCCACCTCCTCCCCCTTAATTTGTGGCAGTCTTTCTTTTCCTTCACGGGACATATCGATCTTTCTTCTGAACTTCAGTCCGCGCTAAAGACTTTCTCCCTTTCTGCTCCCGTACATTTCGTCCGAGAATCCCGCTTTCCAAATGTCGAAATGTACAGTTCCGAACAACGACCACAAAGCAATCCTTTCGGATACCGCACATTTCATTGCGGACTGGACCTCGGAAATCAAACGACCATGAAAAAAAAAAAGACACACTAAACTCGGAAACATTAACGATACGTTGCTGCTCACAACCTGTTCAGGTTCCGTTTTACTTACAGACCCAAAGAGCGGGTTCAGCGCTCTGAACTGGAAAGGATACGATTATAGGCAGAGCTATCGATTTAAGACACTGGTCGAATCTCGGCGTTGCCTCAACATCTTGTGATTCTGGGCAAATCACGTAATCCACCCGTGTCTTAAATAAAAATACTGATTGAGACTGTGTGTAATGTAACTGGTGCTCCAGTAGAGCGCTCCAGCTCCAATACCTTCGGGTCTACTTCGCCTATATTAAAAAAAAATAAAAGAAGTTTTTACAATTTTCAAGGACGTGGATTGTTATAATTGCTGACTGATTTGACTGCAGCACAAGGAGGGATTAATCAAGAAATGACACGAGCGGTTTGCGGACGCAGGAGTTCAGCGCTTCGAAGAAATAATCATTTAACCGGTTCTGCTGCTGTCCTCTGTCTCGCAAATAATGTGTAAAAGCTATTACAAGCCCAAAGTTGGAGCGGGTATTAGAATTCTCCAAAGCCCAGCCTTGTTTTGCAATAGATTAGCAGATAGGAAATGCTATCAGGACCCACCCTAATGCGATTAGAGATGTTTCTTGCAGATTTTCATATATTGATTCAGGGAATTTTAATTCTGGGATCTTGCTTTTCCGTAATCCGCATTTATTACAAACTGATATGGTTTTATCTTGACAAGCCGTCGGGGCCGCTTCTCTGAACTCCCTAATCTCGCGTACATTTCATTTTACCTGGAATTGGGGCTGAGGAACCCGACCTAAAGTGCAGGGAGGGAGGATCCCGGGCTACCGACTCTGATTTTTATGATATACATATATAGATATTTTTCTAAATAAAATAATCAAGTCTTAAGAAAAGGAAAAAAGAGCAGGGAGATATATACATATGCGATTTGAAGCACACGCAAACAGGTATATATATATATATATATATATATATATATATATATATATATATATATGTGTGTGTGTGTGTGTGTGTGTGTGTGTGCTTCAAAGCGCACACTCCATTGACAGCATGCGCCGTCTTTTCCGTGTTACTTATTTCCACAAAAGAGAAGTCTGATAGATACTACACTTTGAAATAGTGTTCTCCGGAACTGCCCTAAATAAAACATTGTAATATTTTAAAGGCGATGTAATTAAAAAAGCACGTACAGGGGGTCGTGGGACTTGGTTCAATCATGACACTTTGGATTTTTGTCTGGTAGCAGTTAAAAGTATGTGTACTTCGCCTTTTTATCGAGCAACCACAACCCCATAATGGTTTTATTGGCCTACAGACACTGTTGCCAATACATATTAGTCTAACCATATATATCTGTATGGGTTCGAGTAAGATACATTATTTTCTATGGCGATAATGAAATAAAGCAAAGCGCTTTGAAGGGCTGAAGGGAAACCATGGCCGCTGTATACACATTAGTTGAGTGTGCCTGACACCGGGTAAAACCCCCACCTGGAGTCATTTATGACCCAGTAGATCCCTGCAGATCTTCGAGCCCTTGGCTCTGCACTCTCTCGGGGAGGTCTGTGAATCCCGGGAGCAGGTACTTCTTAGACCCCCGCCCCCCTCTTTCAATACGCAAAGCGCTTCTAAATTTCCTAATTACAGCTTTCTCACCGAGACAAAAAGGTGTTAATGGGCTTAACTCCCGCCCGTGTCAGTGTGCCCGGCCCTCGCCCCTCCTGTGCGCCGCGCCGGGGGCTGGCCCCCTCTGGCGAGAGTTTAAGCTGCCTGCTTTGATGTCGATTTGGGACCTGCAGCGCTTTGAAGCCCTCGATTAGGGCTAAATTAAGGCGGATTTGCTACTGTATCTGCCCCGCTGCAGGATCGGAGCGGGCCTGAAGCTCGTGTGGCCCTCGGCAGAGGCAGAGTGCACTCACTGGAGTCCTCTTATACCCAAGGCACTGTGCTGCGGCCTGTGCACCCCCTGCCTCATGTACGCCATGTCGCTGAAGTGATCTTTAAATACGCTTGATGCGTGTGACTGTGCATACATATATAAACTGACACGTAAATACGCGCATGAACGTATTCTACACGCACGCCTGCTTTTACGTATTCACTTGAATATATACACGGGTAGGGCTCAGTAAACACATATGTAGACAGGTGCACACATACATATATACAGTAGTCTACGCACTCGCAGGAAAATGCTAATATGCGATGCAATGTGCATGTGTGAGCGCATATTCGCATTAAATGTACATTATATTGTCTATGTGCACATATGTGTGTGTAATTATATATGTAAATAGATACATAAACACACATCCATACAATACACGTGTATTAGTTACGCGCGTGGGCCTTTACGTCCAAACTTGTGCATACCCGAGCAGGTGACTTCCTCCACGGCTGTGCATTCAGAACGCACATATACAAACACCTATACCTACGTGTATGCAACTGCAGTGTGTACACACGTGAATAAAAACTGCGTAATTTGCTATAAAATGTAAGCATGCATTTTAAATATACATGTGTACTGCACATATGTGTTTAAATATATATGGCACGCTGCGCATAGTCACTTGCAGATCTGCGTGTGTTAAAAGCAAGACAGTGCCCCACCATGTATTATTTGCTGTACAATTTAAATACTTTAAGGGGGAAGACAAGACAAAGGAGCCCAGGTCACATGCAGACACGAGATAGAGAAGAACCCTTTCCTTCGTATGCTTATTGTCTGGGCGCAGGGGCTCTCCTGGAGGGAGCGCTCCCCTGCCTCTGCCCCGCGCATTACTTTTGCGCTGGGGCGAGCGAGGAGCACACGTAGCGCGAGAGGGGCAGGGAGGCTGCCGGTCACAGCCCTTTGTAAAACAAAGAGCGCGCGCGCGCTGATTGGCCGGGCTAGGGACGCCTCGCGCGGCTGAGAGGCGAGCGCGCGGCGTCAGTAAACGGATCGAAGGGGCGGGGCCTGCGAGAGGCGGGCCCAGGCTGTCAATCAGAGGCGAGAGTGCCAATAATCTGGAGCAATGTGCTGGGAGCTGACCCGGGTCCCCTCAGATCAATAGTGAGAGGAGAGCCGAGAGAGACAGCAGCTGCCCGGGACCCTCGTGCACACGGTGCTTTCATACCCACAGAGAGAGGGAGGAGAGAGGGCACCAGAGGGACAGCTGCCCGGGACCCTCCTGCCCCAGGGTGCTCTCATACCCACAGTGAGAGAGAAGAGAGACCGCCGGGCTCAAGGGCCACTGCAGTGCCAGAGGAAGGCGAGAGCTGGCCGAGACCCTCCGGGGGTCAGGGAAGGGCGAACTTCAGCCTCAGACCTTCCAGGGTGTACTTGAAGAGCCCCTCCAGAGGCAGAGGGAGGGGAAGCGCAGCCTGGGACCCCTGCTGCCCATACAGTGCGAGGCTACTTTGCTGAGACAGGCTGAGCCTCAGCGCACCAGGAGGGAGGGGCTGCCAGCGGGTCTGGGGTGCCAGGGAGGACTGCCCGGGCTCCAGAGGGCAGGGTAGGAGGAGTGAGAGGAGCCAGGGGGCCTCCTGCCCGCGGAAGCCGCCGCCGGCCGGTGTCGAGGAGGGGCTCCGCCGCCCGGTGTCCTATGGTCCTCCCCTGCTGGCGCCGCCCAGTGTAGCCGAGCTCTGGGCCACGGTGGATCGGGAGCGGTGCCGGAGCGGCTCCGGGCGCCCCTGACTCCCTGCTCCGGGCGCTGAGCCCTCGCCTCCAGCACCATGTCCTTCCCGCAGCTGGGCTACCAGTACATCCGGCCGCTGTACCCGGGCTCCGAGCGGCCGCAGCAGCAGGCGGGGCGCGGCGGGACGGAGCTGCCCCCGTCCGGGACCCTGTCCAGCGTCCTCTCGTCCATGTACGGATCGCCCTACGCCGGCTACGGAGCCTTCCTGCCCTACGGCGCCGAGCTACCCCTCTTCCCACAGCTGGTGAGTGTGGCATCTAAGGGGACCTGGGGGGGGGGGGGGGGGGGGGCAGGGAGAGGGTCCCGGAGAGTGAGCCAGCAAGGTGGCTCAGTGACATAAGTCCTTACTTCAGCCAGACGCTCATGGCCTACAGTTAAAATCTCCTACACAACAACCTTAGGGCAATACTGTGAGTGCAATTGAAACGTGTATGACACAGTTTAAGAACTCGAAGCTGTGCTAGTCTTTGCTGTAAGAAGCTAGTTCCTAATGAAGAATAGCGCCTTGTATTTGAACATAACCTCACCTTTTCCGAATGAACTTTTCTTTCACATATGTGAACACTGCTGCAACCAAACAGGCCACCCAATCACAGTTATGACATGTTTACCACACACCCATATGAAGGCTGAAGTGCAAAATGCCACCCCTCTATAGGTGAACTTTCACAGTTCTGTGCCAGCACTGAGGCCTTACTTTATACAGGTGATTGTAGACATACCAGCTTCCTCTGTTAGGAAAGGGCCTTAGCTGTTCTCTGTCACTCTAGAGGGCATGTAGTCTAGTTGCGGAGTTAATTGCAATGGGACCAGGCGACATAGGTTCCAATCTCAGCTCCCCCACCTCTGCACACTGTCTGATTCTGAGCAAATCGTTGTTCCTGACTTTGCTTCTGTTTCATTACTTGCTAAAAACAGAAATTGCACTAAACTATGTAAATAAGTAATAGGGTTGATTTCTTTACTACCCACCTCTGGTCGATCTTAAACCACCATGATCTATCTCTACCAGACCGAACAAAAAGATCCGCTTTAATGTACAGGGCCTAGGTTCTGGTGTTTAGGCAGTTTTTAAGCGCTCTCAACTTGAACAGTTGGAGCAACCGAGGGCCGAGAAGAATGTCCGATCTGTCTAGGATCACACCGTTTTATGGGAAGCTGGGATGAGCAGACCTGGTAGGCCACATCCACTACTCCCACCCAGAGCCAACGTCAAGCCCGTTTCAAAATAACAAATACTTTCGGAACATAGTCAATAAGGGGGGGGCAGTGTAAAAAATAGAATGGGGGTGCAAGGAAATGAAAAGGACATCAAATAAGGAACTTCAGAAGAAACTCGGGGAGAGGGAAACCATCAGACGAGGAGGAAGTGGACAGTCGTGAAAGGGATGGGGCGATAAGGGCTCGCGGGATCCACAGGGAAGAGTCCTACTGAACACGTCGAAGAAAACTTAAAAGGGCCAGAGACGAGGGGACTTTCCTAGGGGGAGACTTGGGAGAGGTCAGGGAAGAAAGAAACCGGTAACCGAAGGAAGAGAGACGAGGGGTTAAAGAATGCTAAATGCTCCGTGAGTTTGGGCTCGGGCCGTCTCCTTCCTAATACCTGAGAAAAGGAGAGTTTGCAGCTGAACGCCCCTGGACTCACGCACCCTCTTTCATAGCTTCCTGCGTATATTTGTGGACCACAGGGGCATGGTGTGTATCATTTGTGGACTTGTGTGGCAGTAACGTCTGGGCAGTTGAAAGCTAACGAAAGAGTGCTCCTCCGCTCACGTGCTTGTGTGTGAGTGACTTTCTGAGAGTTGGGGTTCTGTTTGTATGCCTTCTGTGACATGTTGGTCGAAATAGCCGGGGTTTCAGGGACGCAGCGTTCGCCAAGAGAAAATCCAGTTACAAGTTTAAAATAAAGAGATTATCAGCATTGATGGCAAAATAGAAAGTGAAAGAGGGCTTTTGTAGCGTTTTTGCTATTATAATGTTTGGATATTAAGAGCCCTTACAGGTTGCATTGCAACGAGGAGAGCGGATGCGAATAAGTGTTCCTTTACACGTAGATTCGGCGTTGAAAAGCAGCCCGAGCGCGTGCCGACTCCCCTCAGATGAACTGCCGTCGTTATTTTCTTAGGCTCCTTGTTACTGGTCTGCGGAAGCTTGTAGCAGGCCATTACCACATTATACCGCATAGACGCCTCAGGCCAAGCGTCAAGGGCTTATGTACAACGCCTAGAGTCTGCCTTGCAGACGCAGCCTGCTTAAATCAGCCCCAGCCTTTAACTCGGCGGCTGTCTGGGCCTTTCTGGTGTGCTGGAAATGGGCATTTGGAGAACAGAACAAAAAACAAGTTTGGCCTGTAAAATAAAAAAATAAAAATCGTAAACTGAAACTAACAGCACAAAACTTACGATACGAATTGCGGCTGCAGAGCCCTTTCTCTGCACCCCGACAGGAAACAGCTCTGGAAAAAAAAGATGACCACAATGTGTACGCCAAAATGCATTCAACTACTCAGTACTGCTCACCAGACACGGCGCAAAGTGCATAAAGATGGAAGGGGCGCCAGACGTTTGTAGGCCACGCACATGTGTTTTAAAGTGCAAACTATAATGTGTTACAGCGTTTAACACTTTGCTAAGTAACTACTTTCTCTTCACAAGTTTTCTTGCGAACCACCTACACTAACGCTGAGTACATGTAAGGGGGCGAGGGTTCTAAGGTCTGTCTGGGGCTTACCTACATGTTGTGTGGAGATGAAAGCTGGTTATTGAACGGGAAGATTGTAGCGATGCTTTGTGAGAGGATTGCAATTAACATAGTGCAACACACACATAAGAATAAAACTCCAAATGTAAAGTCTCTGAAGGACCTAACTATTCACAAGTGTATTATGTTGTAGAATTTATATAGCGCTTAAAATTACTACAGAGACATCACAGCTCTCCAATTTCTATAGTAGAGATTCGACTTGCAACCCGGATGTCTGGTTTAGATATATGATGATAGGATTTTGACAAAACAGTGCTTTAAATGCAAAAAATAGCCGTGTTTTGGATTCGTCCATGTTATCAGAAAGCGTGCAATTGAAGCCTTAACTACAGACGATGTCTCCCTACTTTAAACTCACAATGGCCATTTAGCCGTACTTTAAAATGTCTACTAGGAGAGCTGATGTGCTTTACAGCGTCACTGGCACGGCAAATGCCATTGATTTCGCTATTTCGAGCAGATCTCAGGAATCTATTTCCAGTTTAATAGCTACGCTGTGATTTAAACTAAAGTCTAAAGTCCATGCTCTATTTAGCAGATTTGAGATGCATTTGTTACACTTTAACGTCCGAGTCCCTGTCTTGATTTGTCTTTAGAAGGCCCCGAGTCTTCAGGGACGTGCGCAGGCCTGCGAGGCACAGTACAAACGCATAGCGCTGCGGGCAGAGCCGCCGCGGGTGACAGCGCTGCCAGGCACAGCCTGGCCTGTAATCGTGTCTTTTCTCTGCTTCTAAAACGTTTCCTTTCTCCATCTCCCCCCAGGGCGCCCAGTACGAGCTGAAGGACAGCCCCGGGGTCCAGCACGCCGCCTTCGCCCACCATCACCCGGCCTTCTACCCCTACGGCCAGTACCAGTTCGGGGACCCCTCCCGGCCCAAGAACGCCACCCGCGAGAGCACCAGCACGCTGAAGGCCTGGCTGAACGAGCACCGCAAGAACCCCTACCCCACCAAGGGCGAGAAGATCATGCTGGCCATCATCACCAAGATGACCCTCACCCAGGTCTCCACCTGGTTCGCCAACGCCCGGCGGCGGCTCAAGAAGGAGAACAAGATGACCTGGGCCCCGCGCAGCCGCACCGACGAGGAGGGCAACCCCTACGGCAGCGACCGCGAGGGCGACGACGAGGAGGAGGAGGGCGAGGAGGGCAAGCACGAGGACGAGGAGGAGATCGACCTGGAGAACATCGACACCGAGCACATCGAGAGCAAGGACGAGCTGGACGAGCAGGACCCCGACCTGCTGCTCTCCGACTCCAAGACCGAGCCCCGCAGCGACTCGGAGGCCTCGGACGGCTTCGAGGAGCTGCGCGGCGGGCGCGAGGAGCGCCTCCTGCAGGCTATGGTGCGCGAGCGCCGGGGCCTGGGCCCCGCGGACCAGCGCGCGCTCTCCCCGGAAGGCAAGGCTCCCGCGCCGGCGCGCGAGCCGCTCCCGCGGGACAGCCCGTCTCCCGGCTGCCCCCTGGCGGCGGCCGAGAACATTGCCTCGGCGGCGCAGGCCCAGAAGCCCAAAATCTGGTCTTTGGCCGAGACGGCCACCACCCCGGACAACCCCCGCAGGTCCCCCCCGGGCCCGGCCCCCCAGAACTTGCTGCCCCACCACAGACTGCTGGCCTGCTCCGGCAGCAAGTTCCAGAACTGGACCAACCGGGCGCTGGCGGCCCACCAGCTGACACTGCTGAGCTCCAGCCACTTCCTGCAGGGACTCAGCGCCTCCCAGGCGGCTTCCGGTGCGGGCATCGCGTCCGTCATGGCGAGGCAAGCGGAGCAGCAGGCTCAGAGCACGGAGGCCGCCCATCTCACAGGTGATTAAAGATGCACACGCTGATTTATGGACTCTGCTGTATGGTATGCCTGCTGTGTTACCGCCTGGGGCCTCAGGGGTTAATGAGGGTGCAGGCACTGATGTATGTCTGCACTCTTGTATAATGTACACACTATGTGTCCAGAGGCCTCCCACCTCGCAGGTAAATGAGGGTGCAGGCCCTGATGTATGCACTCTTGTATTAAATGCACAGTGAATGGCCAGAGCCACCCACCTCACAGGTGAATGTGGACTTGCTTAATCCACACCATGTCACCCGAGGCTTCTTCCCTCCCAGACTAATTAGGAAACTCATATTAATGCATGCAGTTTAATTTCTAATAAACACACTACTTTACTAGAGACTTGATCCCTCATAGGTGAGTTACGAACACACAGCTATGCAATGTACTTTTCAATATACACACCAAATTGCCATGGCACACCTCTAATGGCGAATGAGGAAAAATACACTGAATTCAGTGGTGCTGGGACGATTGTAAGACTGGGGTGATGGCCAATAACGTAACCTCACGAAAGGCGCAGGAAATATTTTAGAATGGCACTTTGAAAACATTTGAAGAAATCCTCGTTATTGTTGATTCTCCATTCAAACACTTTGAAGTTTCATGGGAGTGCTGCAGCGCCTCCCTAGTTCCAGTGCCTCTGACTGAATTAAGAATCCTGCAGAATAATATACCAATTATGATACCCTACCCCGCCCATGTGAATAAGGAACCGTGTCCTGAAATATACACCTTTCTGTATAACATACAAACTATATCTCCAGAGACTTCACCCTTAGAGGTGAACCAAGAAACACACTCTGATGTATACACAGTGCTCTATACTTGTGCTGCTGGAGACCTCACCCCTCAAAGGGAAGTTTGGAAACACATTACGTATACTACTCTATATTACACACAATGTTTACTATAGGCCTCGATGAATGACGACACAGCCATAGATATATGAACATTACGGTATCATATATCCAGCTTATAACACCCCCTCCTCATCTCAAAGGCGAATGTGGTAACACATACTGAATTATGTACCCTTCTGTGTAAGACACCTAGTAGGTTCACGAAATTCCCCCTTTAAAGTAAGTGAGACCCTCTCCTCCTACTCAGAGGAAGGGGAGAATACGCTGAATTAAGCACCTTAATGTATAAGGTACCTTTACATTACCAGAGCCCACTCTCCACAAAGGTGAATGAGGCGACATAAAGTGAATTTTCTGCCTGCTGTATTCACCCCTGTGTTACCTCCCCTCGCAATTGAAAGAGGAAGCTTACCTTGATCTATGCCCCCTTCTGTTAAATATAACCAGGTTACCAGAGGCCTCACTTAGTCTGTGCCTCAAGGTGTATGTGCACGCATATTCTGGCCTATGTACCCCACGGTATAATACACCATCTGTACTAGCAAAGGGCTCCCTCTTCGCAGGCGAGTGAGGACAGATATGCTTAATTATTTACCCATTGTATAATCACGATACTAAATGCATCTCTGGTGGTTTGCTAAATTGTGCATTCTACTGTAGAATACACCCCTATGTTCCAACAGGGCACAGCTTTGGATGTGAGTGAGGCACTGCAAGTGAATAATTTACCTACTCTATATCCACTAAGTTTCAGTTCTCTCACTCAATATAGGTGAATTAGAAAATATATCAATACAACAACTGAGGGTGAATGTTCAGCATCCCCTCCATCATCTGTTCTTTTTGAATCAGGAAATATAAACTCAAAGATATGCACTACTGTATACTATATTCACTGTATTACTCAAGGCCTTCTCTCTAAACGGTCGACGTGGGAGCACACTTAGTGACACATAACACAGTGTTAAATACATATAGTGCTAATTGAGGGACCTTAAAGTGGGTTATATGTACAGTATATGTCTCCAGGGGCCTACCTCCTGTGATAGAGAACTACATTTGAATGAGCCAACAAGATGGCTCAGTGAGATAAGCCCTTACTTCAGGCAGACGCGCATGGCCTACAGGTAAAATCTCCTACACAACAACCCTAGGGCGATACGTTGAGTGCAATTGAAATATGTGTATGCCATTTACAGAGTTTAAGAACTCGAAGCTGTGCTAGTCTTTGCTGTATAAAGCTAGTTCCTAATGAAGAATAGCGCCTTGTATTTGAACATAAGCTCACCTTTTCCGAGTGAACTTTTCTTTCACATATGTGAACACTGCTGCTCCCCGCCTGCAAGCAAACAGGCCACCCAATCACAGTTATGACATGTTTACCACACACCCATATGAAGGCTGAAGTGCAAAATGCCACCCCTCTATAGGTGAACTTTCACAGTTCTGTGCCAGCACTGAGGCCTTACTTTATACAGGTGATTGTAGACATACCAGCTTCCTCTGTTAGGAAAGGGCCTTAGCTGTTCTCGGTCACTCTAGAGGGCATGTAGTCTAGTTGCGGAGTTAATTGCAATGGAACCAGGCGACATAGGTTCCAATCTCAGCTCCGACACCTGGGCACACTGTCTGATTCTGAGCAAATCGTTGTTCCTGGCTTTGCTTCTGTTTCATTACTTGCTTAAAACAGAAATTGTACTAAACCAGGTAAATAAGTAAGAGGGGTGATTTATTTACTACCCACCCCTGGTCAAGCTTAAACCACTATGATCAATCTCTACTAGGCCGAACACAAACATCCACTTTAATGTACGGGGCCTAGGTTCTGGTGTTTAGGCAGTTTTTAAGCGCTCCCAACTTGAACAGTTGGAGCAACCGAGGGCCGAGAAGAATGCCCGATGTGTCTAGGATCACACAGTTTTGTGAGAAGCTGGGATGAGCAGCCCGGTCCCCTATATCTAAGTTAAAAGACCTGGTAGGCCACATCCACTACTCCCACCCAAAGCCAACGCCAAGCCCACTTCAAAATAACAAATCATTTCTTCTCATACAAGGTATTATGAATTGAGTTATTAGACGGTAGTAGTAAGTATTAATCAAATAGGCCACAGCCAAATGGAAAACTCCCAAGGAAAATCAACAGAACACACAAAAACGTTCTACCCTTCCCAACACATTCATTGTTAACCTGATTATCAAATTATGTTTGCAGTATTGTAAATAGACGGCTAAAATAAATGTTTGTGTGTTGGGCGTGGGGAGTCTCTCCGTGAAGTTGCTAATGGTTTAACCCACCAGGATGAGTGATAAAATCACTAGTGAAAATACTGGTTGCCTGTACCATATGTTCTACTATGTAAATTCCGGAGCCACGGAAGAGTTATCTACGTGTGTTTTGAAGCTTAATTCCAAATAACTATTTTGCAGAATGCGCTGATGCCACGAACTGTAAAACAATAAAGATCATAAATACATTTCAAGCACATTAACGCCCTGGGTGCCCACATTTGTTTCTAAACCTCCAAGGTTCCCAAGTGCAAGTTTAGTTACAGTAATGTATAAAGACGACAAAGGTGCATGGAAAGGGGCTCAGTTATTGAGTCTGGAACGACCTGACCGGGTTGAAAATTCCGCTCCCTCCCTTAACCGCACTGTGTGAACTTGGGCGCTTTGTTTACCCCTCCAGTTCCTTGTTGCCTAACCGGGGGCGCACAGACGCAGGTCAAATGAATGCCTTTAAAAATACAAAGCAAACGGGCACTTTTTAAACAAGAGAAAGATATACCTACGGGTATTTTTTCCTGTAATTTGGCGCAGCCTAGGCTAACTAAAAGTGCAGCAAAGTTTCGCGTAATGCGACCTACACACTCCTTTCCTTTCCCAGCGTATTTTTCGATCGTGTGTCCGCAAGTTCGGGTCCACTGTTGGGTGAAGTAAGGCGGGTGAAGTTTACAAATAAGCTCGAGTGAAACTGTTCTACCGTATAGTTAGTTACCCATTTGTCTGTCGCGTGAGGAATTGTGCAAATACACAAAGTATGGGGATGTTACATATTAACCGTTTTAACACCACCTGTGTCACTCAGTAGCCCTGGAAGTTAAAATGTGTCTGGTTGGAGTCAGTGTAGTGTTACTCCAGGAAGGAAATGCAATGTTTATAAACATGCAGCTTTCCAGCATGGTTAAACCATATCCCATGTATTAAAGACATGAGAATCTTTTTGCGAATTCCAGAAACACCTTTTTAAGAACGATACACATAGATTGAAAGATATATTTTGCCGTTGTTGCAGTCCGTCCGATATTTATGTGCTGGTCAAAAGAGGCGCAATGTATAATTATGAGAAGTGCTAGAGATTTTAAAAAAACCGAGACATAATGTTAAACAGAGGCCCCTTTTCTTCCTGTTTTTGTAGATCGGCCCTGTGCCTTGGAAGTAGAGAAAAAAATATTAAAGACAGCTTTCCAGCCCGTGCAACGGCGGTAAGGATTCTTTTTACACACTTCATCCTTTTTCTACTGTGTTTAAGTGTCTTTTATGACGGAAGAATAAAACATATGTCACTATTTACAGTGACACGCTCTTTTCTTTGTTATTTTTTATTATAACTCATCAAATTGCGACTAGTAGAAAAAAGCATGAAAATAGGACATTCTCGCAGCATTTTGGTTTCGCTAAAGATCTAAGTTCTATTTAATGTGCAATACGCGAGATTGTGGTTGTTTGAATATGTAGTGGAATTTTTTCCACATAGTCCTTTATGCCCTTATAATTTAGGGTGTATAAGTTTTTTTTATTCAGTACATTTCTATGGAATAAATATTATGTCCCTAGTTAATTATATATATATATATATATGTATATATATATATATATATACATATATACATATAGTCATAAGTGGACAAGACATTAAATCTCTTTTGAAAACAATTTAAATGTAATTGTATAAATGTGTAAAATGTAAGATTAGTAATTAAACACTGTTGCTAATTATGTATATTTTTTATTATTTTTTAACAGACCACAGAACCAACTTGAAGCAGCAATGGTTCTATCAGCCCTGTCCTCTTCGTAGCTAATGTGTATATATATATTTTTTATTCATGTTGTAATGATTGTAAAAATATTCTCTTGTATAGTTACGCATTGTAATAAGCATGTCCGTGTACTGAAATGAAAGAGAGAGAAAACGGATTTTCTGTCGTCATCATCCGGAATAGCAGTCTGTGAGCTTTTCCTTTCAAGTCCAGTGTGAATTTTAGGCGACGCGAATCATGTTTTTTTGTATATACAGTAAAAATGTACATACGTGTGAACCAAATTGTACAAGAAATATATATTTTTGGCTAATAAATGAACGGTTGCCACTTTGACTAGCTCTGGACTGTGATAAATATTCCTTTATCTGTGTCTCCTTTTGATTTCGCATTCACTTGTTCCACGGCTTATAAAGACGTTTTGGCTACCAGACTGCAAAGAAAAAGAGTCGTGAATAAGGCAGAGGGCGCGAGACATTGCAGAACCCGGCAGCAGACGGCTGTGGGCGATTCCTTATGTAAATTAAATCACAAGTTTGCTGTTTGCTATTCAAAAGCGGCAGAGGCAGTTTCAACAGATGCTTTTATAAAAGGCGGCTCACTCCCAGCGCGCTACCTGAGCAGCACAACAACGTGTGTTTATTTGTGCGTGTGTGCCTACGTGCACGCATTACCCAGCATAGGTATTACTTGGTTATATAGATGGTGCTCTTCTAACGGCAGGCAGTAGTCAGGTGTTTTTTTTAAATGTTACTTGTATACGTGTGCTGTATTTCCTAATCGTAAATTCCCCTTTAAAACTAAATAGGTGAAGAGGTTATAACTCCGTTTTTTCCCTCAGATTCCACAAATTCACTAGATGTGTTGTCACGTTCACAGTTCCTGTCTTTCAAGTTTTTTAAGAAGTATCTTTGTGGGGCTTGAGTCAGAAGGGGAAGGGGTTTAATCTGTGATAAAATCTGGAACCAGAGCTCCCTCTACAGGAGAAGATAATTATCGCGGCTCTCCGTTCGCTTTCCTGTCCAGTGCAGGATAGATACGTTCTCTCGTTTGGGAAGGTTGATTTGTATCCGGTTTTTTTTTCGCGTTGTTTCGTAAAATCAGAGCCGAGTTCGCCAAATAAAAGTTGGAATCTAAATGCTCAACGGATGATTTGTACTTCTAGGAAAAATAAAACCTCAGTGTACTGAAAAATCATATCAGGTTAGCCTTCGCTTCTGGTGCCCAAAAAAACCCCAGAAGCCTAGGACCCCCAAAGGGTCTCATTAGCCGTGTTCGGTAAGCGCAAAAAGTGGGGTGGAGCCAATTTCTCTATCTTGGCTCCCACATTCTGGAACTCCCTTCCCGACCACCTACGCTTTGCCACTCACTATGTCTCTTTTCAGAAAGACCTAAAAACGTTCCTTTTCAAACAGGCCTTTTCCGCGTAAACTGGCTCACTCCTGTCTTACGACTGGTTATTTTGCTTCAGTTGCCGGACCTTTCATTAGCGCCAAGAAACCGTATGGTGAACGCTGCGCTCTATAAATGTTTTAAATTGGAAATTGGAAATTAGGTACGCTGGCTGCCCCGCCTTCGCAAATGAAACTTAAATCGCGGTGAATGCAAGTGGTTCACCCCACATGGAAGTGTAAAGATAAAGAAAGCTGGGAAGAAATTAAATGCATCGATTAAAATCCGTTTATTTTATGTCTCACAGATTTGAAACTTATAAAAATATAATCTTTCAGCTGAATGTGTGAAATAAACAATTGAAAATCGTCACCCCTGCCAGGCTAAAAGCTTTAATGGAATACGCGTTTTCGCTATTATCGTAAACTGCGTGGACTTCTAAATATTTATTAAATCCTACTATACGCACGCAGAGTCATTATGTATTATATACGCACGGGCACATATTTCACGTTGAATACGCGTATACACACGTAAATCAATATTGTCTTCCTTTTTTCAGCAGTGTGTTACCGCGAGCGGCATTTTACCGTAGTCACGCACAATATCCTGTTTGGGTAACCCCACCAATTCAATACTGTCACTGTGGAGATGTTTCTCCTGTTTAGTAAGAGCGAGTTATTCTTGCAACGGATCTGTATCCTGTTCTGTAGCTAACAGGGAAAGTTGAAGAAGAAACTGGTAAAGTTCGGTAAATATTTAAATGTATCCGAGTATGAGAATTACTTTTACAATCTGGACAGACTAAAACACCCAGGAACTCTTAACTTTAAAAGTCTTGATATACATAACTTCTGCGCTTTTTAGGAAAACTGCGTCTTAATGCTACGCAAAAATAACTTCCTGTGCATTCTGTTATCTGGAGTCATAGGATCGGTTGGGGGTTATTTATGAGGGTTAACATGTTTATATAGCGCCACTGCGCGAGGGCTATATATAAAATCACATTCAAGCTTCGGACATTTAGAACTCCGAGTCTCGCCTTGGTTTATTCAACTTTACCATACACCATGTTGTGTTCTTATTTGCCAAGTTTTTGTCTACCGTCCTGTCACGACTGTTTCCCACAGTCGTGTGAAGCGCTCTGACATACTTGTTTGATCCTTTTGAGCGCTATGAAAGGACGTACAAATATGAACTATAATATCCGTCTTTCAACGGGGTAGTCAGACCTTGTGTATTGCGGGTTCTTACAGTGGCCGAGTAAGAAAAGTCACTACAAGCGCCAGCAGACCGGGCAGTGGGCGCTTTAAAGACTATTAACGAATCAATCACAATTACCTATGGCACGGCGAGAGTTCTTCAAGCGGAATATATATTCTTTAAATGGGGAGCGTGTGTAATAGGTTTTTTTTATCGTGCCTCATATGGCTTTTTATGCCCTGTTGGCTGCAAGTAGATTCTTTGGCCTTAAAATATAAAAAGTGTGTGTGTATGGGGGGGGGGGGGGGTGGATTGTCGGTCGGGTCAGGAAAGGTCTTAAAAAAAAGAGCGATGTCCTAAGGCTCTGAGAGTACTGCGGGTGTTTTATCTGGGTACTCGCCGGATATGACGTACTTTGTCATGCAGAGCTTAAGTATAAGTAGTAGAATTCCGACGTCGTTTAACTCTTCCTTTCTATCCTCGAAGGCGCCGTTCAGTTTGTATCGTTACAAAAGTGCATTTTCAGCTTTGCCTTAGGCAGGGAATTCTGCATCGGGGAAATTTGATGCAGAATGTATTTTACCCATGTAACCTTTACGTGCTCCGAGGAGCACCTGTTTAAAGGTGCTCCAAAGCGGGTTCAGCGGCGGTCACTCATCTAGGCTTGTGCTATGACGATGACGTCAGAGGGGCTCTTCTATATCCGGAGGGCTTTCGTCGAGAACTGCTAACATTTTACAAGGCATATGTATTATCCGTGAATTCCGGTGCGACGGAGACGACACTGTAGTGGGAAGGGCTTGCACTGCCTTCTGTAGTGCTAGCCTTTGCATTGCATAGCTCACTGCAAGCTCGTCCTAATAAGCCTATTAAATTGAAGCCACCTAGAAACAAAACACAGGACAGGCCTCTAGAAGTGATCTAGCCATGCAGCCGCGGACGGCAGCTGTGCCAACCTATGCCATGGGCTACCAACAGAATTATTGAAAAGCAACATGACCACGAAAGCTGTTGTGCAAGCCAAAAATCAATGAGCCCGGCTAACACCCAGCAAAATGTAGAAGGGTTCAACAGCCCCTCAAAATATGCCAAAAGTTTGAGAGTATGTCAGTGTTTTAAAAAATAAAGCGTCACAAACGCCTTATAAAACACGTTAGGCGCATTACAACCCAGAACTCACGAACGCATGCATTAATATATTATGTAAACACGCTACACCTATAACAAATCGTTTTTTTATTAACCACAAAACATATCATAAAAGGCGTGGATTTTCAATGTATACACGCACACTGATTTATGCAGAACAAAACAACACGGAAGCAACTATAAAATCCTCACACGGGGATCACCTTGTTTTAAATGTCGGAACCTGTTGAGCAACTTTCGAGCCACACAAGAGACCGATAATTCAAGTGTATACCGTCCAAGGGACGTTACTGGTGCGGCGAGTTATCCAGGCGTTGCCGAACGTGTTTATGACCTGGCCTATACAATTCATAGGGCATCACATACATGTATGCCATGTACACAGGCTCAGAGGCGCCCCACTGCCTCAAGGCCTCGAGGCGGGGGTGCGTCAGCCCTAAGCCAATGAATATTTGTGAGGTATGGGGGACTGGGGGCCCTCGCCGCATTAGGCTGGGCTTCCCCTCACAGAGGAGCACATGGCACCCACCCACACGCAGAGTATGCGCCTTGCCACGACCCACAGCCTCTAGGAGCTGTTTCTGACGCCTCCGGTTTTCCTCCCAGGGCTGTTTATCTTGAATGAAAGGGCTCCGCGTTGTAGCAGCCCCGAGGCAGCCGCCAACACGCCCGGCCTCCTCTGACAGGCACCGCGCTACTGGAGGTCAAACCGCTTAGAGCCAGGCCACGCGTTACCTGCTGCAGGGAGCCCCCCGGGGACCCCCTCCGGAGGGACCACGCCGCTAGGGGCCCGCCTGTTCCTACCAGTGTCTCTCCTGCTTAGCGGACACGTTCTGGGGCGCCGCCACCCCCGCGCTGGCTTTCTTTGGAGCATTCCACTCGCCGTGACTCTATCCGGCCAGTGTTGCAGGACAACTTAAAGCCATTTATTAAAAGAGCCAGAGTGATCCGAGGTAAGACTGCAGGGGTGGCACAGGTGGACTTACCAGCAGCAGTCACTCAAGCAGTGTTAGAACAGCAGTACTCTCGAAGGCAGAGTCCACACCACTCACTGTTTCTAGCAGCAGTACTCGCACCTCAGTGTTTATAGCAGCGAACGCTCCCCAGGCCCTTTCTAGAGCAAATGCAATCACCCATGCAGTGTTTGCTGCAGTACGAATCACACACTGCAGTGTTTACAGCAGTACTAATCACACAATGCAGCGTGCATAGCAGTACTCTCGAAGGCACTGCTTATAACAGCAGAGTCCACAACACTCACTGCCGCTAGCAGCAGTACTCACACCTCAGTGTTCATAGCAGCGAACGCTCCCCAGGCCCTTTCTAAAGCAAATGCAGTCAACCATGCAGTGTTTGGTGCAGTACTAATCACACACTGCAGTGTTTACAGCAGTACTAATCACACAATGCAGCGTGCATAGCAGTACTCTCGAAGGCACTGCTTATAACAGCAGAGTCCACAACACTCACTGCCGCTAGCAGCAGTACTCACACCTCAGTGTTCATAGCAGCGAACGCTCCCCAGGCCCTTTCTAAAGCAAATGCAGTCAACCATGCAGTGTTTGGTGCAGTACTAATCACACACTGCAGTGTTTACAGCAGTACTAATCACACAATGCAGCGTGCATAGCAGAACTAATCCCATGATGCAGTGAGCATAGCAGTACTAATACAATGCAATGTTCATAGGAGTACTAATCACAGGATGCAGTGTTTACACAAGTACTACTCACGAATGCAGTGTTTGCAGCAGTACTAATCACACAATGCAGTGTTCATTGCAGTTCTAATCACACAATGCAGCGTGCACAGCAGTACTAGTAAGATGCAATGTTCATAGGAGTACTAATCACAGGATACAGTGTTTACACAAGTACTACTCACGAATGCAGTGTTTGCAGCAGTACTAATCACACAATGCAGTGTTCATTGCAGTTCTAATCACACAATGCAGCGTGCATAGCAGTACTAATTACGATGCAGTGCTTACAGCAGTACTAATCACATGGTGCAGCATTCAAAGCACTTCTAATCACACGATGCAATGTTAAGACGTACTAATCACACAATGGAGTCCACATTAGTACTAATAACACCATGAAGTGTTCAGAGCAGTACTATTCACACAATGCAGTGTTTATAGCGTGCAGTACTAGCAGTAGCGGCTGCGGTTGTGGTGGAGTGGTAGTGCGGGGGGGGGGGGGGTTCACAGGATTACAAAAAAAAAGAGTAAATTGAAAAAAGTACCGGCCGCGTTCCACTCTTTGCTTCTCTCCTCCTCGCAGGCTCCCAGACTCCACTGTGGCCAATCCTGAAGCTGCTCTCATGTCATGAGAGCAGCCTCAGGATTGGCCTTAGCACTCAGAATTTGCGCTCCCAGAGAGACTGCTCTTTCCCACCCAGCAATGCATCTGGGGTTGGAGAGAGCTTCACTGCGCATGACGCTTTGGCCAGCCTTAGACGGCTGGCCAAACCGCCACGCGCAGTGAAGGCAGTGCCAGCCTGAGACGGCTGGCCAAACCGCCACGCGCAGTGAAGGCAGTGCCAGCCTGAGACGACTGGCCAAACTGTCATGCGCAGTGAAGGCAGTGCCAGCCTGAGACGGCTGGCCAAACTGTCATGCACAGTGAAGGCAGTGCCTCTACTACCCCCTCAGTGCCTGTCACCCCCCCAGGCCCTGCCCCCAAGACTCGGCAGGAAAGGAAAAATAAAACGTGTTTTGAGGCAGAGAAGGTAATGCTCCGCTGCCATAGCGGAGGAGCAGCCGCTAAGTATTAGTCAGTTGATGAAACGACTAAAGTGGAGACAATCCATCCTGCTATGCTTATAGCAGCACTTTTCACACTGTGCAAAGTTTTAGTAGTACAATTTATCCCAGGCCGCAGCGAAAGCAAACCCAACAGCAGACGCAGTGTTTATAGCAGCAGTACTCATGCTGTACAGTTTAGCATTGAACACACCTCAGACTGTGACTAAAGCAAAGACAACCACCCATGCAGTGTTTACAGCAGCAGTACTCATGCTGTTCAGTATAGCAGTGAACACACATCAGGCCGTAAAGCCAGCACAACATCTATGCAGTGTTTACAGCACCAGTACTCATGCTGTACAGTATAGCAGTAAACACACCTCTGGCCGTAAAGCAAACACAACCACCCATGCAGTGTTCATAGCAACAGTAAACTCACCATGCTGCCTTTATAGCTTGCAATAGAATTAATACTGATGCAGTGACTAAAACTGAGACTATCACTCATGCAGTGTTTGTAGCAGCAGTAGTTAGACCAATGCGACTCACTGCAGGCTGCGACTAAAGCAAACCCAGTCACTAATGCAGTGACGATACCAGCATTATTCATGCTATCCCAATGTTACTCACACCACACATTGTTTATAGTGGTGCAACACACTTGATGCCATTCCTCAAGCAATCACAATCAACCATGCAGAGTTTAAAACTTCAGTGGCCACACCAGCACAACTCACTGCAGGCTGTGCCTAAAGTAAACACAATCACTCATGCAGTGATTACACCAGTATTACTCACACCATGCAGTGTGTATAGTTATACAACACAATCCAGGCAATGAGTAAAGCATACCTAAATCAACCATGCAGTACTTACAGGAGTACTAATCACAGGATGGATGCAGATCTACTCCCATGATGCAACTTGACCCGTTTACCGCGGCGATTATTTCGCCGCAGTGCGGACGTTCCACAGAGTGGGCTGGGCTGCGTCGACCGTTGGCCGTTCGCAGCACCAGCGAGGTAGTGCTCGCGACAGCCAACGACAGATAGGAGCACAGAAGGGGTTAGGTGGAGGCAGTCAATCATGCAGTGTTTATAGCAGCAGTATTCACTACAGAGCAAAGTTTTAGCAGCACAATTTATCCCAGGCCACAACCAAAGAAGCAGCAGTATTTATGTTATGCATTGTTGGAGGTAGCGCTACAGACTCCAGGCCTTTGCTAAAGCAAACATAATAATCTAGGGAGTGTCTATAAAATTAGTACATATGTTATGCAGTGTTCATAGCAGTGCAACACAGGGCCGTCTTAACAGCATAATAGGCACCTGGGCGAAGCAGTGCACTGGGCCCTGCCTACATAACCACTCACAGGAATAAAAATGTAAATTTGGCTAAATTCTGGTCTGTGCATAGATTAGCATAGGGCATCTATGCTCGTGGGGCCACCGGGCAACTGCTCAGTGTGCCCAAGCCTTAACCCCTTGTGCGCTGCGCTAATTCTCACGCTGTGCGGGCGAATTAACGAGTGGGCGGGATTCGGATGGCCCCTGGCCGTCCTCTACACATGCCCACCGTGACGTCGGATGGCCGGGTGCCATCCGCAGCACCGAAGGGATTAAGAAGGCACTGGTGCAACACACTGCAGACACGACCAACACATACATAATCACCTACGCGGTGCTTCGAGCAGCAGTACTCCTAGAATAAAATGTGTATAGCGGTGAACCAGCATCAGGCCATGACTAAAGCGCAAACAATAGCCCAAGCAAAGTGTAGTAGTGGTGCTCACACCAAGCAGTATTTATAGCAGTGAAACCATCTCAATGTAGCGACTAAAGCAAAAACTATCAACCACCCAATGTGTATCGCAGAGGTACTCACACCATGCAGTGTTAATAGCAGTGCAAATCAATCCTGGCAGTGACTCAACAAACAAAATCATAAATTCAGGGTTTGCAGAGTTATTGCTGATAATGGCAGTGTTTACAGCTTGGCCCAAACTACTGGCAGTAAGTAAAGTTGCAACATTCACTCTTGCAGTGCATACGTGGCATATCACACTAGTTTTCATTGAAGCACTGCCAAGAGCTGTTGAAAGGCTAGGGTGGGTCTACTGTATTTTTAAAAAGTGTTGGCATTCACATCCACTGCTATTAAAATCAGCAACACCCACTCCGCACCTTTCAAGTAGAAGCACTGCACCTATCTCATGATAAAACAATATAATTTACCGGGCTGACCTCGAAAAACACAAGCACCTCTCCAGGCACTATTAACTTGGTTGCAGTTTTCAAAACAGGAGCACGTGTTCTTTCCACACATGCGTTCTAATGCATGTGTGGTAAAGCCTATCGTGGAAACGGCCACGTTGTATTGGCCGTTTCCCTATGCAAATCAGTCTTGACCCTTGCCTACTGTGCCCCTGCATTCAAGCTAGCCTGGTTGATGAGGGGTGATACCCTGAAACTGGTCCCAGGTTGCTTATTTCCGGTCCAGGGAAGACTTTACCTGGCAGTTCAGGCTGGACTGTTCCCATGAGGAGCAGGGTCAAGACGGATTTGCATATGGCTGGGTCCAAACTGAGGTGGTGTGGTGAGCAAACATCGATGGATTAAACTCAGAGCTCTGTGACTGGGGGGTGAATGTTTGCATTATTTAGCATTCTGTACATCATCAGTTCTTTTTGCTCAAGTCATAACTGCCTCACACTGCCCATGCAGGTTATATATTTGCAACCTCTCTTGAGTATATGTGAAGTGATAACAAGCTGTGTGGGCCTTTGGTTCACCTCAGTTGCATTTGCATCTAAATTTGAGGCTCCAGACCACGCAGCCAAGATCATATTGAAACAAACAGAGGCCTGATAGCCCCTTAACGTTAGCCTTTATTTTTGGCCCATATAGAGGTGAAAATTAAAAAGGCCTCTCCCTGCCTGAACGTTGCTGATGGGTATGGAAAGCAGACTACAAGCAGGTGCTGCAAGTATTTCCTGGTGTCTGAAAATTGCACTGGGACAAGTTCAGCATATTTCAGTAGAGACCAGCTTCTTGGCAGGGTAGACAATGTCCACCCCGTAAAAATGGAGTGTAGACGCGGTCTATCTGCGTGTACCCCCAACTTGTGCCCTGCATATCTGCATTCAGTAAAGCAGCTTCACTCATTCCATGAAGTGCCTAAAACAGAAGCAACTCTCATAGGAACAGATCTGGCAAACAGGGAGGTCACAAGAGTAATAGTCAGCACAATGCCTGCCAAATTTATAAATGACCGCCAATCTGGTGGTTATAAAGTATTGTCAGAAACCGCCACAATGAGGATTCCTGCCATTGCATTTTCCTGTTTGGTGCAGGGCTCTGCCAGTGGGATCTTTATGAAAATGAAAAAAATAATTGCTTTGCTCGACATGGGAATTCTCACCCATTTCGAGGGGAGCATTTAGCAGTTTTTGCTGTCCATTACTGCCAAAGTTTTCTTGGCAGCAACGGGCAGCGAAAATTTACCTCTAATTTCGCCCATCTAAATTAGGTGGGTGGTATGACAAGTCAGCCTCCAACAGCCCTTACTCCGCTTGGCCATCAAAGAGTATTAATCACGGCAGAAACAGAGTAATCTCCGTCATGAGTAATCGTAAGGTCCACCCGCATATAAGTTTGGCGGGTAGACCGCATTCTTGGGGATAAAGTGACTCCGTCGCCTTTGTAACAGAGTACAGTTACTGCCAAAAATTAAATCGGGCACTAAGTCTGTCTTAGGTTTTGAGAGTTTACTCTTAGGCCATGTTTGTTACATTAACACAAAAAGAAAAACTTAGAAACACCATTATCTTTTTTCTATCGGGGCCTCCAACCTTTTCTGTAATAAGAGCTACTTATGATCAATGAAAAGCATCCTGAGCATTAGCAGTATTTGTGGTGTAATAGTGACCACATCAGGAAAGATACATTAGTAGCCAAGCTGTTCAAGATTACAAGCTATGATCGCCTCAGTGCATCAGGCAGGGGCGCCAGCAGTAATGTAAAAAGGCTTTGCCAGTTTAGAATGCCTTTAAATAGGAAATACATAATAGATTTAGCTTGAATGACCCTGGTACGAAAAATACTCTCATTTTTGTCTTGAATACAGAATGTTTTTTTATTTTGATGTACATATATAGGCCAAGCAAAAACGTTGAATTTAGAAGGCTGAGCTGAACACAGGAGAGCCACTTACTGGTAGCTGGAGAGCTAACAGTAGCTCACAAGCTACTCGTTGGAGAAGCCTGTAAATCTAGAGCAACACGATGCAAGAAAATACATGGTGAGTGAAAAAGATTATGTACAGTGGAAGCTTGACATTAAACATCTTATCCCAGAACTCTCCTTAGACAAAAGCTATTAGACTTATGGTGGGTCGCACAACCATTTTTACCTACACAGCACAATCCCGACACCTTATTCAAACCAATGTTCCCTGCCAAATTCTTAAAGGAAACACTCTGCTCTCCTTCTGTGGAGCAAGGCCAACTCAGATGTTGACCCGAATATTGTGCCACAGACACCCCAGCCAAGACCCCATGATAACCTTCTGGAAAATGTGCCTGGGAAACAGAGCCACAGCTTGATCCCCTGGCACAAGCCCTCTCTCCCCATTCCCCATGGCATTATTATGGATTACATGTAATTAAAGGGCTAGGAAAAGATACGTGGGCACCCCCAGACCCCTATTACAATTAGAGCTCCAATACACACACTTGTGATAAGAAAACTAATTTTAAGATTTGTATTAAATTTGACAGAGGGTGCAAAGATGTATATGTTTCAATGTTAACAATGGCCCCACCCTGCCGCAGGCCATCCATGGTTCACCTACCATTCAACACCCCCCTAAGTAATCCTAAAATGCTGCATTGCAAAAGAAATCAGCAATTTTACTAACAACTTGTTACCGAACGATGTACTCCATCACTATGAAAAAACGATTTCACCACCAGGCAGCCATGGGAAGAGTGGTCAGCCGCCCATCATTAAGAAGTTTAGACATGTAGCTGTTCAGATACTTTATGTATTATCGAGGTCCTCCATAGATGAATGATGCCTTCAAACTCTCCACTGGATAATACACAACCCGGCGAGAGAAGCATCTGGGATCTTCCTAGCCAGCCAAGCAATATCAGCCATTAAGAGTTCAATCAAGTACTGTCTTTATAGATGTACCAAATCGTTCCCACCACTGTGCAGCATAATTAGAGAAGGCAGTGTAAGCCTCCTGCCCGTAGTCCTTTTGACATTCTGTCTCAGCTGGTGCACAGGGAGTCCACCAATGCCAAACCACTCCAACCAGAGAGCCGTGTGACATGCCTATTGCTTAAATTTACTGTGGGAAAAAAACAGCTTCCCTCTGGGCCAAAGAGGAACGTAGGACCCTGATAGGGCCATAGCATGTATTGCACAGGTGGGGAAGAGCACAAATATTAATATCAAATAAATCAGAAAACATGGCCCCAGTCACCCATCCAGGCCAAATCAGCTTAGCATGCACATAATGCGTATAGCTCCCAGACTTCCTTTTACCTATCCTTTTGACTTGTCCAATCTGGACAGAACCAGAGATTGAGTGGCAGATTTAAGATCATTTGGAGGGAGGAGCGGTCTGAATTTGTTGAGGAGTTTTAGGTTGTTAAAAGTGATCTTCACAGTGTTCTTTATATGTTTGCTCATGTTCAATCATGAGTCCAGAGTGATTCCTAGGGGTTTAGCGGAGTCTGCCAGGGTTAGATTGTAGTTTAGAGCATCAATGGATTTTAGCCATTCTTTTATCTGGAGGGTATGTTCATTGTTAGATATGAGAAGGATTTCGGTCTTATCTTGATTGAGATTTAGGTGGTTGTGAGATAGCACCAGTGTTGGACTTCTCTAAGAGTGGCATTTAGCCGGTGTATGTCATCTACTGAGGATGTTTCCAGGTTGAGCTGGGTGTCGTCAGCGTAGAGGTGGAAGAGGATGTTTGCTTTTTTGAGTATGACGGTGAGGGGCTACATGTAGATGTTGAACAGTGAGGGAGAGAGAACTGAGCCTCCAGTCAATCAATCAATCAGTGGGTCTTGTAGAGAGCAGCTTGTCATCCTGGGGGGTCTCCAGGTACTGGGTAGTTGGGCGAGCCTTGGCCGAAGACGTGGTGGTCAAAAAGCAAGACCATGAGCTGTTTCTTGAAGTCCTCCAGAGATGTGATGGTGCGCAGGTGGAGGGGAATGTCATTCCAGGACTTTGAGGCAAGATAGGAGAAAGAGCAACCTCTGCTGGAACTGCAATAGATACGGGATGTGAGCCAAGGTGAGGGTGGAGGATCGGAGCTCTCTAGTTGGTCGGTAGAATATCCGGCGGTTGCTGATGTAGGAGGGTCCAGTTTTGTGGAGGGCTTTGTAGGTGTGCATAAGGAGTTTGAAGAGGCATCTCTTCTGGACTGGGAGCAATTGGAGAGCCCAGAGGAGCGGGGTGATAGTGGCTCTTCTGGGAAGGTCGAGGATGAGTCTTGCCGCCAGGTTCTGTATGGTTTGGAGTAGATTCAGGTGCTGCTTGGTGGTTCCTGCGTAAAGTGCATTGCATTAGTTGATTCGGCTGGAGATGAGGGCATGGGTGACTATCATCCTGGTTGAGACGGAGATTCATCGGATGATCTTGCGGAGCTTGCTAAGGGTGTGGAAGCAGGGTGAGGAGATGGCATTGATCTGTTGCTTCATGGTAAGTTGGGTGTCCAGGATGATTCTGAGGCTATGAGCGTGGTTAGTAGGGGTGTGCGCTGGGCCGAAAGTGGGACCTCCAGGTGCAGTTCCAGGGGGAGGGCTTGTTGCCGAATAGGATGACCTCTGTCTTGTCCGGGTTGGGTTTCAGGCAGTTGGTTCTCATCCAGGTGGTGATGTCGGTCATGGTGGTTTGGAAGTTGATTCTTGTGGTGTCTATATCTTCTGTGAGGGATAGGGCGAGATGGGTGTCGTTGGCATTGGAGATTATGTTGAGTCCGTGGGTGTGGGCGATGTTCGCCAGAAGTGCCATGTAGGTATTAAAAAGGGTGGGGCTGAGGGAGGAGCCCTGGGAGACGCCACGTATGATGTCTTTGGGTATGGAGGAGAAGGGTGGTAGGTGGATCCTCTGTGTTCGGTTGGAGAGGAAGGAGGAGAACTATTTGGGTGCCTTCCCTTGGATGCCTATGTGGGTAAGTCTGGTGATGAGGGTGTGATGGGAAACGGTGTCGAAGGCTGCTGAGAGGTTGTGGAGGATGAGGGCAGCTGATCTGTGTAGTTTGGTGATGTGGAATTTTAGTTAGTGTACTGAACATCATCTACGCCATCTTGCAGACTCACGTATGAGCATACACGACAGCCATTTTAGGTACCATGGTCTCCCTGTTCACGATCGCCCGTCAGCACACTTCCCTGAACCTTGCAAGCCTTCCCCGCGCACCCTGGCTACCCCCGCACTCACATGCACAAGTCATGAACCCTCCCCTCCCATGACTCTGTCTCAGGGAATCACACCCCGCGCCTGACCAACACCTCCTTTCCGTCCATGAATACCCCTCCTTTGATGACCCCTTCCTCTGAGCCCGACTGCCTGTACGAACCGCTGGTCAGCCTTTAGCCCGAGGATATAGTTTATTGCCCACTACTGTATGCACTCGCTTTTCCTGAAAGGAGCCACTATTGATCATGACCTCCCCACCCCCTGAGATTCGATCAGGCGCACACATTCCAAAGGAATCGGCAGAACACTCAGCTGCGTGATAGCCCCCTCCCAATCATATGAGGGGAAAGGGCCTCTACTGTTGTCATGTGTTGGAAGGGGCCGGAACTGGGGGGTGCCGGGGATGTCGTTCTCATACTTCACAATGTCCTTGTTGTAATAAAGAACGTTCACATGTCTTAAACCAGTGTATAAAAGAGCAGGTCTCAAAGAGGCTGAGAGAGCACCTCGAGACGATACCTTGTTGTCCGATCTGATGTGTTCTACTCCGTCGGAATAAAACTTGTTTCCTGTCTTCCTGTCTCCAGCGCCTGCCTCTTTATTGAATAACTTCGTATGGTATTAAAGGCGTTTTTACGCCGGGCAAATTTAACTTAGGAAACATCTACTGAAATCGCCTGACCATTTTGAATTGATCTTTATCAATTGGCATCCCAAACGCGGGGCCCATCAGCGACACGTGGATCCAGTGGGAGAGGTCCCGACGACAGAGTGAACAACTGCAACGATCGGGAGAGCTCCTGTCCGATAGACCCTCGTCTGACAGCCGATCATCTGAACTTCACTGATTCCGAGCAGACCTCTCCCGAGTGATCTACGGTCCTGACTGGGAACCACCAGGAGTGCCGCGATAGCAACAGAGAGTAGAGGACGATCGGGCGCTGGAAGCGGAAGACGAGAAACTGTCCATGCGGTCCGGGTAAGGTCGTGACACACGACAAATTGCGAAATTGATTGATTGATTGTTTGAAAATACTAGTATTACTTATTGACTGTTTCTGAGAGATTCTCTATTTGCAAACAAGCACAGAATCGCCATACTCTGTTTAGTCTTTGCAGATAGTGAAGGATAGGTAGCGCGGACTTTTGTCCCCCATTGTAATCTGCCGTGCCTATTTTTCTCCCCATTGATTGATTGATTGAATCGAGCATTGAATTGTTCGAAGTTGGTTCTCTTAAAGGATCTTCTCTGCCTGCAAACGGGGAAGAATAGGAATATTCTCTCTCCCTTTGCAGATAGTGAAGGGTAGGTAACGCAAACCTTTAACACGTCGTGCCTATTTCGTTCCTCATTGATTGATTGTTTGTCCAAACATTGACTGTTTGGAATTGGTTCTTTCTGGAGGTATTCTCTATTTGCAAACAGCGTAGAATAGAATATTCTGTCCAGTCTTTGCAAGTAGTGAAAAGATAGGTAGTGCAGGCTTTTGCCCCCCATTGTAATCCGTCATGCCTATCTTCTCCCCATTGGTTAGTAGTTGGGTCAACCCGGACCGCTTATTAGAGATGAACCATCCAGCTCCACTGGAAGGCACCCCTAATAAGGACTTGTTTACTAAGCAAGGACTAGTCGCCATAGCTTATAGTAAGTTATGGCATAAATATACAAAAAAGGATCCTGAAAGTCAGTGGCCACTGATAGGTTCTTTTGATGAAAATAAAATAAAAACACTAGAAGCAGCTGTAAAAATAAATAAGGCAACGCCCACTATGCTCGATAGTATTGGCATGTGGCACAAAGAAGCAGAACAGCGAAGGAAAAGAGAAGAAGCAAAAATAGTGAAAGAATTACGAAAAGCAGCCCATCTGGCCGCAAAAGAACTAGATGAAGAAATAAGAAAAAGAGAGGAAGTTAAACAAACACAAGAATCAGGACTGGCAGGCCAATGCCCTGTCAGGACCACCACTACGCACTACCCGGAGATGCCCTCCAAACAGCGGGCAAATGACGAGTTACTACTCGGTCCTCCAATTATCTACATGCCCCCTCCTTATGCCTTCTGCCAACCTCTAGCACAACACTCACCAGTTCAAAGTGCAGGCGTGGGTGACTCTAGCGCTAGTGCCCCGGCTCTTACGGCCTTCGCACCAGCCGCATTGGTAACAACACCAGATGAACTCGAGACTGGCAAACAGCTAACAGCCAGACCAAATAGGTTGAGCAAAGATGAGCGGGATGGAATCGACCAGATAGCAAAGACCCTGGTAGAACGGAAGGAGAGCGAAGAATATACGATGAATATGCATAATTCACATGCCGGCAGTCACAGACGGCATTTCATTTTACGGTTCAGCTACCACACCCTGAACACATATGAGGATAGGTACCAGAATAAGGGCCCTGCAAAACTGACAACTCTATATAGAAGGGTCGATGTTGGAGATGGGACTGAGAGCGATGTGACGGACCACTTCATGCAAACGCTTGAGGTTTTCCGCCACCTCGCGGAACAGAAACCAGAGGTCAAGATCACAGTCCCTGAGACGATTGATCCCTCATTAGAAGCAGCCAACACTATGATGCCTATCAGAGAAGCCGCCCCCTACTGGGTTCCCCCAAGAGGTCAGGGAACAAACGATGATATCAACCACGCAGATGCAAAAGGGAGGGTTGTGTACAACTGGGTTTACCAACCATGGGATCGGCAAGATATTTTAACTTTTAGGCAAACCCTGCCCGATTTAAGAAAGAACCCTACAGCATTTTATACCGAACTAGGCACAGCCTTGGGCTCAACCATAATGACTCTATCGGACATTGATTTGTTTTTCGGGTTGTGTCTGCCGGCTGATGTGTGGAAGCAAATCCGGAAAGCCGACCACACAGATCTGTTCGGACACACCTGGAAACAACTCGATGAACTAGATAGGCAGCGAGAGCCCGGAAAGAAACCTGTAAAAGACATACTGGAACTCCCCGACAAAATAGTGCAGAAGCTAAAGACGTTGATCCCAGAAAAGAAGGTAGACTGGTCGGTAGTCACGGCTTGCCGCCAGAAACCTCAGGAGGACGTATCAGAATACTTCTCCCGATTTGAGACGGTTTTCTCCGACTACAGTGGCCAAGACATGACCACCGCAACCGGACAACACCTATTCGTGCAAAACTACGTAAAAGGGCTATCGCAAGAGGTCTCCCAAAAGTTACAGACGAGTGAGAGTAGTTGGGGAGCCTCCAAACCTGCAGCTATCCTTCAGATGGCTCAGTATTACGAACACCAAAAGAATGAGAACGAGAGGGCGAATGAGAAAAAGAAAAAGGACTTAAAGGAACGAGTGATGATTGCTCAATTACATGAAGTGCCTACAGGAAGGGAACGGTATAGGGGAAACTACCAGTCGAATGCCCCTAGGAATTCGCCCCCTAGAGGCCGCAACCCCACACCTGGTGCTCCACGAACCGACCTCGATGAGAACCAGTGTGCATTTTGTAAAGAATTTGGACATTGGAAGTCCCAATGCCCGGCCCTTCGGGAAATGATTAAAAATAAAGAGACAAGGGACATGACAAATGGCCCAAAAACTGGAGGGCAGGGGCGAGGGCAGACCTACGACACCACCAATGACCGACCTGGCAGACCAAACACATTTGACCGCCCCCGACAGAATCAGTGCCAACAGTCCGACTGTAACAATGCTCACGACTCTGCATAGGACCGCCAGGGGCAAGGGAGGGATCCAGTCGAGCTCTGTGTTGACCAGCAAGGTCCTTACGTCACTGCTAAGGTCCTGGGTACAAAGTCTCCATTTTTGGTAGACACTGGAGCGACACGTAGTGTATTATCAAAACGACTGATTCCAAGGGCACCCTTGTCTGGCTCACACATTACCTCGATAGGTTTCGATGGAACGCCCTCCCCTAATCCCCTGTCTGTACCTATCTCCTTTGACCTAGGAAACAATCCCACTGACACCACGTTTCTGCTCTCCTCCAACTCCCCTGACGCCATTATGGGTATTGATTTACTGAAACATTTCCGAGCTACTATTAGGTGTTCCCCGGATGGAGTCCGAGTCATCCTGTACGACAACCCGAGCATGTCCAGACCCTACCCCGCACGACATATGTACGCCATAACAGATGCTGACCTATCCTTGCTCGATACCCTACCCCTGTACCTATGGGCCAGAAACGACTCGGATGTAGGACGAATGATGATCGATCCTGTACACATAACTGTTCGACCAGATGCAATACTCCCGAAACTCCCACAGTACCGGATATCGCCCGAAGGCGAGAAGGCATTGGTAGCGATTATTCAGTCCTTGGTAGATGCAGGAGTGGTAGAGGAAGTGGTTAGTAATGTCTGCAATAGCCCTATCCTACCCATTGTTAAGAAGCAAGGTGAGGGAGATGAGAAAGCGTACCGCTTCATCATCGACCTGCGAGAAGTCAACAGAGTGGTGGTGCCACAGTACCCCGTAGTCTCAGACATCGCCACCATTCTGACTCATCCCGTCCACTGCCACCACCTTCACCGTTATTGATCTATCCCCATCCATCCAGACAGCCGTTATCTCTTCGGCTTCACTTTAAAAAACCCTTCATACCGATTTTGTAGAGCTCCCCAGGGCTACACTGAAAGTCCCAGCATTTACAGCCAGGCTCTCAAAAGACAGCTGGACGCCGTCCAGCTACCAGATGGAGTAGTGTTGATCCAATATGTCGATGATATCCTTTTGGCGGCCGACACCACTCCACTTGCAATCACAGCCACTATCCAACTCTTGCACTTTCTTGCGGAGAATGGCCACAAAGTCTCCAAAAAGAAACTGCAGTTCTGCCAGCCCCAAGTGACATACCTAGGCCATCTCCTGTCCAAAGAAGGGAGGAAACGTACGCCCGAACGAATCCAAACCATCCTAGACACCCCCATTCCAAAAACACAGAAGCAAGTCCGTTCATTAGTGGGCCTTACTTCTTTCTGCCGACAATGGTTACCAAATTTCAGTCTCATTATAAAACCCCTACTTTCCCTGTTGGCCAAAGATGTTCCGTTCCCACTCCCTTGGACCCCCGAATGCCAAGCATCCTTTAAGGAGTTGCGGGATGCCCTTTGCTCGGCGCCCGTTCTAGGAACACCAGATTACTCCAAGCCCTTCTCCCTCTTCACTCACGAAAGGGAGGGATGCGCATTGTCTGTTCTAACTCAGCCCATCGGCGCCAAACAACGCCCTTGTGCCTACTTCTCTGCCACTCTTGATCCAGTTGCCAGAGCCTTACCTGCCTGCCTTCGGGCAGTAGCCGCTGCTGCTGTCTCTATCCGCCAGAGTGAGGGAATTGTGCTTTCGAACTCTCTCACGGTATTAGTGCCCCATGCAGTTGACACCCTTTTGAACCAGACCAAGACTCAACACCTGACTAGTGCACGACTGACAGGGTACGAATTGACTCTACTTGCACCCCACATCACCCTGAAGAGATGCACGACATTGAATCCTGCTACACTGTTACCCTTGCCCGAAAATGACCCCGATGTGCCCCCTATACATGACTGTGTGACCCTCACGGACGAACAGACTAGGAGTAGAATTGACCTCCGAGACATTGCTTTTACAGATCCTGATGGAGAACTATGGGTAGATGGCTCCTGTATCAAACTCCCAGACGGCACCACTTCTGCTGCCTATGCGGTGACGACAGCTCGAACAGTAGTTGAAACAGCTCGCATCACACAACGATCCGCACAGGCAGCAGAACTAATTGCCCTCACACGAGCATGTATCATAGCAGCAGGAACCACGGCAAACATTTACACGGACAGCCAGTACGCCTTCGGGGTGGTGCATCATTTTGGGCTCCTGTGGAGGGAAAGGGGATTCCTGACGTCCCACGGTACGCCCATCCTTCACGGAGATTTAGTCTCCGCCCTGATTGAAGCAGTTCTTCTCCCCAAACAATTAGCAGTGATCAAATGCCAGGCACACAAGAAGGTGACAGATTTAGTTGGACAGGGAAACGCACTAGCCGACATCACTGCCCGAACCACAGCTGAGAATAGGACAACGACACGCATGTATGTGACCAGGTCACAAGCAGAAAAATGGACCGACGCTAGGGAAACGATCAGGGACATCCAATCGGCCAGCACACCTCTCGAACTGACTGAATGGGCACGGGTGGGTCTAAGGGACGATGAAGGCTGCTGGCGGACAAAGGACACGAACAAATGGTTGCTGCCTGATGCATATTTGATCCCCATACTGACAATGGCACACTCCCCTGCACACATAGGCTCTGCCCCCATGATTGAACTCATTTCCAAAGTCTGGCACAACAACAAGATCCCCGACTCGGCCAAACGCCTAGTCCAGCAGTGCCTTATCTGCCTACAACACAACCCCGGGAAAGGAACTGTGGTACCCCGGGGAGGGTTTGGGATCCCCGACCACCCCTTTGAGGTCCTCCAGATGGATTACATCCAATTAGAGAGGTGCCAAGGCTTGAAGTACGTATTAGTCATTGTATGTGCCTTCAGCAAATGGGTGGAAGCCTATCCGACCCGTGATAACACTGCCATGACTCCTGCCAAAGTACTACTGAAAGAGTTTTTCCCTCCGCTACGGCCTTTGTCGAAT
This sequence comes from Lissotriton helveticus, assembly GCF_964261635.1. Classification (NCBI taxonomy): domain Eukaryota; kingdom Metazoa; phylum Chordata; class Amphibia; order Caudata; family Salamandridae; genus Lissotriton; species Lissotriton helveticus. Next base: position 431,148,512 of record NC_136073.1, on the reverse strand, counting down.
TTTATGGAGCGACAATGGCCCCCACTTCATAGCTGAAGTTATCCAACTAATCCTGAAGGGGTTGGGGGTAAAACAGAGGTTCCATGCAGTCTTCCACCCCCAATCCGCTGGCGTGGTTGAACGACACAACGCTACACTGAAACTGAAACTGTCAAAGATAGTGGCCACCACAGGACTTAAGTGGCCAGATGCCCTTCCACTGGCATTACTATCGATGCGCTCCACTCCCACTAAGCACCACTTGACCCCCTACGAAGTTGTGTTTGGGCGGCCTATGTACCTCTAGACTGCTCCCAAACCGACCTCCATTCACGACGTCCCCGACGTCCTGCTGTCAGATTATTTGTACAAATTAACTAAAACGTTGTCTGTCATTCATCAACAGGTGCAGCAGGCCATCCCCGATGCTTCCAGGGGTCCCGGTCACGATATCCAACCGGGGGACTACGTCTTAATCCGGAACTTTCAACGAGCGAAGAGTCTGGAACCCCGGTGGACGGGCCCCTGGCAAGTACTGATCACCACTCGGACGGCTCTTCGAGTGGAGGGGAAGAAGAACTGGCTGCACGCACACCACTGCAAAAAGGTTTCCTCGACCCTGGCCACGACAGACAACGTCAGCACCCAAGAAGAGCTCCTGAACAAAGACCGACCATCTGAACTGCTATCCTGATACCGAGGCACTTGAACTTGCAAAACACTCTGATCCCACTGTGCCTTACCGAGAAGGGTATTTCCTGCGTCGAAAGGAGGGAGCTTCGGCTAAGTAGGCCACTGACTAAGTTAAAAATCTCAGAACGGTGACCCAAAGCAACCAAGGGTTACCCGGAGAGAAGCTAAACAAAGTCTGTGGTTCTGCCCACTACCGAGCACCTTGAAGATGAAGATGATGGAAGCGCCAGATAAGAAGATGATGGAAGCGCCAGATAAGAAGACGTCGGAAGCAACCGGAAATACCCGCTACAGGAACCCAAAGACTGATAATTTGCACAAATCAAAGACAATCGCTTTCTTCATTGTCTTCCTCTTTTGCCTCCTCCTCATGACTTCCTTCTGGATCTTGGAGGAAAGCACACCCGCTCACCAGATGTTGCCAACCACTGTCCAGCCAACCACCATGAAAGAGCACCACCTGATCACCCTTTCACCTCAGCTCCGAGAAAGGCGTAAGGAGTTCTGGAACAATTCCTTCGTACAACTGTTGCACCAGCACAACCTTGCTGCAAATGCCACGAAATGCTGGATCTGTGGATTGCTCCCACATGCTACCGGACACTCCATCCCCTTCATCCCTTCTCCTTTCTCAGTTCACGGCTCCTGCCTCGCCTGGTTGATCCTCATGCAGGAAAGCCACAAGGACAACGCCGCTTCTGGTCAAACAGTGTCACACTTCTACTATGGGTTCTGGCTGAACAAAACAGGAAAGATGTCTGCTCCCTTTTGTCCTGCAATTTCAGGTTCAACCTTCCTTACGAACATCCCTGCCAAAGAAAGGGTCGAAATGCAAGTGCTCCACAATCCAGCCAGACCCACCTTCTCCCACCTGCGGAAACAAACGGCTGCCACCCTGACCGTGGCCCTGTCTGTCATCAATGTCACAGGACTCGTATGCCTCGAAGGACAAGGAACGCAGCTGGTGGGTCACAGTTCTTGTCGCATCACCAAAACATTGGTCTCAGCTGACCCCCCCTCCTTTGTTTCTTCCCCGAATATGTACTTTGTTTGTGGCACCAAAGCTTACACTTGGCTCCCAAAAGGCTGGAGGGGTACGTGCTACATCGCCTTCATTCTTCCTCCCACGTATGTGGCTTCAGCCTACCACCACCGGCAAAAGCGCGCAGGAGATGTTGAACAAGCCGACTCCACCGGAGCACAGTTCCTGGATGCAGCAAAGGGACTTGTTCCTCTGTGGGGACCAATGGCAAATAGCCGCGCTATCCGACACCTGACTCAGGCAGTAGAAACAACCATTAACATCACCGCTGGCATCCTTGCTAACAACACGGCTGAGCTTCAGGCAGTCCGCCTGGTGGCTCTTCAAAACCGTCTTGTTCTAGATGTGGTTCTGGCTGACCGTGGAGGTGCATGCCACATCATCGGCTCCAGCTGTTGCACCTACATGCCAGATAACTCACCTTCAGTCTACAAAGCAATCGAACACCTCCACAGACTGTCCTCGGAGGTTCACCAGGAGCAGGAAGGATGGTCGCTTGGAGGCTGGTTCTGGGACACTTTGAAGAACTGGGGATGGAGATTGTTCACGTTTTTATTGATACCAATCATGATACTATGTGGGTGTTGTTTAGGTATTCAATGTTTACCACCTTTATGTGCACTCATTTCCAACTGTATGTGCCCAAAGACTTTGAACTTTAAAACTGAGCACATGAGTCCCCTATATGAGATAGAGGTGCGTGGTCTCATGGGGATCGATCCGAACTGACAAGCTGGCGAGACATGTTAAAGGGAGGACTGTGGAATTTTAGTTCGTGTACTGAACATCATCTACGCCATCTTGCAGACTCACGTATGAGCATACACGACAGCCATTTTAGGTACCATGGTCTCCCTGTTCACGATCGCCCGTCAGCACACTTCCCTGAACCTTGCAAGCCTTCCCCGCGCACCCTGGCTACCCCCGCACTCACATGCACAAGTCATGAACCCTCCCCTCCCATGACTCTGTCTCAGGGAATCACACCCCGCGCCTGACCAACACCTCCTTTCCGTCCATGAATACCCCTCCTTTGATGACCCCTTCCTCTAAGCCCGACTGCCTGTACGAACCGCTGGTCAGCCTTTAGCCCGAGGATATAGTTTATTGCCCACTACTGTATGCACTCGCTTTTCCTGAAAGGAGCCACTATTGATCATGACCTCCCCACCCCCTGAGATTCGATCAGGCGCACACATTCCAAAGGAATCGGCAGAACACTCAGCTGCGTGATAGTCCCCTCCCAATCATATGAGGGGAAAGGGCCTCTACTGTTGTCATGTGTTGGAAGGGGCCGGAACTGGGGGGTGCCGGGGATGTCGTTCTCATACTTCACAATGTCCTTGTTGTAATAAAGAACGTTCACATGTCTTAATTGTAAATGTAAATGTAAATGTACAGGAATTTATATAGCGCAAATCACCGAGCGGTTTCTAAGCGCTTGCTTAGGGAACCCGTCCTGGTATTCCCCTGTGAGATAACCCCGGCAGGGTATCCGCAAGGTGAAAGCCAGGCATCCCACCGCGAGGGGCCGTTGTGGAGATTAAGCAAGCTATTGCCCAGAGTCGCAGAGTGTGAACCCATGAATCGAGTAGGCACCGGAGCGAGAATTGTCGAGTCCATGGACATTTTAGGACTCAAGACCCCGCCGAGCCGGGAATTGAACCCTGGTCCCGGGCTGACCTCTGCTTCCAGGTCTGCCTCCCCTAACCAGTGAGCCACACTTCTCCACATGTCTTAAACCAGTGTATAAAAGAGCAGGTCTCAAAGAGGCTGAGAGAGCACCTCGAGACGATACCTTGTTGTCCGATCTGATGTGTTCTACTCCGTCGGAATAAAACTTGTTTCCTGTCTTCCTGTCTCCAGCGCCTGCCTCTTTATTGAATAACTTCGTATGGTATTAGAGGCGTTTTTACGCCGGGCAAATTTAACTTAGGAAACATCTACTGAAATCGCCTGACCATTTTGAATTGATCTTTATCAGTGAGGCAACTGATGTCATCTCTTGCTTCCATCAGGGTGGTCTCTGCGCTGTGATTAGGCTGAAAGCCTGATTGGGAGGGGTCAAGCAGGTTGTTTTCTTCAAGGTATTCCATGAGCTGGTGGCTTTCTCCAAGTCTTTAGCGGGGAAGGGGAGGAGCGAGATGAGTCGGTAGTTTTTGAGTTCGATATGAAGGGGTGATTTGACAGGTAATGGCACTAAGAGACTATTCCACTAGGTATATTTAAACCAAATTTTCTATAGTCCTTGCAGGCGGTGTTTGAAGAGGGGGAAGTAAATCACCCTACTCCCCCAAACCTGATTAGAATAATCAGACAATGAATATACAAATCTCTAGCACATGCTATCTAAAGTGTACACATTGAATTAACAGTCAATGAATGCACGTTGGACCAAGTTGTTTGCCCATGCTCGGGAATTCTTTCTTTTCTTTATTCTCATTCGTCACTTGTTAGACTCTTTTGTTGTTGCTGTAGCCAACACATGTTTCGTCTTAGAGTGAGTACCCCAAGATTTCTTCAGAGCTGCAATCCTGTTATCACCAGAGTTGTGAATTATTAAAGCTTCAGCAGACAATAGCACCAAAAAGTACATAGAGCCACTCGTGGCTATCTGATTGCACTGGAGCAGGGCAAAGTCACAAGTTCAGGCTAACAGCAATGAAGCGCAGGTCGGACACAGGGACCGGGTTCATCTCACGGAAGAGTTTCACAAGTCCATGCGAGGAGCTGCAGGTGGAGTTTCACGCTGGCAGAGGCCTTGCCAGTGTTTTGGAGTCATTTTATGAATTAAAATTAAATCTACTTTCTCTAAGTTGGTTTGGGTTTTTTCTGGTGTTGTATTTTCACTTTATGACTGTTTGAGTGATGCATACGTAATTTACACATTGCCTGACTTTTTTTGTGCCAAGCTACCAAAGGGTTAAGCACACATTTATTGAGTGACTTTTGTCAAGAATTTCACTCATAATTTGTTTGTATTCCTTAGTGCAACTGCCTAGGTGCAACCCATGTGCTCACTGTGCCAATGGAACCAAGAGGCACTCCTCTGAAGAGGCCTAAATAGGCTAAAACTGACCTGGAGCTGCTTGTGTTCTGGTTCAGAAGGGACCTGACCTAGCAGGTCCAGCTGGACTGTTCCTATTGGTGCAGGACAAAGGCTTAGTTGCATGTGGCTGGTTCGTGTGTTGGGTGGCGTATGACCACAAAAAACGATTAACTGGGATGCAGCACCGCATACCAGTGACTGAAAATTATTCAAGCTTTCCACCTATCACTTTTCTCTATTCCTCAGTCTGATGCCCTCAGTGTGGCAGGTATGCCCAGATGTTGGTCCCATTCTCATTGTGCCTCTGGAACAAAGCTACACCCTATTTAAGAGGGCTATATAGGGTTGTGTTCTAGTTCAGCAGAGACCTGGGCTGGCAGGTGGACTGGACTATTTCTAGGGAGCAGGATTAAAGGTGATCTTCATACGAGTAGGTGCTGTCTGAGGTGGCATGGTGGTCAAAAAAATGAATTGAGATGCGGTCAGACTAATTACCAATGGCTGAGATTAAGTCAAACATTCTGCCCATCACTTTTTTGTATACCTCAGTGTGCCTTATGTGTGGTACAGGCCTTTTACATTAGGCTCATATTCAATTGGAAGTCACTAGAGAGTTAAAAGCACAAGTGTGATGCGGTCATGCTTTTTAAAACCAGAGATGAATCGTACTGTAGCATGGAGTACTCCTTTCAAAGGAGCAAGATGCTCTTTAGAAAAACTGGTCAGGAGAAAATTGGAACAAATAGTCCTTAACAGCACAAGTGATTGGACAAGGGGTTCAAGATTTGGAACAGGAATACAATGACAAACCCCCGAAGAAGGTGCAATGAAAAGTTCACATTTCTGGACATTATGTTAATTTGCATCTTAGGATTGACTCTTTTGTTGACAATGATTCCCAGGGATTGTGGATGGGCAGTGGATTAATGATGTATATTAAGTCAAAACATGATTATACAGGTATTAGTGATGTAGAGAAAGAATGAGGAGGGATTCCATTTTCTGATGGGTTAAGATTTAAATGATGAGCCGACATCCATTTCTGAATAGATTTTAGAATATTTGTTAAATGGGACATGTCTTTGGGATATGAGATCCTAAGATGCCTGTGTATTATCCACTAATTGATTCTAAAAGATCTGTGATCTTTTTAGTATGACTCCACGTGGTTCAATGTATAGGCTAAAGAAGGTAGGGGTCCTGTGGGATTTCTGGAGTAGAGGCAATTAACACTTAGAGACAGGGGTCAATTTTGACCCTCTGCAACCTATTTATCAGGTATGATATGAATCACTTGAAGACCTTCCCATATGTTCCATTACAGTTTCAGGAAGCATACATTGCTCACTATGCCAAATGCTGCAGATAGGTCTAGAAGAACAAGGGAACAGGAGTTGCCTGAATCAATAATGTGAGGTGTCTAGTCCATGAACTAGAGCATTGCAATTTCAGTTCTGCAACCAAGACTAAAACCTGACTGTGTTGAAAATAAGGGGGGCACTACCAACCAGAATATAAGATCCTTAAGTATTGCCCGGCGGTGTCGCCTCTTGAACCCACAAAGAAGTTAAACTATTGAAGAGGCAGGCGCTGGAGACTGGAAGGCAGGAAACAAGGTTTTTATTCTCTCCGGAGGAGAACACAACGAAACGGACAGAAGGTATCGTTCTGAGGTGCTCTAACTGCATCCCTGAGGCCTGGCCTCTTATACACAAGTTTATCTCTTTATTGCATGTAACACATTCTCGTCGATACTTTGATGTACGGAAAGACATCCTCAGAATCCCCCTTCCCAGCCCGTTCCCACGCAAGGTTACAGTGGAAGTCCCTGCCCCGTTCACAACAGGTGATGATCATCGCGCAGCTGGATATTCCGCCGATTCACGGAGTGTGTGGGGTTCGATCGGATCTCGTAGGGCGGGGGGGGGGCTTTGATCAACCCGGGGATCCCTTGCTGGGGGGAAACTTTCTATTGTACGGGGAGGGGCAAGGATTGGTCTCGGCAGAGCTGGGTGTCGGCCTGGGAACGGGGAAGACAAACAGGCACACGGGGAAAAGGGGTTTGCATCAAAGGGCCGGGGATCATAAATGGGAAGAAGGGAGGTGTTGCGCTGGGAACAGGACGAGGGCCTGGGGCAGAGCAGCGCCGAAGAGGGGTTTTATGATTCGCGGCAGGTGCAGGCAGGGGGGTTGTCAGCGAAGCTAGGAGGGAGAGAGAGGCGCGCTGGCTCTCGGCGAGAGCAGGGAAGCCATGGTGCCCAAAATGGCGGCTGTTTTACGCGCACAAAAGGTTTAAGGAGAGCAAGAGGGCGCCGATAATGTTGACGGTTTCAGCCCAACTTTCAACAGTCCCCCCTTTTCAACATATCTAGCCACCTTGCTTTACTCAATGTCAATTTTCATCAAATTCCTAACTTCGGTATCATACAATGCTCTCATATGTTCGCTTCCAATGTCCACAGTTTTGGGAAAAATACAACTCGCACATAAAGAACACATAGGTGGCAGACATTGAATTCCTAAGCATAGGCCACATATTACAACTACGGGAATCAGGATAATGGTGAGCAGTCTCCAGCCCCAGCTTTTGACGGTGTCCCAGAACCAACCACCAAGCGACCATTCTTCTTGCTCTTGGTGAACTTCCGAAGAGAGTCTGTGAAGATGTTCGATGGCTTTGTACACTGAGGGTGAGTTGTCCGGTATGTATGTACAACAGCTGGACCCAATAATGCGGCATGCTCCTCCACGGTCCGCCAGAACCACATCTAGAACGAGGCGGTTCTGAAGAGCCACCAAACGGACCGCTTGGAGCTCGGCAGTGTTGTTGGCAAAGATGCCCGCTGTGATGTTCATGGTTGTCTCGACTGCCTGAGTCAAATGTCGGATGGCACGGCTGTTTGCCATCGGGCCCCAGAGGGGGAAGAGTCCTTTCATAGCATCGAGGAACTGCGCCCCTGTTGAGTCGGCTTGCTCAACGTCTTTGGCTCGTTTTTGCCTGTGGTGATTCGCTGGGGCCACATAAGTTGGAGGAAGGACGAAGGAGATGTAGCAAGTGCCCCCCCAGCCTTTGGGGAGCCAGGTGTAGGCCTTCGTGCCGCAGATGAAATACATGTTTGGGGATGACACAAAGGAAGGTGGATCCGTGGAATCCAGAGTGCTGGTAAAGCGGCAAGCGCTGCGACCCACCAGCTGTGTCCCAAGTCCTTCTACACACATGTGGCCTGTGACGTTGATGACCGACAGGGCCACAGTCAGAGTGGCAGCCGTTCGTTTCCGCAGATAGGAGAAGGTGGGTCTGGTTGGATTGTTGAACACCTGCATTTCGATTCGTTCTTTAGCCGGGATGTCCATTTGGATCGAGTCGCTGGGGGTCAGCGGGCAGAAGTGTGTCTTTGTCTTGTTTCGCCCGGCCCCATGAGAAGAATGTGCTGCAGTTCTGCTGGAGGTGGCATTGCCCGTATAGCTCTCTTGCAGGAGGATCAGCCAGGCAAGGCAGGAGCCGTGGACAGAGAAGGGTGAAGGGATGAATGGTATTGAATGTCCAGTGGCATGGGGTAGCAACCCACAGATCCAGCAGTTGGTGGTGTTGGTGGCAAGATTGTGCTGGTGAAGTAGCTGCACGAAAGAGTTGTTCCAAAACTCCTTTCGCCTCTCTCTTAGTTGAGGAGAGAGCGAAATTAGATAATGTTCCTTCATGGTGGTAGGCTGAGCAGTGGTTAGGAATGTTTCGTGAGCAGGTGCGTGTTCTTCCATAATCCAGAGCGTAGTCATGAGGAGAAAACAGAGGAGGATTACGATGAAGAGTGCAATTGTCTTTGAGCTATGGAGTCTGTCTGTTCTCGGATTTCTGTAGTGGGTATTTCCTGCTGTCTCCGTCGGCTTCTTATTTGGCGCTTCCATCATCTTCTTATCTGGCGCTTCCATCATCTTCGTCTTCAAGGTGCTCGGTAGTGGGCAGGACCACAGACTTAGTTTTAGCTTCTCTCCAGGTAACCCTTGGTAGTTTGGGTCACCGTTCTGAGATCCTTTAACCTAGTCCGTGGCCTACTTAGCCGAAGCTCCCTCCTTTCGACGCAGGAAATACCCTTCTCGAGATGGCACAGTGGGGTCAGGATGTTTTGAAAGTTCAAGTGTCTCAGTATCAGGGTAGCAGTTCAACGATGGTCGGTCCTGGTTCAGGAGCTCTTCTTGGGTGTTGACGGTGTCTGTCGTGGCCAGGGCTGGAGAGACCTTTTTGCAGTGATGAGCGTGCAGCCAGTGTTTCTTCCCCTCCACTCGAAGTGCGGTCCGAGTGGTGATCAGCACTTGCCAGGGGCCCGTCCACCGGGGTTCCAAACTCTTTGAACGCTGAAAATTTCGGATCAGCACGAAGTCCCCCGGCTGGATGGCGTGACCCGGACCCCTGGAAGCATCGGGGATGGCCTGCTGCACCTGCTGATGAAGGACAGACAAAGTTTCAGTCAATTTGTACAGATAATCAGACATTAGGACGTCCGGAACGTCATGAATGGAAGTTGGTTTCGGGGCAGACCAGACGCTCATGGGTCGACCGAAGACAACTTCATAAGGGGTTAAGTGATGTCGGGTGGGGGTAGAGCGCATCGATAGCAATGCCAATGGGAGGGCGTCTGGCCATTTCAGGCCCGTCGTAGCCACTATTTTGGCCAGTTTAAGCTTTAGTGTGGCATTGTGTCGTTCGACAAGCCCAGCAGATTGAGGGTGGAAGACTGCGTGGAATTTCTGTTTAATACCCAGCCCATTTAGGATGAGCTGGATAACTTTGGCTACAAAGTGGGGGCCATTATCACTCCATAAAACACGACAGAGGCCATAACGGGGGAAAAACTCCTTTAACAGAACCTTTGCAGTGGCCATAGCGGTGTTGTCACGGGTTGGATATGCTTCCACCCACTTGCTAAATGCGCACACCACGACGAGTACATATTTCAGGCCTTGGCATCTGTCTAGCTGGATGTAGTCCATCTGCAGGACTTCAAATGGGTGGTTTGGGACCCCAAATCCCCCCCGGGGTACTACAGTTCCTTTCCCGGGGTTGTGTTGCAGGCATATTAAGCATTGTTGGACCAGGCGTTTGGCGGAATCTGGGATCTTGTCATTGTGCCAAACCCTGGAGACAAGTTCGATCATGGGGTCTGATCCTATGTGGGCAGGGGAGTGTGCCATGGTTAATATGGGAATCAAGTACGAATCAGGTAGCAACCATCTGTTCGTGTCTTTTGTCCACCAGCAGCCTTCATCGTCTTTCAATCCCACCCGTGTCCATTCAGTCAATTCGTGTTGTGTGCTAGCCGTTTGTATGTCTCTAATTGTGTCTTTGGCGTCAGTCCAGTTTTCTGCTTGTGACCTGGTCACGTACATATGTGTTGTCGTTCTATTTTCAGCTGTCGTTCGGGCGGTGATGTCGGCTAGTGCATTTCCCTGTCCAATAATGTCTGTCACTTTCTTGTGTGCCTGGCATTTGATAACGGCAAGTTTGTTGGGGAGGAGGACAGCTTCGATTAAGGCGGAGACTAAATCCCCGTGCAAAATGGGTGTGCCGTGTGAGGTCAAGTATCCTCTCTCCCTCCAGAGGAGCCCAAAATGGTGAACCACCCCGAAGGCATACTGGCTGTCGGTGTAAATGTTCGCTGTGGTTCCTGTTGCCAGGATGCAGGCTCGCGTCAAAGCAATCAGTTCCGCTGCCTGGGCAGATCGCTGGGTGATGCGGGCTGTTTCTACTACAGTTCGAGCCGTGGTGACTGCATAGGCAGCGGAAGTGGTACCATCGGAGAGTTTGATGCAAGAACCGTCCACCCACAACTCCCCGTCGGGGTCAGGGAAAGCTGTGTCTCTGAGATCGACCCTACTCCTGGTCTGTTCGTCCGTAAGAGTCACGCAGTCATGTACGGGGTGCACATTGGGATCGTTCTCTGGCAAGGGTAACAGAGTTGCTGGGTTCAGTGTGGTGCATCTTTTCAGGGTGATATGGGGGGCAAGCAAGGTCAGTTCGTATCCAGTCAGTCGTGCACTCGTCAGATGTTGCGTCTTGGTTTGGTTCAGGAGGGTGTCGACTGCATGGGGTACCAGTACCGTGAGGGAATTCGAGAGTATAATCCCCTCACTCTGTCGGATAGAGACTGCAGCAGCAGCTACAGCTCGAAGGCAGGCAGGCAAGGCTCTGGCGACAGGGTCAAGAGTGGCAGAGAAGTAAGCGCACGGTCGTTGCTTAGGGCCGATGGCCTGGGTCAGGACAGATAAAGCGCACCCCTCCCTTTCGTGAGTGTAAAGGGAGAAGGGCTTTTTGTAATCAGGGGTACCCAGGACAGGGGCTGAGCAAAGGGCATCTCGCAGTTCTGTGAAGGAAGTTTGACACTCAGGAGTCCAAGGGAGTGGGAAAGGGACGTCTTTGTTTAGCAGAGAAAGCAGTGGTTTTACAACGAGGCTGAAGTTTGGTAACCATTGTCGGCAGAAGGAGGTGAGGCCTAATAGGGAGCGAACCTGCTTCTGGGTCTTAGGGACAGGGGTATCTAGAATGGTTTGGATTCGATCAGGGGTGAGTTTTCTTCCATCTTTGGACAAAAGGTGGCCTAGGTAAGTGACCTGGGGTAGGCAGAATTGCAACTTCTTCTTGGAGACCTTGTGGCCATTTTCCGCAAGGAAGTGCAAGAGTTGAATGGTGGCGGTAACCGCTAGAGGGGTGGTGTCGGCTGCCAAAAGGATGTCATCGACATATTGTACCAACACCACTCCGTCGGGTAACTGGACTTGGTCTAGTTGTCTTTTGAGGGCCTGGCTGTAGATGCTAGGGCTTTCCGTGTAGCCTTGAGGCGCTCGGCAAAACCTATATGAGCGGGCTTTTAGGGTAAAGCCGAAGAGATATCGGCTGTCTGGGTGGATGGGGATGGAGAAGAATGCGTTCTTGAGGTCGATGACGGAAAAGGTGGTGGCAGTGGATGGAATCAAGGTCAGGATGGTGGTGATGTCTGAGACCACAGGGTACTGGGGTACCACCACTTTGTTGATCTCTCGGAGGTCGATGATGAAACGGTATGCTTTCTCATCTCCCTCTCCCTGCTTCTTGATAATGGGCAAGATAGGGCTGTTGCAAACGTTGCTAACCACTTCCTCTACCACTCCTGCGTCTATCAGTGACTGGATAATCATTACCAATGCCTTCTCGCCCTCTGGCGATATCCGATATTGTGGGAGTTTTGGGAGTGTTGCGTCTGGTCGGACAGTAATGTGCACTGGGTCAATTAACATACGCCCTACGTCCGAATCCGCTTTGGCCCACAGATACGGAGGTAGAGTGTCAAGCAGGGACGCGTCAATGTCGGTGATGGAAAACATGTGTCGGGGGGAGCAATGTCTAAGCAGAACGGGGTTGTCGTAAAGAAACACTCGAACTCCATCTTGAGAACACCTGATCGTCGCTCGGAAGTGTTTCAGTAAGTCAAGTCCCATAATGGCGTCAGGGCTATTGGAGGAAAGCAAGAACGTGGTGTCGGTGGTGTTGTTTTCTACGTCAAAGAGAATCGGGGCAGACAAAGGGTTGGTGGAGGGCGTTCCATCGAAACCTGTCGATGTTATGAGTGAGCCAGACAAGGGTGCCCTTGGAATCAGTCGTTTAGATAACGCACTACGTGTTGCGCCAGTGTCTACCAGAAATGGAGACTTGGTACCCAGGACCTTAGCAGTGACATAAGGGCCCTGCTGGTCAACATAGAGCTCGACTGGATCCCTCCCTCGCCCTTGGCTGTCCTATGCGAAGGTGTGAGTGTCGTCATAGTCAGATTGTTGATATTGGTTCTGCCTGGGTCGATCGAACGTATTTGGTCTGCTTGATCTGTCATTAGTCGCGTCATTTGGGGGCCCTCGTTGTTGTCCCTTAGGTCTCGGTCCGTTTGCTACATCCCTGGGGTCTTTGTTTCTGATCATTTCCAGAAGAACTGGGCACTGGGATTTCCAATGGCCAGTCCCTTTGCAGAAAGCGCACTGGTCTTCTCTAAGGTCTGTGCGTCCACTGTAGGAAGTCAGAGTGCGGTCCTGGGGAAATGTAGTCTTAGGGACGTTTGTCTGGTAGTTTCCCCGGTATTGGTCTCGTCCTATAGTCACCCCTTGCAGTTTGGCAATCATCACCCTCTCTTTTAAGTCCTTCTTCTTTTTCTCTGTCGCCCTATCGTTTTCATTTTTCTGATGCTCATAATATTGGGCCATTTGGAGAATCGCTGTAGGTTTGGAGGCTGCCCAAATACTCTCGCTGGCCTGTAGTTTCTGGGAGATTTCCGATGATAGGCCCTTAACATAATTCTGGACAAACAGATGGTGTCCGGTTGCAGTGGTCATGTCCTGGCCGCTGTAATCGGAGAACACCGTTTCAAACCGGGAGAAGTATTCCGATACATCCTCCTGGGGTTTTTGGCGACAGGCTGTTACTATCGACCAGTCCACTTTCTTTTCTGGGATTAGGGTTTTTAATTTCTCTACGATTTTATCTGGGAGGTCTAGAATGGATTTCAACGGCTTTTGTCCTGGTCCCCGTTGTTTGTCCAGGTCATCGAGTTGTGACCAGGTATGTCCAAACAGCTCAAGGTGGTCGACTTTCCGGATTTGCTTCCACACATCAGCTGGTAGACATAACCCGAAGAACAAGTCGATGTCAGCCAGGGTCATAATCGTTGAGCCCAGGGCTGTACCCAATTCAGTATAGAAGGCAGTGGGGTTTTTACGTAGGTCGGGTAGAGATTTCCGGAATGTCAGTATCTCTTGCCGGTCCCATGGCTGGTAGACCCAGTTGTACACTACCCTTCCCTTCGCATCTTGGTTGTTTGCATCATCGTGAGTCCCTGTACCCCGAGGAGGAACCCAGTAAGGGGCAGCCTCACGTATCGGCATCATGGTGTTAGATTGCTCGGTTGGTGGTTCGGTCACTACGGAGGCTGCGGGTTTAGCTCCCGGCTTTTGTTCAGTGAGGTGGCGGAAAACCTCAAGCGTACGCGTAAGGAGGTCCGGCACATCACACTCGCCCTCATCCCCGATATCGACCTTCCGGTACAGAGTCCTTAGGCTCTCGGGACCTTTGTCTCGATATCGGTCCTCGTATGCATTCAAGACATGATAACACAGTCGTACGGTAAAATGTCGTCTGTGACTCCCTGTATACGAGCTGAACATATCTGTGATGTACTCTTCATCATCCTTTCTTTCTACCAGTGTCCTTGCTATTTTGTCGATCCCCGCTCGCTCATCTTTGTCTAGTCTGTTTGTTCTTGCAGGGCCAGCCCCTCGAGTCTCATGGTCGTCTAACGTTGTTGTTGATGCGGGTTTTAATACAAGGGGTTCGGCTGGCACAGAGGCCATTGGGGCCGACGCTGTGGCGGTACCTTCGTTTGTACCTGGGGGTGGCGCGTGCTGCGCCAAGGGTTGAGAAGGGGCATATGGAGGGGGCATGTAGATGATAGGAGGACCTAACAGCAGGTCCTCATTGGCTCGTTGTTTCGAGGGTAAATCAGGGTAGAGCATGGAGGGGGTTCTAACCGGACACTGGCTTGGCGTTTCCATTTCTAGTTTCTGTTTAGCTTTCTCTCTTTCCTTTATCTCTTTTTCTAGTTTCTGAGCAGCTAGGTGGGCTGCTTTTCGCAGCTCTTTTTCCAACCTACTCTCAGTTTTCTTTTTACGTTGTTCAGTTTCTTTTCGCCACATGCCGAAGCTGTCAAGCATAGTAGGTGTTGTCTTGTTTTTACCCAGGGCAGTTTCTAGCGTTTTTATTTTATCATCATCGAAGGATCCTATCAGGGGCCATTGACTTTCTTGACCCTTTTTTGTATATTTATGCCATAGTTTACTATAGGCTATAGCGGTCAATCCATGCTTCATGAACATGTCCTTATTAGGGGTGCCTTCCAGTGGGGCTGGATGGTCCATCTCTAATAGGCGGTCCGGGCTAAACAGGCTACTAATCAGTGGGGAGAAGACAGACATGACGGCTCGTAACGAGGGACTAAAAAGTCAGCACTGCCTATCTTATCACTAGGTGCAAAGACTGGACAGAATATTTCTATTCTACGTTGTTTGCAGGCAGTGAATACCTCATGGATCAAAATAACAAAAGACCAATAAATAACAATGGGGAGAATGAGTAGGTCCGCAAAGATCTGCGTTACCTACCCTTTTCACTATCTGCAAAAAGGGTGGTCTCTTCCCTGTTTGCAGACAGGGAATCTCCAGGAAACAATAGTTTTGCGAACAACAGTTCAGTTTCAAGTGATTATTGAGTGGGGGAGAAAAAATAAGCACGGCTGCTGCCCTACCTATCCTCCACTGCTTGCAAAGAGAGAGCCCGTTGTTTCTCCGTTTGCAGACAGTGAATCTCCAAATAAATAAAAGAGAGCAATACTAGTATTTTTTAAACAAACAAGCAATCAAGCAATCATTTCGCAACTTGTCGTGATTACACGACCTTACCCGGACCGCATGGACAGTTTCTTGTCTTCCGAATCCAGCGCCCGATCGTCCTCTCTTCTCCGTTATCCTCGCGGCACTCCTGATGGTTCCCAGTCAGGACCGTAGATCACTCGAGAGAGGTCTGTTCAGAACCAGTGAAGTTCGGATGATCGGCTGTCAGACGAGGGTCTATCGGACAGACGCGTTCCCGATCGTTGCAGTCGTTCACTTTGTCGTCAGGACCTCTCCCACTGGATCCATGGGTCGCTGATGGGCCCCACGCTTGGGTCGCCAATTGTTGAAAATAAGGGGGGCACTACCAACCAGAATATAAGATCCTTAAGTATTGCCCGGCGGTGTCGCCTCTTGAACCCACAAAGAAGTTAAACTATTGAAGAGGCAGGCGCTGGAGACTGGAAGGCAGGAAACAAGGTTTTTATTCTCTCCGGAGGAGAACACAACGAAACGGACAGAAGGTATCGTTCTGAGGTGCTCTAACTGCATCCCTGAGGCCTGGCCTCTTATACACAAGTTTATCTCTTTATTGCATGTAACACATTCTCGTCGATACTTTGATGTACGGAAAGACATCCTCAGAATCCCCCTTCCCAGCCCGTTCCCACGCAAGGTTACAGTGGAAGTCCCTGCCCCGTTCACAACAGGTGATGATCATCGCGCAGCTGGATATTCCGCCGATTCACGGAGTGTGTGGGGTTCGATCGGATCTCGTAGGGCGGGGGGGGGGGCTTTGATCAACCCGGGGATCCCTTGCTGGGGGGAAACTTTCTATTGTACGGGGAGGGGCAAGGATTGGTCTCGGCAGAGCTGGGTGTCGGCCTGGGAACGGGGAAGACAAACGGGCACACGGGGAAAAGGGGTTTGCATCAAAGGGCCGGGGATCATAAATGGGAAGAAGGGAGGTGTTGCGCTGGGAACAGGACGAGGGCCTGGGGCAGAGCAGCGCCGAAGAGGGGTTTTATGATTCGCGGCAGGTGCAGGCAGGGGGGTTGTCAGCGAAGCTAGGAGGGAGAGAGAGGCGCGCTGGCTCTCGGCGAGAGCAGGGAAGCCATGGTGCCCAAAATGGCGGCTGTTTTACGCGCACAAAAGGTTTAAGGAGAGCAAGAGGGCGCCGATAATGTTGACGGTTTCAGCCCAACTTTCAACAACTGGTACTCATCAAAGAGGTAATTCTTCTAAATTTGTTGTGTGAGCTGCAGTGCAACACATCTCTCAATAAGGTTTGCAAGAAATGGAAGAAACAATACAGAGCACAAGATTCTGAGATCACTCTCTCCATGGAAGACTTTTTGAGGGGTAGGATGACTTGACACATTTTACGGTAGTCACATAACTCTCCTTGGAATAGGGAAATAATCATTAAATGTATCAGAGTATGGCAGCAGCGGGTGTGCCAAGTTTTTGGTAATATTTCCAGATATCAGATCAATAAAGTGGTTTGAAGGATTTTAGGTATTAGATACATTATCAAAAAAAGAAGTCAAATAACTTGAAGTAACCAAGGTTTTGAAGGATATAGATCCTTTCCACCTGTGATTCTTTACAGTCTGGTAACAATTGCTCGATGAATTTCACTTTATTTTCAAACAAATTAGCACATTTTTTTTTATTTAGCTTGGATGGGCGGGTTCTTAAAATCTGATGGAGCAACGAGAATGTTGGTAGTTCTGGCTAAGTCAAATAGTTGTTTAGGGAAGGACTTAGCTGTGTTTATTAGAAATTTTAAATGGGTGTCCTTTCCATTGTAGATGTTTCTTTTCTGAAGCGGTCTGTCCATCATAAGATGGACAAGGTTAGCAAAGGAGGTGATTGTCTTCAATTCTTCTTCATCAGTCTTAAGGATTTCTTTTTCTCCTACAGGGTTTTAGTGAAACAGGAGGCAGAAGGTCAAGGCCTTATATTTGCTCTTGAGCAAGGATAGATCATTAAACAGTTCCAACAGTACCATGAAATTTAGAGGCAGATGAATTGATGTTAGCATGAGACCTGATTTTGGGATTAATATTCAGTGTTCATGCTGTGAAGTTATTGGGTCCTGCATTTGTAGTGTTACAGAAGCAAGTAGTCTCCTTTCTTGGGTTGGCTAAAGGCCACATAATGTGAGAGGAAAAAAAATGGGTTATGAGATAATGATCTAACAGGCTACAGATATTGAACCCTCAAGGGTGATCAGGCTCTCTTTTGTTATAATCAGATATAATGTGGAGTTCTTGCTATGTGTAGGTCTCAGGCAATGTTGGACAAAATGAACTGAGTAGTGGATACCTATTTGCAGTGAGTACAATTTTTGTAGTTTACTGCAACTCCTCCCCCACATTTTCCCATCCTGTACAAAACTACAAAAGTAGACACATTTTGAACTGTTTATGTAGGACGTGGTCACAATGATTTACAATACAAGTCTGTATTCAAGTTGATGCTATTCACAACCCTTCGTGAGGCACATTCTCACCTTGTGTACAGTCATTGATTTACTTTTACAAGAGACAGAAGCAAGTCCCTGTT
This sequence comes from Lissotriton helveticus, assembly GCF_964261635.1. NCBI lineage: Eukaryota > Metazoa > Chordata > Amphibia > Caudata > Salamandridae > Lissotriton > Lissotriton helveticus. The sequence continues at coordinate 431,130,780 of NC_136073.1, read as the reverse complement.
CAAGGTATCATTAGTGAGAGAACACCTCCAAAATTAGTGGAGGAATAAGGGAAGAGATTTTTCTCTAGGAAAAAATATTTCTACAATGGACAAAAAAGTTTAACCAACACCATCAATGAAATCAATGAAGCCACCAACAGAAGCAGAATGCTTTTCAATACAAGCATGGCATCAACTTCCTGCCAGACCCACCTATTACTCACTTCACAGAAAAGTGCAATACCATCAAACTCTTCTCCAGGAAAAAACATACAGAAGAACGGACAGCACAGACACAACACCAATCCCACTTCATAAGTCATCAGTCATAAATTTATTACATTTGATATTTTTGCCGATTGGCAAAACAAAATTTTCCTATTAAAATTCACTCACATTTGTAAGTACGTTTTCCTTCCCAAAATACATATTTTTGAAAAGTAGACAATAACCATAAAAGACAAATATAAAATAATAATTAATTGGCCCTACATTAAGAGCTAATTTCAATTCTCAGTTGTGTTGCAAAACTAAACTAAAAAAAGCAAACAAATATCATAGTAATTTACTGCAATTAGCCCCCTAAAAACATTATTCATAAAGACCTACATTATTCCCCTCCTCCATACATTATATCAACACTAAAACATTATTTTATAAAGCTACTGATTAAACTTTGTTAAACCTTAACCTAACATATTAGTTCAATAGTACGAAATCAGCAGTATAAGGGGCAAAAATAGTCTATCTGCCTGACACCATGTTGCCCAATTTTAAAATGTGTTAATATCTCTACTGCTCCATAAGTGCATATTATATATCTTGACATCCATTCCTGCTCGTCCTTGTTTGCAAAAATCACCAATCCAAGGTGCCAACCTCAAGGCAAGCAAATGCAATATAAAGATAAAGTGTAAAAAATGATCTATAATGTAGAACAGTATCACACTATGCTAAAGTGCATTAATGAACCGACTACATTACAACTAGTTGTCTATGTTATAAAATGGATTCATATTTAGCTTCCTTGCACAATATCCTTAGATCTTGAACACATTTTCTCAGCATAATTGCCTAGCTTGTAACATAGCATAATGTTTTCACGTTTCATAATTGTCCCGCACAATGCAGCAAAAGACTGAATACCCATGTGTCTAACAGCTGGAAGCAGCAGCTTCCTTCTTGCATCTGTAAATTCTATGCAAACAACTAACATATGACTCAATGGCCATAGGTCACTTTTACAAAATGGCCAATTTCTAGAATTTCTTGCAGGACAAGAAAAGGCACTTTTTGAGGAATGTCAGTTTATAAACTGTTGCATCTGAGCCAGCCTCGGCGTAATCATCCAACGTCTCGTGCTCCTTGCCTTTATACCCTTCAATTATTGCTGAATTTTCCCTGTTCCACCTCCAGCTCAGATAAATGTATAAGCTGGGGTGTTGCCCACAGTCTCTGTAGTCACATGGAGTAGCCAAGACATGTAATTGTTTCCTTACTGACAGTGTTTTGCCACATAACAGTATCAAAAGTCCCTTTTGGATCCACACTGCTTAAAACTTTTCTCAAGTTCAGAAGCCATGGCAGTGAATTCTCAGCTTGAAGATATGATTTCAATATGTACCTAATCGTACCCTTGGCAGCTACTACCATTGTCACTCAACAGTTAAGAATCTTTAGAAGTATTTATATTTGTTACTTATGAGCCCCAACTCTCGTTGAATTGCTGCATTAAGTGACCCCCTTGGGAGACCTAAACCACAACCTTCAAATATTCATTTTCATTACTTCCTGCCATTTTATTTCTTTCTCTATCAAGATTTCAGAGCCATAGAGAAGCACACCTACAATTTTCAGGTAATATGCTTCTCTCTAAATCTCCATACCCATCTCCATCTCCACTCTCGCCAATGCTGAAGCCACCTGTTCATTCTTAAACTCCTGTGCTAATAAATTAAAGGTACATTTCAGGTTCTAACCAAGAGTCATGCCTAAATATTTATTCTCTGAGGCAAATTCTACTAGTATGCCATTTAATTATAAACAATGCCTCCTTGATTTACACCTCTTTGAAGTAAAAGACATAGCTTTTGATTTTGACACATTAATAACTAAACCATTCTCTGTGAAGTAACCAGGAAAGGTCTTCAATAATCTCTGCATACCCACTAAGGTGGGATCCAGGATGATACTGTTGTCTGCATACCATAGGTGGGATATTTCTGCTTGGCCCAATTTTGGTGGGGAAGACCTAATTTCCTTAGATTACAGCAGATAGCTGCTATATTATAAATATGATGTGAACAATAATGACACGTAATCACACTTGTCTATCTTTTTTGTTTGTTAAAATGTTAAGTATGTGTGCAAAACGACATATCCCACAATACCACTTAACGGTTAATATTGGGCAGTATAAATGTAAAAATGGTAGAAGGACTTACCAACCGTGACCAAAGCCGAGTTTGGCTGAAACGCGTTGGTGGGTTGAAAATATGCTGAATTAAAAGCTTGGAATTCACCTGGTTGTGCCGCCTCATTTTTTGTGCAAAAATTAATTAATTGGGCCTGGATCTGGCCCCTGGGCAGAGCACACGCTGGCGAGCGCTCATCGAGCAAAGGATCACTTTGTGTGGAAATATATTTTTATATATATATATATATATATATATATATATTAATTAACAGAGAAGTAAGACTACAGCCTTGCCTCTGGCCATTCAGAGTTTTGATTTTCTTTGAAACAGCCCCATTGCTCCCCAACTCGATTTGTGTCCACAACCCTTTGTGCAATTGGATTATCAGTGCCAATAGTCCCCTAGGTATTCCCCAATTTTTCAATTTACCCCACATTCCTCACCTATTGTTGCCATCAGAAGCAGATGACAACTCAATATATGTGGCATAAGATGCCCGATGCTTGATCAAAGAATATTTTCCTGCCAGCAGCTTCAGTGAAAGACATCCGTAGGTCATAGAGTGGCCTTTTCAAAAGCCCTTTAGTGTGAAAGGTAAAATCTCCTCTTCAACCCAGTCATCTAGATGTTTCAACAGTAATTTTGCGTAAATCTTGCTCGGTATATCAAGCAATGTTATCATTCTATAATTTTGTGGGCAATCCACTTATTAAACATTGCAACTCTAATACTTCAATGCCAAGACTCTGAAATTCAATTTGCTTTTATAACTGCCCCAAACAAAGGCGTAAGGACTTGGGCCCATGATGTAGGATTTAACTGTAGCATTTGTGCAGACAACCCATCGGAACCATGTACTCTTGATTTTTTTTAGACTCATAATTAGAGTCTCAACCTCCTTAAAATATGGAATCTGGACTGACTGTAAGACTGTTGCTCAATGGCCCTCAGCTGACCTCTACCCCAGTGATATTTCTACCTGATTACCAGTAGCTTTTAATCTATACAATGTGTTAATATATTCAGCGTGTATTTCCAGCCAAATTTCAAAAGGTTAGGGGCGGCCTGTTCTCCCTCAAGGCAGTAAGAATTTCCCTCCATTTCTTTTCTCTTTCAAACCAGCTAATTCTCCTTACCTCTTTACTGAATGCCTTTCTATCTGATTTTATCAATACCGTCTTTCAACTGGTTTGAGTCTGCAGCCTTCCCTTATGTTCTTTTTGGCTTTACTTTTGCTTTGTCATTATCTGATTTCCTGGGTGAAGAGACCCTTCCCTCCGGTATCTTGTCCAAGCAGATCTTTATATTCTTTAGCAATGTACCATACTCATCTTGTCTCTTCAGGAGATTAGTGCCCATAATCATTTAGCAACCCCAATATCAACCTCTGCCGTCTTTCTTTTCAGCCTGGTCATCCCGATGATCCTTCTCAAGTTCTTACACTGGATCTCCTGGCTGTCGGTCCATTATTTTCTATTCCTCATATCCAAATTGAGTATTATTTTTTAGGGTTTTTGATTGCTATCCTCCACCAATAAATCTGTTACCCAAGAAAAATAACCTGTGAATATAATCGCAAAATCAATTCAATTCAATTCATAGAGTCTTCATTTTGATTATAGAATCATAAAAGACAATCCAACAATAGAATGAATCCATTAAAACACATTAGAATAAATAGTTAAAACATGCACAAAGTACCGTAAAACAAGTATTAAACCACAAGCCAAGACTCACTGTTTAAAACCATGATTAGTACACAAAAAATAGATAAGGTTAAAACACTCAGCATCTATGACTTAATACATTTCAAAAAGGGTAAAAAACAATTCGCACTACCCCACGTCTGAATTCAGTATGGAAAGACATATCTTTAGGCCCTAAGTTTATTGGCCCAAAGCCTCCATGCCCACCCAAGAAATTTAGCAGTGGTGATAACAATGCCCTCCTGGGGGCTTGTCTTTAGGATCCTCAGGGCTTCACTGGCAACCCTTGTGCCGAGGACAAGACATATAGGGTTAAGCCATTTCCTCCTCGGGACACTGTAGGCCGAACAAGCAAATAGCATTTGGGAAGTAGTTTCAGGGTAGGCTTGACACAACGGGCATAAGTCCGTTGTGGGCCTAAGCCATCTGCTTGTGAAGGCTCCTGTGGGCAAGGAACCAACCCTAAACTGATGGTAGAGCTTCCTATCCAGTGGTTTTAAAATAAGATCCCAGTAGGGGTCAAACACTGGTACATGCTTAACGGATAGGAAGTCTCTAGCCAGGGAAGGACCTGTTGACCTAGAAAAGCATTTCTCCATCACAAAACCCATGTAAGCGGCCTTAAACTCCTTTTTAGAGGGAAAAGAAGTCGAGTCAGGATGATCCCACAAGGTACCCAGCCCCATAGCAGTGTGGGTGTGTCTGATATACTGAAGCCATTTGATCTTTGATATAATCCCAACCCTCCTTAAATCCAAGAGGGCTCTAGCATAAAGATGAAGTTCGGGGGTGGTCCACAGCCTTCTCCAGAGGGCTAAAGGCCTGAATCTGGCTAAGTCCTCAATATGGTGACAGCCCAAATCCATAAATAGGGGGACCAGAAGAGAAGATTGTGACAAACCTGTTAAAGCCCTCATAAATTTGTTTTGGGCTGTAGTCAGACAGGTTAAATACTCCTGCCCCCATAGTTCTGCACCGTATAAAATGGCCCTGACCACCTTGGTGTTATATATTGTAAGTGCAGGGGCAATCGGTTTAGTATATGACAGCCTGTGTTCTTTGAGTAGGGCCTCAGCAAGCTGAGTGTGCTTCAGAGCAAGCATGTTGATTTGTGGTTTCAATTTCCTGTTTAGAGTTATACACAAATAAATGAACACATCTGTCTGATCTAGGGCAACATCATTCATGTGGACCTTTCCCCTGACAGCTTTTGATTTATGGAAACCATACATTTTGTCTTGCCCACGTTAACCTCCAGCTCATGATCTCGGCAAAACTCCTTAAAATGTGATAAGGCCACCTGTAACCCAGATTGGGTCTTGGATAATATTAGAGTGTCGTCCACGAACATGAGAAGGGGGAATTTCATTCCCCCAAGCATATGAGCATCGGTGGGGCATGTGGAATAATATTGAACTACCCTGTCAATAAGTAAGGAAAACAAGGTAGGTGCAAGGACGCATCCTTGGCGCACGCCCTTTTCCACAGGAAATGTATCCGTGACCTCTCCGTGTGAGCCCCATCTAACCTGGGCATAGTTGGAATCATGGAGCTTAAATAACACGCATAATCAATTGGCTTTGTTATAGTAAGCAATATGATCATGAAATAACATCTCATTCAGTGCCCATGTTTCCTGACAATCCACTATTGAGTATCTTTCTTCACTTTTGATATGTTGTTGACTTCTTCTAATTCTTGCTATATTCCAAAACAGGATACCGATACCTTGATTATCAGGAAGATCTTCATTTTGCTGTGAGTGGTCTGGAGTTAATGTCTGTGAGAAGTTGGCCTGATGTGCAGTGTTCACTATTCTAGTGATCACTATATATCAGTCCAAACCACCCTTATTGATGATTGGTTGTAAGTCAACCTTATAGACCAGCTATCCTAGTAGCATGGATACGAGCAGTCTAAGGCTAAGACTCTAGAGGGCGTGTTAAGCCAGCTGTTTTACCATCACATTACCCCTTGAACACCCAGTGAAAGGACACCACACAAGTGTTATGAAAATAAACAATGTATTTATTAGAATCACAACAACCCTGTACTCTTTATGAGGACAGGGTGCTAAGCACACAACAAAACTCTTATGAAAATACTTAAGTTAGCACGGTATACACAAATGCCAGAGGGGCACGAAAAACCATATACTTTAAAAGTGGAATGCGAAATTACTAGCAGGTAAGTACAGTACTAATAGGCTTTGGAATCGCTAGGACTTGACTATAGAATCGTTAGATTACTACTAGGAGGCCCAGGGGACTCGGGTGCAGAGTGTGCACTCTCACGCGGGATGCGGGACAAAGTCTATGGGAGCTAGTAAAGGCAAAGTTAGTGTTCACGGGCGAACCCGACCTGGTAGGAAGAAAACGACAGTGGATCCTGACCCTAGGATAGTGAGGCTATGCTGGGACACCGAAGTGCCGAAGTTACCTAGCCCAGGGGCTGCAGCTGCATAGGTCTGAAAAGACGTCGGGGATCTCGTTGCCGGACCAGGAGCCTGGAAGAAGGAAGTTGCTGGCAGGCGACCAGTGAAGGAAAGTTCGTTGGATCCAAGCCTGGATCGAGGAAGAAGAAACCTGAAAGCAGAGGGGACCAAGTTCTTGAATCACTAGCCAGTGATTAAGTGGGCACCAGGATGGCACCGGGCGAAGTCACCTCGACTAGGTGAGTGGGCGACGCTGGCTCTGCAGATCTCACGGACCAGGAGGCGTTGTCGGCGACCAGGATGGAGAGGCGAGCTGTCCCACGATGGATGAGGCTGTCGGCGTCGAAGTTACCCAGGATTGGGCAACAAGCCTTGGCTAATTCAAGCCCACGCGGTGGACTCAAAATGGCGTCTTGAGTGGACCAGGAGGGTCCGGGGTGCTCCTCTTTTGGAAGGGAGCAAGGGCCAGCCTGGAGCAACCAGACCAGCAGCAGAAATGTCGTCGGGCGTCGTTCAGAAGGCCACAAGCCAGCGGGCTAGTAGCCAAACAACGCGGTGAGCAGCAAAAAGCAGAAGGGCCCCACGCAGATCGTGGAGATGCTGGGAGGCTGCACTTCGGTGCTGGAGCTGCTCAGGGTCGGGGCTTCTCGGACCCCAAAGCACTCACCAGGAAATTACTCGGCGGGCTTGCTGGAAAGAAGTCGTGCAGTCTTGAAGATGGCCGGTCCCTCGAGGTCTCGTCACACCCACGAATCTCAGCGTGACTGATGATGCAGGTAGAGGTCAGAGGTGCCAGGGAAGCCGGTTCTCGTCGAGCTGGGCAATCTTGATCCGGAGGAGAGACTTGCAGCAGACCGCAGTGTTCTTAAGATGGTGCCTGCGGATGCAGGGTGACTACTCCTTAGTCACAAGGGAGAAATCTTAGGAAGAAGTCTTGAGTTCCTTTCGTAGAAAGTAGTTTCAGGATTCAAAGATGATCTGATCTGGAAGGGGGCCAGTTCCTACCTTTATCCTGTAAAAAGGGGCTGGCACGCGACTAAGTCCTGCCCTAGGGGTGGGACTAGGAGGGGGGTGGTTACACCCCCTTCCTTGGCGGGCTTTTCCCCAGCACAGGGTCTGGAGTGACCCTGGAACTGGTTCCAGCCAGCCTATGCACAGTGAGCACCGGGGTGCCACGTGCAGTCACCTTCCTCTAAAGCCCTGCCTACCTACAATACACAAAACCCTGTCTGGGACGGTGCTGGCACCGCCCCTGGCAGGAAACCCTTTGTCCTTATCTCCTGCTCTGGGAGGACTCCCAGCAGCAGGAGGGCAGACTTGTGTCTCGGTGGCAGCATCCATTTTGTGGAGCTGAGGCTCTGTTTGACTTTAACCGGGGTTAGGGGTTACATACATGTCGTGTCCCTCTAGAAGGGTGGAATGCTAACCCCGTCGCCAGAATTGGCGAGGGGTTAGTATTCCAATTCGTATGACACCTTACTCGACATGTTTTGATAAAGCGATACCAGAGTTGGCATATAACCGCGAGGATTATAATGCACTTAAGAGTATATGGTATGCGATATCATGGAAACGGCTAAGGGATGGATCCCGAAAGCCGCAGACAGGCTCAGCTCATGCCAGAGCACCATCTCACACGATTCCAAGCACTCTGCCTTCAGGATTGTTAAGGCCTGCCATAGGAGTGACTGATAGGAGATCTGTGTGTCCATTTTAGGGTTAGATATAGGTATACTATATCTAAAGCAAAGGGTGATTACACCACCTTGCCCCAGCTGTCAAGCAGCCAGTTGTGTCAGATTTGGATGGCCAGCCAGGGGTGGCATAATACATGCTGCAGCCCCTGGTAGGCCCTGGGTACACCTATGCCCTGGGTACCTAAGGTACACTGTACAGGGACTGGTAAGGTGACTCAGTATCCAATTTAGATATGTACCTAAGGTACATGGAATCCATTTTACAGAGAGAGCAGTAGGCCTGGGGTCCTGAATAGCAGGGCCCCAGGTCAACTAAGTCAGAAAACCAGCAAAACACCGGGCAAAAAGTTGGGGGCAACCATAGTCAGGGATCTACCTTCCTACAATGTCTGTCACCCCACCCAACACCAGTCTTGCACAACAGTCCCCCGGTAACAATCCACATTATTTTCTGACAGCCATATTTTTTACTCTTTCAGAGCCGATCCCTGGCTGGTATTGAATCATCTCGACCCACAAGACTTGATTCTGGTGATGGATCTTGTTTTAGCCATAAGAGCGTTTATATATAATATGTGGACTGAATGCCTGTATGGCAACTTGTGCCCATGGTGCAGGCACTGCTGGAACTGCTCTGCCTGCTAATGTCTGCAGTACATAATGTCTGAGTCTCCTATATATGAGGCTAATGTCTGATTCAGTAAACCTACTATTTAATTGCCTACCCTACAGATTTCCTGGATAGGGAAAGTTTTTTACCCATCACCATTGGCCAAGTGGCCCAATCATTACTTTGGGGACCGCATCTAACATTCTGACGAGTGTATGGTAAAATGACAACTGAGGTGGTTTTGGTGTTCTTGGCAGCTCAAAGGGACAGGCCCCTCAAAAGGACAGGCAATTCAAAGAGACCTTCATCTCATGAAGTTTGGCATTTTGCAGCAATAGCTGCAGCTTTCTATGTGGGAAAATGCCTGGAATTGAATGATAAAGGATCAAGCATATACAGCATGTACAACAAAGGTTTCCGCACCCCCTGCGTGGGTACCCCTTTATCTTTGAGATGTTGTTTAAGTGTTGCTCTGAAATAGTAGCTGCTATTTATAATGAACAGATTCAATAAATATGAGATCCAAATTTCAGAAATCACAGAATGGGGAAATAGCCATTTCTCATTATATTTGCAATAATTGTTTATTTGAGTATATCATAAAAAACTGCTCAGTAATTCAGACAATCTCAGAACACAACATTAGGCAGCAAATGCCACGATCAGGGTCCGCATGCCCCTTCTCCGAGAGCCAGAGGAGGTCAGATTTCGAACTCCCTGGTGAAAGGACTTAGTGCAGTGCACCAATATGGATTAGAAATCCAGTTGGACTCCAACACATAGACAATCCATTGAGCAATACTTTTTTGATGGTGTATTCTTCTCATGATCTGTTACACTAGATGAATTCAGGGACACAGTAAGACTCTAAACCCTCTTTCATAAATGAGTAATACTCACAAGACAGTACTAAAACAGAGGATAATATTTCAAATGTTTATCTCTAAAACCCAATTCTAGTGCATAAAATATCAACGGTAACCACACAGGTTGAGTAAATAAATGCAGTAATGCATGACATGGCCAGTGAAAACAATATGAACATTTCTAACATGGTTAGTAAGTCTCTAGCACCCTAATAACCTATTGCTCCTTGTAAGCACTATGCTAAATTTGAGCAGAAACGGAAAATAACAAGCCTATAAAGGAAGATTCTTATGATGGACCACCTAGCATAGATTCTCTTAATAAGTATTAGCTGTTTAGCTATTCCCTTTCACAGCCCTTGCCCAAGAATGCTAAGTAATGCAAGGCTGAAGGCTACTTCTCTGCTCTGCTCCAGAGCAGCCCCCTCAACCGAGGCCGATTGTCACTGCAAACCAGAATGACCGCTGGCGTGATAGTTCTAGCATGAAGCCCCTCCAATATATGGTCGGAGTTTTTATAGCATCTGAATGCCGATTTAATCTCATATTTATAAAACAAAACAGTACTTGCAAACAATAAAGCTTCAACAAGACTAAAGAAATATGTTGATAAATGTGTTGTCTCGATTTACATCTAGATAATATGCTTCTATAACTAAAACAATAAAAACTTGCCAACTTCCACTGTAAGTGTCCATGACACAATGGCAGCGCCTATAACAAAAACAAGAAACATATATCAGCCTCAATAGTGGGCAGAATTGATACTAATAATTCCGTGCATCTCTAAAACATCACACTTTCTACTAAAAGAGATAAAACACTCTGATGGTGGGCATGTGATAAAAATAGAAGCAACCGTAACTCAAATTGTCAGTATTCACCACAATAGCATCAAGGTTCATAAATATGCTGATGATACACAACTCTACTTGTAAGTCTCCTCTGCTTCAGAAATCCAACTCAGCAACACTGCCTGTTTATCATCCAGTTCTGCATGTTCAATACCTACATAAAGCTCAGTCTTACTAAAACAGAATTTCTGTAATTTGTCAAGACCAGCAAACAAGAAATAGTACAATCCTGGCTCAATGGCATGGAACTTGACAGCTTCTAACCTCAACTTTCACAGAACACAAGGTCACTTGGATTCATCGACACAAACCTCACCCTAAAGGAACAGTTGGCCAAAATAGCACAAGCACAAAGACTGCCTAGTACAAGCTCTGTCTTTTTAAGAAAGTGAAATGGTTGTTTCCAAAAATTGACTTCAGCAATGCTGTTCAAGCCTTCTTCCTGCCACATCTAGTTGGTGGTAAAGCCCTGCTTCATGGCCTCTTGGACTCCATAGTGCCATCCCTTAATGAAATTCAACACACTCTGAACGTCTCATCCTTGGCCTGAAGCTATATGATCACATCACCCCCAGCCTGATGAAACTCAATTAATTCCCCTTGCCAGTCCTCACCATTTCCAAAACCAGCTGCATAATTTACAATGCTATCACAACCAACACCCCTGCTTATCTTGCAGACAGGCTCACCGACTCTGGTGGTTCTTGGCACACCTGCAGGCTGGACACCATTGGACTACAGACTAAAAAGTGTAAAAAAAAAAGAGCAAACTTTATGCCTTTTCCATCAATTCACCCTAGACCTGGAACAACAAACCCTATCCATCAAGACCACCACAAAGCTGCTCCAAGTTAGAAAAGATTTGTAGACTACGCTCTTTAAACATCATTATATCACAATAAATTATCCATTCTCACCCAGCTACTTCTCCTACCACTTGCTAACTTTATTCTTGTCTTTGATCCTGTATAATTCTCCGCTGGCTTTTGTATGGGTTCATATTATAGAAATACAATATATATACAAATACTCAAAAGTATTTGTTTAAACAAATATTTAGAAATGCCTAAGAGTGCACAAGGTACATTTACTCATGCTCATATATGCACACTTGTGACTAGTCCTGTGAATCTGTGACTGTTGCAGCTTCAGAGAAGTGCTCCTGGGATTTTTTGAGAATATGATATAAAACATAAGTGGTTCAGGTTTTCATTAATTTAGCACAGTTACTTAAAAGCATTGCTATACAAAATCTACTTTAGCACGGTTTTAAAATTTAGCTTTTAGCACATTTATCAAGTAAAAACAAGACTAAACAACAATTTTCCAGGTTTAGAGACCGATATGCTTATTAAGGAACAGCATTATAGTTGCCTGTATGAACATTTTGCTGTGCTTGGCCAGATAAAAATAATTAAGGCAAAGAGTACTGGGCCAGAGGACGAAAAAAGACTGTAATGAGTCTTTGAGGGGGAGGGAGAGGGAGCGTGGCAGCCAAGGGAGGGGATAGAAAATTGTCCAAAAGTCTCACAAATTTTCCAAGTCTTGCGAGCACTTGAATGTCAGTAGATGTAAAGCACAAGGCCGAGGCCTCCCAGCACGTCCTAGTGCCCCATTTTAAGAACAAGGGTTTCAAAAGGGACCTTCTGGGGGCTGCTAGTGCCGGGCAGCAGCACAGGAGATGCAGCTATGATTCAGAGTAGTATTTGCACAGCCTGCAAGCCCCCCCCCTTGCTTGTTGGGGCCCATTTGTTGAAGGCCGTCGAACGCAGGCCTATAAGTCGCATAAACATTATGTTCTTCCGAGCCACTTTACTTAAAATTTCATGGCAATATGCTTGTGGAATCCCAGGAAGATACGAAGAGTTCAGGGGGAGCAGAATGGTTGATGCCTTTAGAGCCTGCAGATCCATGGACTGAGAAATAAGTTTGACTTGCTTATTGATGGTGCTTTTCCAGGCCGAGTATGGAATAGTGACTGAGAGGAGAGATGACTTGTCAATCTCTAACACTCTTATGGCCTTTACAATCTGGGTATTCCAGGGATTGCCAGGACTAGACAGGAATCCTTTTAGCTGGGATTTAAGAGTGTTATCACCTGCTTTTAGGGTCCTAATAAAATATTTCAGGATATCGGCCTCGCAATAAAGAGATTGTCTTTGTAGACCCAGCTCCAATCGTAGTCTTGCCCGCTGAATAAAACTTGGCAGATGGAAAAGTTTTTTATAGGTGGAGATTTGGGCGAGCTCAAGACTGGAGGAGCATGCACCAGGGAAGGCATGGTGTCCATAGGTTAGCGCAGGAAGTAGGATAGCTTTAGTCACCTTCAGGATGGCTTCTGCAGAGGGGCTGCTCAGAGTTTGGTTCAGCCGGGTCAGGCAGTATGTAATTGCACCTGCTCTCTTTTGCAAGGCAGCTAGGTGAGCTGTAGGCCTGGATGTCTCGTTGAACCAGACTCCCAAATAATTATATTTTACTCTTGTGTTAATCCTGGCGGGCCCGATGTTCCATGCCAGCCTTTTCTTGTTCTTGCATCTGCCAAAAACCAGTACCTTCGTCTTTGCCTGGTTAATTTTCAGGGCATTGGCGGTGTTATATGTGTGAAGTGTACTTAATGCCCGTTGGAGACCCGATTTTGCTTGGTCCATTATTACAATAACATCTGCATATTGTAATATGTGAAGAGGCTTTTTAGCGGGTCCTAGTTTTGGCGGGAGAAGATTACTATTCTCCAAGAATGTGCCGAGATCAGCTGTATAGAGATTGAACAACAGCGGGGCAAGAACACAGCCTTGCTTTAGCCCATCTTCGACGGCGATTCTTGAAGAAAGTGTCCTTGGGCCGGTTTTAATTCGCACCCACGTGTTCTTATGCAGGGAAATTAGTGCTCCTAGTAGGTCATGCGGAATCCCCCATTTGTTCAGCTTCCTCCACAAGATGTTCCGAGACACTTTGTCAAAAGTCGCGCTGTAGTCTATGAAGCAGCAGTAGAGTGGAAGATGTTTTTCTTAACTGCTTTTTGACTCAGAGCGGCTAGAGTAATGATATTGTCTATTGTGGAGGCCGATGCCCGGAACCCAGTTTGGTAGTATGGTATTATGTTATTTTCTTCGACCCATTTTTCAAGCAACCGAAGAAGACACCGAGCATATGCCTTTGCCTCCAGATCTAGTAGGGCGATAAGGCCGTAGTTGGCCGGTGACGCAGGGTCTCCTTTCTTGAATATGGGGCATAAAGTCGAACCTAACCAGGAGTCTGGTAGCTGGCCTGTCGCAAACACGTTGTTAAATAGGGGAGTCAAAAGGTCCGCCCACTCTTCCGGGGCACTTTTAAATATCCCGGCAGGGAGTCCGTTAGGCCCTGGAGCTCCGTCTTTTTTCATGGCTCGCAGATACTTGGCGACCTCGGCTGCAGTGGTCAGTTCGAAAGTTTCTATTTCAATGGAAGCAGCGCGATCTCTTAATTCTGTCACCGCGGTGTCCCCAGAGTCACTGCGATAGAGATCGGACACATGCAGGGCCCAGGCTTCTTCACAGACTGCGTTTCCTCTCGTCTTGTTGGTAGAGCGGAGTTTGTTCATATGATTCCAAAACTGGGACTGACTTTTGCCCTTGAGAAGGGCGAAAATTTTTACCCACTCAGACTGTTCTTTGAGTCTCTTGGTCTCCCATGAGGATTTCTTGTAGGTCGTCCGCAGCAATGCCACTCTTTTGGCAGTGTGTACGGTTCCAATCAGTTTAAATTGGCGGATGGCCTTCCTGAGGGTCTTTTGTTGGAAGACTAACAATGGGTCAAAACATAAGTGTAGTGTAAACATAGGAGAAAACCTGCAAGAGTATGGGCTAGATGTATCAAAGGGTTTTGCGCATTCCGTGTCTATGGGGAAACTTGTTGATACATTTGGCCCTAAATGTGTTAATTAATTTGGGACTGGGGCCCATAGTACTTGTGAGTCGGTGCTGGGTATACAAGGCCATATTATCAAGAAAGTGCGATACATTATCGCCGCTTTTATCGGCAGGAAACTGCCGCTAAAGCGGCGATAATGGGCTTGATAATATGCTCTTGTGAATTCCAATAGAAGCCCAGGTTAACACCAGAACCTGGGCTTCAATGGGAATTCACAAGGGCATATTATCAAGCCCATTATCGCCACTTTAGCGACAGTTTCCTGCCGATAAAAGCGGCGATAATGTATTGCCCTTTCTTGATAATATGGCCCACAGTGTCTAAAGAAGTTTTGCAGAAAGAGTTAAAACGAGGTTAAAGAGCTATCAGGATCATATAGCTGACATACTTCCACCGCAGACAGCACCCATATGCAGAACTGAGGAGGTGTGCAGTATTGACATTTTGAGGTCATACCGATAGAAATGTGTGTTATTTATAGACAAGGCTGCTCCACTTCATTTTAAAACCTGTATGGAACTTGTCCTATTTACTTGCTTAGTAATATGGTTGTATTGATCTGCTTCTGAAGAAGGGGGTGAAGGTGTGACTATGAAATAGGTTACGGTGCACACGTGACAAACATAAAAACAGAAAGCAGACTTTAATCTTGATGTTTTGTAGCTGCTCCACACCCTATCATTTTCAGACACCAATCTGTAAACACAAGACTTTTATCAACAATATGAATATAATTATCTGTAGAGTGGTTATTAATTTTCAAGTATACTGAATTATTTGTCTTTTCCTATGCACCACGGCTTCCAGTGTCCAGATAATGTGTGAAAAATAAAGGAAGGACAAAAACATAAAAGCTTTCCTCATTTACAACAGTGAACTAGTCTTTAAAATGACATGATTATATGTGTAGAGCACTCTAGTGCTGCTTTGTAAGGCAGCATAACCAGAAATAATTTAATGTTAACACCCAAAAGTAATTGAAATTAATTTGTGTGAGATCGGCTTCCATTCTCTTCTTGTTTTCTATTTATTCTGAATGATTTGTCGCATTTTCTTATGTTATTTTAGAGTTTGGACTTAATGACAAGCAACACCATTGTTTTCCAAAGTACTGGAAAGACAAATCGCTGAAAAATCCTAAACTACCATCTGTGTGATGTGTCTCCAGGGACTGGGTCAAGGTACTAAGGAGTTGCAGTCATGTCCACTGTAGGCGCATAATTCATGTTTTGTTATCTCTAGCCATGAGATATAAAGGACAATTTTACACTTTTAATAAATCACAACTTTTTATGTGATGGTATGTCACAAGCAATTTTGATACAGATGACCGTCAATTTATTTTATGTAATGCATGTAATTTTTGTGTAAATTACACAACATGCATGGAAAAAAATGCAACTCTTCCCAACCTAAAAGAAAAGAAGAATACGGAGAAATATGGATATCAATGTAAACTCAGTAAGTCTGAATGAAGATACTTAAATGATTTAATGAGCAGGAAACAGGGATCTCCTTTAGTTTCCATATTTGAATTACCCAATCAGTTGGTAAATATTAATAATAAATCTTATTATAGGCAGCAAGAGGCAATTCCAAATAGTGATGTGACGTATACCAATGGTAAACATGTATACATTTTCTTCAACCTATACAAAAGAGATTTGCTGTTCCTCAACGAGGTGATGCCTAGAGACCAAAAACAGACATCCGACCCACCACTATCGTGGATACTGATAGGGAAGTCAGCACTGTTGTTGTGGAAGGACCAGGAGAGATCCCGCTCTGTCGGAACTAGGGTCCCCACACACCCAGCAAGCTAGGTGTCATGCTTCATCATATGGACCTGATCCTCTTTGGGTCAGCGCTGCAATACCCAACAGACTCCCATAAACTCTTTTTCGGAGATCTTTTGTTCCTTGCCGTATGATGAAGTGGGGTGGTGGCGCCCGTGAAGTGTAGATACAGTGAAGTGTGTGAGTAAAACAAGTAGGATAATCCAAATAATACTTTTATTCAGGCTGTTTATCCCCTTGACTAAAACGTGTAGGGTGGCAGCTTTCCTAGCTTCTAGGTTCAGTACAAGCTGTGCTCATAATTTGGACCTGCTTCTCGTTGGGCCGGCGCTGCAATACCCAACGGGCTCCAATAAAGGGGCTCTTTGTCAGAGATCTTTTGTTGCTTGCCGTATGATGAAGTGGGGGTGTGGGCCCGTGAAGTGTAGATACAGTGAAGTGTGTGAGTAAAACAAGTAGGATAATCCAAAATATACTTTTATTCAGGCTGGTTATGCCCTTGACTAAAAACATGTAGGGTGGCAGCTTTCCTGGCTTCTAGGTCCAGTACAAGCTGTGCTCATCTCCTAAGGTCCTTTTTATTTGGATCTAGGGTCCCCACACACCCAGTAAGCTAGGTGTCATGCTTCATCATTTGAACCTGCTCCTCGTTGGGTCGGTGCAGCAATACCCAACGGGCTCCCATAAAGGGGTATTTTGTCAGAGATCTTTTGTTCCTTGCCGTATGATGAAGTGGGGGGTGTGTGGCCCATGAAGTGTGTGAGTAAAACAAGTAGGATAATCCAAATAATACTTTTATTCAGGCTGGTTATCCCCTTGACTAAAAACGCGTAGGGTGGCAGCTTTCCTGGCTTCTAGGTTCAGTACAAGCTGTGCTCATCGTCAACATGTTTCTTGCCCAATGGTTCTAATAATTTGTGGCAATTCTTCAGGACCTACTCTATGTGAAGTGAATCTATCTACACTCAGTGGTGGGGCTAATAGCCACCTACCACATGTAGTCACTATGATAGAAATATTCAATAGTGCGGTTCAGTGATCTAAAGAGAGGGATATATAACAATATAAAGTGAACACCCTTGTTGTCGTTACATGGTGTATTTAATAAACTCAATGAGCACCTCCTGATGCCCTCCATTATTCCCACCAAATCGGGAAATGAACTAGGCATATAAACAAAGCATTACGCATGGTGTCCAAAACATTTAGGTGTGTCAAGGTGCATATTTAAAAACATAGTTGGAACCAGTCCAGCTACATATGGAAGACTAACCTGCCCCATAAGCGCACTATTGAATATTTCTACCATAGTAACTACATGTGGTAGGTAGCTATTAGCCCCACCACGCTCGCGGAATTTGCGGATTTATGACAATTTCGCGATCCGCGAATCTCGCGAAATTGCCCAAAAATCCACAAACCCGATTTTTTTTTGGCCCACAGGAAGCACTTACAGTTAAGGCAGGTGCTCGAGTTGAAGCTAACTTTGTAACCATTTTAGAATGGCGCCGGCAAGCTGCCAGAGTTGAAGTTGCTTACTTGCAAGTTGCAACTATTCTCTGCTGGCGCCATTCTAAAATGGTTACAAAGTTAGCTTCAACTCGGGCACCTGCCTTAACTCTGTAAGTGCTTCCTGTGGGCCAAAAATTAAACCTCAACAGGAAGCACTTACAGATATAAATAAAGCAGGTGCCCGAGTTGAAGCTCAAATTCAGTAACGTTTTAATCAGCCCAAAACATAAGTGAGCACGGTCGAGGCTGGGCAAGTGTGTTCCTTTAACCCCATATCTGTTGTCGAAAATTAGCTGTAATACTCAAGGGAGGTCTTTGAATCCCTGAGTTTCTTGAGCGCAACCCCCGTGTAGTTCCTGTGACCAGGAGGCTGCTTTCTCCTCACCTGCTGCCCTGCTCGCTCTCTGACCTTATACACAAGAGGCATGTGAACATGCATAGAAGCCCCGCCCGTTTGGCCCCGCACCACACACTAGCGGTATCAAACGTCTTCCCGCACTTTCACAATCCCAACTATGATGGACAGCTCACTCAAGGGACCTTGGCACCTTTTGGCACGGTGGCAAAGTTACAGGCACACATGGTCAGTGGAGACAAATCTTCTGGCCCTTTACGCAGCTGCAGTGTAGGAAAAGCACTATCATTTACCCAACGAGGTAGAACTTACTGGATTAGCCAGTAGAAAGTACTCCAGTTTAGTAGAGGTATTGCACAAAACGGTGGCATCTTAGTGGATAACTATGCAGGGCAGGATTCATTCTGGCACGAGGCTCTAGTCACAAAAATGAAACCGCAACAGGAAGCACTTACAGATATAAATAAAGCAGGTGCCCGAGTTAAAGCTCAAATTCAGTAACGTAATCAGCCCAAAACATTAGTGAGCACGGTCGAGGCAGGGCAAGTGTGCTTTAACCCCATATCTGCAGTCGAAAATTAGCTGTAATACTCGAGGGAGGTCTTTGAATCCCTGAGTTTCTCGAGCGCAACCCCGTGTAGTTCCTGTGACCAAGAGGCTGCTTTCTCCTCACCTGCTGCCCTGCTCGCTCTCTGACCTTACACACAAGAGTCATGTGAACACGCATAGAAGTCCCGCACGTTTGGCCCCGCACCACACACTAGCGGTATCAAACATCTTCCCGCCCTTTCCCAATCCCAACTATGATGGGCAGCTCACTCACAGGACCTCGGCGCCTTTTTGGCGCGGTGGCAAAGTTACAGGCACACATGGTCAGTGGAGACAAATCTTCTGGCCCTTTACGCAGCTGCAGTGTAGGAAAAGCACTATACATTTACCCAACGAGGTAGCACTTACTGATTAGCCAGTAGAAAATACTCCAGTTGAGTAGAGTACAAATTGCAAAACAATCCGCGAGTTCGCGGGAAAATCCACGAATTCGCAGATTTTTTGCGATTTCGCCCGAATTCGCGGACCGCAGATCCGCAAAATTTGCCCATAGTTAATCTACTTGCGGGAGCACAAGCTGCCATATGGCAGCAATTATCGCTCCCGCAAGTGAATCGCGCAGGCCTCCCTCCTCCTGCTGCCGTGCGCGCGCCTCCTCCTGCTACCCCGCGGGCTTGTTTGTTTCACCCCCGCACTCCCTAAGACAAGACCAGGTGCTGTGATGGATTCGTCTGAAACCCTTCTTCCTCCAAATCAGCCTCTTCATGTCTTGTTCTTGCAGGACCTCTGGGCGGGTCTCCCCGCTTAAGAATGGAGGAAAGAGGTGCCGGAACGTGAACCAAACACCACATGTGTACTGATGAGTAGTAATGTAACGCTTCACCCTCCTGTTGTCGGACTCCACCCTGGCACACAGGGAATGATTTTGCGGTTTTCTAAGTAGGCGTTTCGTGCAGCAGTGGTTCCCCTGCCACATGTAAACACTGTGGTTTCGTAGTGAGTTATTTAATGCCTTTGCAACACTGTACGTTAATGCATTTAGGAAGTTGGTCTGGCTCCTAACAGCTCAAGACCCTTTAAGTGGGGCGGTACTTGCCTCGGGCACTGAAGCTGGTTGAGGATATTGCTGCAGCGCATTAACTCTAATTGTGCTGGCACTTTCCAGTTTTACCCGTGTTACTGCTCTATTTCCTTGTTATGTATAGCTCAGTGTGCCAAGGTGCCCCCTGAAGTCATAAGTGTGCAGTAGCGTGCAGTAAACAGGGTTGAATGGCGTGGCGTCAGCTTTTTTTTTCATCTGCCCGAGGCCGATAATATGTGCATTGCTGAGTCGGGTAACAGCCTAAATTTCATGCGAGACTGTAGAAAGCAGCATTTTACGGGTCATCACCAGGCACAGAGGGCAGTCCGGTCCTGCTTGACTATCCTTACCTCTGATTAACAGCAATACTTAAACAAACGGCCACAGTCTGCCCCGTGCTCCCACATAGCCACAAGCCTCACCAGCCCCCCGCCTCCTTACCTGCACTCCTCACATGCCTGATGTTCACGCCACTCGCTTCTTTCAAGCGGCCGGCGGCGTGACTCTCTCGCGCGACGTCCTGTGTGCGTGCTCCACGCGAGGCGGTGCGCGCTGGCGTGAGGGGAGGTGCGCGGGCAGGCATGCGCCCTAGAGGGGACAGTGGTCACAATTACACTTTATTCAATGCAACATAAATACACTCCACATAATACCACTCAGTGCCACATAATCACACACTACATAATTACATTCTACTCAATGCAACATAAATACACTCCATATAATACCACTCAGTGCCACATAATTACATGCCATATATTTACACTCTACTCAATGCAACATAAATAGACTCGACATAATACCACTCAATACCACATAATTACACGTCTCATCATTACACTCTATTCAATAAAACATAAATACACTCCACATAATACCACTGTAGCACATAATCAGATGCCACATAATTACACTCTACTCATTGCAACATAAATACACTCCACATACCACTCAGTACCAAATAATTACACACCACATAATTACTCTCCACTCAATGCAACATAAATACACTCCACATAATACCACTCAGTGCCACATATTTACACGCCACTTAACTGCACTCCACTCAATGCAACATAAACACGCTCCACATAAATGCACTCTATACCACATACCACCAATCAACATAAATGCACTCCACACCATGACACAATTTCACTAAGCATAATTTCACTCAACACCACAGTTCCAGGCCACACAATCCAACTCCACACATTTCCCATACACACCGCATAATTACACACCAAACAACATATTTCAACTCCACAATGCACAACGTACCTCAAATCCCCAACATATAGTGTCACCACCTGAGCACCAAACATCATTCACCACCACCATTTTGTATCAGCGTACCACCTAAGCATCACGTCAGTCTGCCCTTGGAATCTGGCATCTGTTGATTCTTCCCTAGCGCCCGTCCGCTGCTCGTGTTCTAAATAAATTACTGTTTTCCAACCTCCACTCCCCCGTTATTTATGTCCCGCTCCCCCATAACAAAAATATTATAACAATAAAGCATGAGAACAGGCAGGAAGAAGTTGTCAGCAGTGCATGTACAAAAAAACTGCAAGACAAAATCTTTTTTAATCAGGTTTGCATAAAGGTAACAAAAATGCTTAACACTTTTTAGTATAACTTTTCAACATAATGCACTGCAGCCACAATGCTCTACAACATAGCCAAAAGTTCTGACTAAACACATAAGGTCCCAAAGGTGAGACCTTTTGGCTATGCCAATGCTTGTTAGTCAAGGGGATAACCAACCTGAATAAAAGCATTATTTGGATTATCCTACTTGTTTTGCTAACACACTTCACTGTATCTACACTTCACGGGCCACACAACCCCCCTTCATCATACGGCAAGGAACAAAAGATCTCCGACAAAGAGCCCTTTTATGGGAGCCCATTGGGTATTGCAGCGCCGACCCAACGAGGAGCATGTCGAAATGATGAAGCATGACACTTAGCTTGCTAGGTGTGTGAGGACCCTAGTTCTGAATAAAAAAGATCTTAGGAGATGAGCACAGCTTGTACTGTACCTAGAAGCCAGGAAAGCTGCCACCCTAGACGATTTTAGTCAAGGGGATAACCAGCCTGAATAAAAGTATTATTTGGATTATCCTACTTGTTTTACTCACGCACTTCACTGTATCAACACTTCACGGGCCACCCCACCCCACTTCATCATACGGCAGGGAACAAAAGATCTCCGACAAAGAGTTTATGGGAGTCTGTTGGGTATTGCAGCGCCGGCCCAACGAGGATCAGGTCCATATGATGAAGCATGACACCTAGCTTGCTGGGTGTGTGGGGACCCTAGTTCCGACAGAGCGGGATACCTCCTGGTCCTTCCACAACAACAGTGCCCGACTTCCCTATCAGTATCCACGATAGTGGTGGGTCGGATATTTGTTTTTGGTCTCTAGGCATCACCTTGTTGAGGAACAGCAAATCTCTTTTGTACAGGTTCTTACAGGGCATCTTTGCTAGACCTCGTTAAAAAGCCCCTCAGTCCCCCCCTTCGTTGAACAAAACTACATCTTCTTCAAATCGCTTTTAGTGGAAGTTGACATCATAATGGGATAATGCACCAACTGTACATATTTTTTGTTGTACTTGCAATCATATGGTCCAATGTGGGCAAGCATCACTTTGGGTTCCATCTTCTGAAACGTACCATATCATTTAAAAAAGAAATACTACTGAATTGGGAGATATATGTACTTTTTAAAAATAGCTGATGAGAGATTTTCTTATGCACCACAAGAAATGAAATAACATCTCACTTATTTTCCTGTTACAGTCTTTTTTTAAAGATAGTTTATTGTTTTAATAATTTTGCTGCTGACATCGTATGCAGGACCTGGGTTTAAATCGTTGCCGCAATGCCTCAAAAGATAACACCAGTGCTCTTTGTTTGAGCGAAAACAACAACTCTTATTAATTTCAACAAGAGATTGTGGCACTGTCCTGCAGTGATTGAAACCTGTAACTATCAGGTTACATGTAGATCTTTGAAGTGGCACTAAACCCACTGGGGCTACTTTTCTTGCTCAATTTTACTATGCTAGTTGAAATCAAGATTTATTATAGGGGCAAGTTTACACGAGGATGCTTACGAGACTGGATACAGTTAAATAAAACTCCCTGGTAAGTCTAACAAGCATTGGCATAGCCAACAGGTCTCGCTTTTGGGACCTTATAAGTATTTAGTTATGCAGCACAATATCCTTGGTGCAACAACATCAACTGTTGCATGGCTAAACACTTATAAGTTCCCAAAGGCAAGACCTATTGGCTATGCCAATGCTTGTCTATATTCATTACCGCTGCCTTCACTCTCTTCTTGCTGCTTTCTTTCCCTCTCTCACTCTAAGGCATCTAGTTTGCAGAACAAGATGCAGATGCCAGCTCACATTTAAGAGCACACCATTTTTTTTAACACGGGAAAGGGCTTTTACTATCCAAATTATTTGCGAAGCTGCAATTGCTAAAAAACACATTATTCGCATGGCATTGAAAATCAAATAATCTATACGTGAAATATATAAAACGTGTCATTTGCAATCCACGTAAGCTCTTTAAAATGTCTAAATCGCAAAGAAAGTGTGAGTAAAATGTATATTTCTTAGAGAAATGCGATGATCTTTAATGAAAATTATTTACTCAAACACGGACTCAAAATGATATATGCAATAAATACTATTTTGGGCACCATGTATGACCATAACAAGCCCATGCTGTGATACCTCAATTCAAGTACAATACCTATGTTATGTCTACATGCAGCTGAAATGGTGCGAGTGAATACTGCAGAATAACAAAGCAGGCAATTCAGAATGTTAAAAAGGCATTGTAAACTCAAGTTTGACAGCAGCTATTGCTTTACGTTCTTGTGCATATGTGTAAGTTTCAGAGTGTAACTAAAAACGAAATGCCGCATGTTTTCATGGCTCCAAAGTTATGCCCAGTGCCGCGTGAACCTTGACCTTTCTGAGTTTTTTTTTTTTAATTCAGGGGCTGTTACTGCCACACAGATTATTAGTAACAGCAATGTAGAGGAGCTCCACCAACCCGCTGATATGGCCTACAAAAATACCTGAATTGTTTTAGTTTGGCAATGTAATTCATTAGCTCATGCAATGGCGAATTTGCATTTCTGGCCTGCTGTTATTAGAAGCAGCAGCTAGCTTCCTTTATAAACAAAAGAAAGCGGTACTTTATTTTTATGAGCATGCAAAATAAAACCGTGCCACAGGCAAGTCGCAAAAACGGTGTTGCACTTTTATCTAACAAAACAAGCATTTGCAATGCAATCGGAATCACTTTTCTTTGAGTTCGAGCTATTGGCTTGATAATGCAATTGCTTATTACTAATTTTTTTAGCACCTTTTAAGTGCCCTTAAGTAATGTATCAGGGCTACCGGATTGTCAGTGAACCATATGTTTGTTTATGCTTTGCTAAAAGTGAACATCCGCTACTTTAGAGTTAACAGCTAGCGGGCGGGGGAAGGTACGAGTCCTGTTGGCATTTGGGAATGTGGCTTTAAAAGTATAGCTCCCTTGGGCCTCCAGCGCTAAGCAAGCACTGCTTTCCTGCTGTCCGAATAAACATACAGCATGCAGGGGGAGGAGACATGAAAAGAGTGAGGGTGGTGTGGATGCCTTTTGAGCCTTTGTACTGGCTAAAAGAAATGGAGGGTGAGCACAGAGAGAGGGAAGGAGACATGCAAGGGAAGGCTGAACGTTTGCAGTGATAATTAGAACACGCAGTAGACTATCTGGCAGAAGGGAATTTAAAAGGAGCGATCGCGGAGGGGTGGGGGGGGCGTACAAGCAGTGTTGTGGGAGGGGCGTGTGGGTGGTAGAATATGGCGCCGGGAGATTAAATGACAGCACTGGAATCTAATCGTAATTTAATGTCAATTAAACAAAATAAAAAAGAGCTGCAACCTCGTAGGGTGGTGGCTGTAACCTAGCAACCCTGCTCTTCCAAAACAACTGGATTCCCGACCAGTCTCTTATCACATGCCCCTCTGCAAGCATCCAATGTGGAGAGATACGGAGCTCTGCTGTAGCCTGCTAGCAAACTCAGGAACGGGAAGCAACCAACAACAGGGGAGGAGTTGCATGGCAACGTGCAGAAATAAAGGCGCTGTGTTAAAGCACGGTGCTCAGCTCTGCAAGCGGAGCCGTTCATGAACAAATAAAGTCAAACTTAAAGTGAAAGCGGCACTGTTTATAAATAAAGGCGCACACCCATGCTGTGTGTTAAAGCACGGTGCTCACCTCTGCCACTCCTTAAATTTGAATTGGAAGCAGTGCCGTGGAGTTAAATTCAGTCAAAGCAGCACCACGCAAACTTGGGTTCAGGAAGCAGGTGAAGAGTTGCATGGCGCCGTGGAGAAATAAAGGTGCGTGTGTTAAAGTGCGGTGCTCAGTTAACAGGAAGCAGGTGAAGAGTTGCACGGCGTCGTGCAGAAATAAAGGCGCGTGTGTTGAAGTGAGGTGCTCAGTTAACAGTTAACAGGAAGCAGGTGAAGAGTTACACGGCACTTTGCAGAAATAAAGGTGCGTGTGTTGAACCGCGGTGCTCAGTTAAGCAAGTGGCGCAGTTCAAAAACAAATAAAGGCACGCTTAACGTAAAAATAAAGTAATAAACAATGGCCGCGCGGCCGTATTAGTAACGTGAAAGTGAAAGTGATCGCAGTGAAACTGATCGTGATTGCGAGGACGCGCACTGTGGAAGCTGTGCACATCGCGCGCATGCTTGTGCGCGAGATAGCAAGCTGGTGGCAGGCAAAAGCCTCTGGGTAGCACTTTCAAAACCCAGTTACTAAATGTCTCGCCAGAGCAGCGCATGCGCTGGCTCAGGCTAGACCTAAAAAGTGAAACACTGTTTCATGCCCAAACAGAATGTGAACTAATCTTTAGAGGCATTGTGTACAGTAGGACCCGGTCATGGGCCAAGTGCCATCCCAACGTTTCATGATGAAACTTAAAAAAGTTGTGTATCTTCTGAAGTTATGGCAAGTTTTCCAAAATTGGTTAGCTCAGGCCTGTACAGTATGTTCGTATAGAATATCCTTTTTAAGTAGCTTGAATTAATAATCCTTTTAGTTGTTCAGGAAAAAAACTGTTAACTATAGAATGCACAGCCTTTCATGGGTAGACTAACTACAATGCACCCAAGCACTGCTTATAGATGCCCACCACATTTGGTATAACTTCTTCCCCAAAAGTAGGTACGCCTTCAGAATCAGACAGTAAAAACGGAATGGGCCACAACATTTGAATTCTCCACTGGTTCCTGGGGTATCCTCACCATCTGAAATATCTCACCCCCATTTATACCAACAATCACTCTAGAATGTATAATATTTCTCAGTTTTTGACTTTTTGCCAATTTAACCATATAACACCTTTTGGGCTATTTTCCACATTTCTTGTCAATATTCACTATTTGTGTTGAGCATGCACACAATTGTATATTACACGGCTCCTTAATTCACAACAACATAAAATAAGAAATTGATTCTCATAGGCATCCATTGACTATTTGTGTACACTTCCAACGTTCCAGAAAATCACAAATACTCACAAGAGCACACCTAGGTATTTTTGGCTGTTGTGCTACGATGGCTCTGAAAAGATAGAAAAATCTACATTTCTGTAAGTAGATTGGAATGCCAAAGTACATTTTAGTTTTTTTTAATTTCCACAAGGAAAGTATTTGCTCTGCGAGGGAAACACCTTTCTTTAGACTCCAACAATTTTGTGGATGTACGCTTCCAGTTCTCATGCTAAATTGGGAAATAATCATTCCTTTAACAGTAGTACATCACCAAAATTATACAGGGTGAATATCAGTCTGCTAAAATGTAGGTGATCTCCCACCTTGGCAGGCAGCCTTGCACAGGAAGGCTCACAATCCACCACAGTGTGTGATTCACAAAGGTTTTTCTGTGAGTAATTCTGTCTTAATC
Organism: Lissotriton helveticus; assembly: GCF_964261635.1. Classification (NCBI taxonomy): domain Eukaryota; kingdom Metazoa; phylum Chordata; class Amphibia; order Caudata; family Salamandridae; genus Lissotriton; species Lissotriton helveticus. The sequence continues at coordinate 431,104,023 of NC_136073.1, read as the reverse complement.
CTGATTTAGGTGTGAATATATAGGTCTGATTCCCAATCTTTTCTGTGATTAGTTTTGTCTCACCCCAGACTTAGTTGCAAGTTACCCATGAATTTTCAGTAGACATGATTGCTCATGGAAATAAAAGAAATGAAAATCAGGCCCAAATACAGCCTTTGTTGGTCCTCATAGACAGGAATGTAGATATCTATCTCCTTCGAGCAACCGTTATTGGATACTACACAGATAAAATTTTATGAAGAAGGGAATCAATTAGGGAAAAAGCCTGGGTTTGTGTTATCTTCACTTCATGTCCACCATCCCAATTCTAAAGAAACATTTAAATTCCAGAACAGTAGACATCCTAACCTACCATAGAAAAGCTTCACTACAGGCATTCACCAGTTCAGGTTGAACATTTCCTAGAGAAGCCCAAAGACTGAGGGGTCGATTCCGATCCGGTAAAAAAAACATCCGTACGAATCGTATCCGGAGCCCTCTCCGTACGATTCGTACGAACCGACGAGTACGATCCGGACTGGGGCATCAGGACGCGATCCGTACGGTCCACGTCAGGTAAGGGAGATTCGTACGGAAAAGCGCACATTCACATACACACCGTACGGTGCGTACCCCCCACGATCGCAGGGGCACACCCCGTACACGCAGCGTACATGGGGTACGGTGCGTACCCCCCATTATTACAGGGGTACGCCCCGTACACCCAGCGTACATGGGGTACGGTGCGTATCCCTGCGATCATGGGTGGTACGCACCGTACCCCATGTACACTGGGTGTACGGTGCATACCCCTGCGATCGTGGGGGGTATGCACCGTACCCGGGGGGGCTGTTCCGTACCTGTTTCAGCACAAAATCTGCTTTTATGCCTGTTTCCAGCTCCCGTAATAAAAGGGTCGTACGGTGCGTACCCGACACTTATCGTACTTGCTGAGTCGTATAAGCCAGCCGCGAGCCGTGCAGATGTTGCGTACAGCGTGTTCCGACGGAGACTCGTACGGGGATTCGAGTCGTACGCTCTCTGTACGATTCGAACGGAGTCCGGCTCCTGGTACGAATCGTACTTCGACGTACGTACGCAGGACGTTGCAGGGTACGATTCGTACGGGAAAAACGCTCCGAACGGCTATTCGGAGAGGTTTTTCCCGAATCGGAATCGACCCCTTAGTTGCATTTTGCAGGTCTCTGTCAAGAGTGTCTCGTTGGGAGAAAGACAATGAGTTGAAATGATGACAAGCCAAGGGCAGCTGGGATTGATTAAAGCATTCCTTCTATCACGTTATTGTTTATTTTACTAGACCCACTCCCAACATACTTACATTTCATGGCACAGTTTCTAATATATTCAACTTCACAATAACCACTTTTTGGTTCTGGTGCTCCAGAGCTGACAGCACCATCACACTGAATGGACTTCCACTCAGGTTTGAAAGCATTAGGTGAAAAATGCCCCTCATCTCTCCATAGACCCTCGTTTTCATGCTTTTCATTTGTTTTAAAGCACTGGTAAAGGCTGGCTTTACTAGTAAGAATGTCTCTCTTCCCCCAAAAACCTTTTTAACAACATTATGAAGAGATAATAAAAGACTTGGGGGGGGGGGGGACATAACGTCCTACCTTTTTAATTCAGTTTGCCTGCAGCTCTTTGATGACAGTTCTTAATAGTCACTGTTCTATGTTAAGGCTGTATCTTATGAACTGCAGTGCTTAATTTGTGAAATATTAAGTGCCAGGGCTCTAACCAGGAGGCCACTGCAGCTTGCACCACCTACCGCACTTGTCATCGCTGCTAAAACAACTAGTAACCATCTCTCTCGCATGTGAATGTGACAGTTCAGATTATTCCAGTTCCCCAAAGTTAAAGGAATAGCTGGGGAGGCAGGTATGAGCAATTATAATGTATATTGGATCTCTAAACAACCGTTGTTCTGCTCATCTCTAAATTAGATGAGCAGCGCCACCATGTGGTAGACTGTTTTAAGTATGGTGTTGACAAATAGGTGCTGGTGCCGAGCACCGGACACCAATTAAGTGGCGGTGCTGAGCACCGGAAAGCACCAGCTCAAATTAAGCACTGAACTCCAGTAACCAAAGGATCTCTGTGACAATAGCAGTAATACACTTAGCTATCTACGTAAAATAAGAATCTGTGATCTGTACGGTATGCGTTCTTTGCAGAAGGCATATTACCCCCCTGCACTACTTAATGGAGAGTCAAAACTGCCACTAGACAAAACTCGTATCTTTTTCTTTCTAGCAGGAACATTAACCATAAGTTATCTTGACATTTTTATTGGTGCCTGAAAGCTGGACGCACAAGGATCTCTGCTGCAGGTGTTTTTAAATCGTACTTTATTGCTAAACATAGCGTCCCCCTTGAGGTCAGCGCCACCCACCCCCAGGGCAGCGCCCAGTGCAGGAGGTGATGCACCGTTACATCGCAACTTTTACAACGGGAGTCTATTACATCGGAACTTTTACAACGCAGGACCCATTACATCGGATGCCATTACAACGCATGGCATTACATAGCAGATGCTATTACAACGCATGGCATTACATCGTAAGTATAGGTAAGTATTTAATTTTTATTTAATAAATTTAATTAATATTAATTATAATTAAAGGGTTTGGGTTTTGGGGTACAGGGGTGTTTTTAGGTTTCAGGGCAGGGTTTGGGTTTTGGGGTACAGGGGTGTTTTTAGGTTTTAGGGTAGGGTTTGGGTTTTGGGGTAAAGGGGTGTTTTTAGGTTTTAGGGCAGGGTTTGGGTTTTGGGGTACAGGGGTGTTTTTAGGTTTTAGGGTAGGGTTTGGGTTTTGGGGTACAGGGGTGTTTTTAGGTTTTAGGGCAGGGTTTGGGGTTTGGGGTACAGGGGTGTTTTTAGGTTTCAGGGCAGGGTTTGGGGGTACAGGGGTGTTTTTAGGTTTCAGGGCAGGGTTTGGGTTTTGGGGTACAGGGGTGTTTTTAGGTTTCAGGGCAGGGTTTGGGTTTTGGGGTACAGGGGTGTTTTTAGGTTTCAGGGCAGGGTTTGGGTTTTGGGGTACAGGGGTGTTTTTAGGTTTCAGGGCAGGGTTTGGGTTTTGGGGTACAGGGGTATTTTTAGGTTTTAGGGTTGGGTTTGGGTTTTGGGGTACAGGGGTGTTTTAGGGTTCAGGGTTGGGTTTGTGCTTAGGGCTAATTAAATTATATTTACCATTTATAAATTAATTAAAATATATTTATTAAATTAAATTAATTATATTATATTAATTACATTTTTTAATTAAATTAATTAAATTAAATAAATTATTTTAATTAATTTAATTTAATTACAATTTTAAAAATATTTAAATTAAATTAATTTCATTATATTAATTAATTAAAATTAATTACAATTTTTATTAAAATTAAATTAAATAAATAGATTTAAATCTATTAAATTAAATTAATTACTATTTTAAAATGTATTTTAATTAAATTAATTAAATTAAATTAATTAAATTAACTTAATTAAAAAAATTTTAAAAAGGTATACTTACCTATACTTACGATGTAATGCCATGCGTTGTAATAGCATCTGCGATGTACTGCCATGCGTTGTAATGGCATCCGATGTAATGGATCCTGCGTTGTAAAAATTCCGATGTAACGGAATGCGTTGTAAAAAACCGCGTTGTAGTGACACCAATCCGTGCAGGAGCATCAGTCGCACTGCCCTAAAGCCAGCCCTGTCCCTTAGGGTGAGTGGGGTGCTATCTTGAAACGAGATCTCTTTGTAATGAGACAATTGAAATGTTAGAAACAACCTCTACATTGTTATAATTATTTTTTTAATTAAATATGTTAGCAGGGAAATCTCCTGTAGGACAGCATCGTGTCACCTGGAACTTAGAGTCCTTCTCTGTAGGCATGCATCCATAGTTTGACAACTCCCAGTTCAATAATTCACATATATATTCCTTAATACAAAATGTTCCTTATGAGTCCAAGGGGACTTTTTAGAAATTATTGTTTTCATATATGGATCCTTCAGCAGTAATGAAAACAAGAGCATCTTGGCGCCTCTACCACGGCCAGGAATAAATAAGTTAAAGTCATATATTATGTCGATATATGTAGAAATATTTTATACTCTTTGGCCCAACAGGGCCTGTGAAGGGAAAAGTAATTTCACTTCCAAGGTTAGCGGTGTACAAAGCTGCAAAGTTTATTTCTGACGACCCTTGTGAATTTCTTGAATAAACTACAACAAAGTTTGCAAAGTGATTGTGATTGGACTTCCGCGTGAAAACTTTAACTTTCACATTGTTTTTAATAATTCACTCCCCATTTTCACATTTTATTAATAAAAATGTGATTTGCTGTATCTTTGCTGATGATTGTCATGCCACCAGCAACGAACACCTGTCCACGTGCAGACAAACAGCTGATCATCAAACTCCTAACAATATATTTTGAAAATAAGAGTGAAAAGAAATGTTATTTGGTAGTTTGGTTCATGTATTATTGCAATGTGTTATTTCTTTACGGCAGAAAGTACACTTGGCGTAGACATAAGGAAAGCAAACTACTAGGATACTAATTAGAAACTATGCAAACCTGTGTTCCCATAGTAAAAACGGTACTCAACCCCACCATGATTGGACGCAGCGGCAGCAGGATGTGCGGCAGCTCTTGTCCTGCTTGACCCATCAGTGGCCTTTGACACGGTAGACCACAAAACGCTGCTTAAAATTTTAAATTCTTTTGGCATCTCTGGAAAGGCACTGGCATTGTTCTCCTCCTTTCTAGCTGATAGGACACAATCGGTCACTTTGGGTAACCTGTCTTCCCCATACTTCACACTTCCATGTGGAGTCCCACAGGGCTCTTCCTTAAGTCCTATACTTTTCAATGTATTTGCTTTGAAACTGGAAGCTCTTATTAGGTCTTTTGGTATGGCACTAACATTGTACGCAGATGACACCCAAATCGTGGTAACCATTAGCAAAAATACATTACCACCAGTAAACAGATTTAGGGACTGTATGACTGCAGTCAGCTCATGGATGAGTCTGCACTGCCTCAAGTTAAATACCGGGAAAACCGAGGTGATTCTGTTTGGTAATCTTTCCCCCTCCTGGTCCCAGATTTGGTGGCCAGATGACCTGGGAACATTACCTATCCCAGTCCCCAAAGTAAAACATTTGGGAGGGATGATAGACCGGACTTTGAAGCCCAAGTTAAGTCAGTTTTATCATCAAGTTTCTTTATTCTTAAAACAATCAAAAAAATCCTACCTCTGATCCCAACAGAAAGCAGGAAAACAGTAGTCACATCGCTAGTCTTTTCCAGACTGGATTATTGTAATGGGTTATATCTAGGCATGCCCTTGAAGCAATTACGTAGGCTCCAGGTGATCCAAAACGCGGCCGCAAGACTTCCCTTGGGGATTCCCAAATTTCAGTCCATGGGAATCTATCTTCAGGGTCTGCACTGGCTGCCAATTAAAAGTCGGATCAAGTTTAAAGCCCTGTGTATTACATACAAGGCACTACACTGGACCGGCCCTCAGTTCCTGAAACGTTCTCTGCACTGGTACTCTCCAAATAAGATGCCTGAGATCACAAGAGGCAAAAGTGATACTATCTCAGAGATTTTTCAAATCACACTGGGGTGGTAGAAGATTTGTGGTGGGAGCCACAAGCCTCTGGTCCCCCTCCTGTTTAACATCAGAAATCTTCCGTACCTGACTTTGTTCAGGAAAGCCATCAAGACTTGGCTGTTCTCCGATTAATGCTTCTGCTTGCTTCTTGGTTTGCTAGCACCAAGACACCATTTGTATTTGTGCGCTGTATACATTTATAATATATATAATCATCTTCATTCGATTTGATAGACAAACCATAAAAGCATATAAATAACAGTCATTAAACACGATTCACAGAAATACAGTTTAGCTAAAATGGGCTAAAATATAATATCATCTGTGGAAAGTCCTTAACCTACTATGCATATCCTCATTGATGTACTCAGTCCCCCCTTATTATTCATAGTTTTAAAGCGGCTCTTAAAAAGTTTGTCACACAATAAAGGGTAAAAACATCAGTTGACATTTTTAAAAACAGCAAAGCTACCTGAGCATGCCTGAATCTAGCTCGTCTTAACAGCTCTTTCAGAAACAGTTTCCTGGGGTAGGCATAGTACGGGCATAGTAAAACTAGGTGAAGTGTGTCCTGCGGAGACGTCATGTCACAGCTGCAGGGCCCTCTCTCTTCTGAGTTTATAATAAAACCTGCCGGTACTGCCAATAAGTGGTGGATATAATTTAGTCTATAACGATTTACCAAAAAATGATCATGGGCATTAGTCATAAATGTTATGTAAGGTTCTATGCCCTGTGACGTTTTAACTAAAATATAATCTCTCACCGAAGGTTTCCACAATTCAACAGTTTCACACTGCGCCATCGCAAACATTGGATACATTGTTTTAATATTGCTTATATCCTTATTATCTCAAGTTTATCAAATAAGTCTACGCGCCCTAGGTTGACAAAGGAGTCCCTGACGTATTTCAGCCATGGGATTTTCCGCGCATGCTCCAGGGCGAGACAATCCCGTACTACCAACTTTGTCAGGCCCACCTCTTCGTTGGTCCAGATCTTCAACCAATATACTAAAGGCTTCACTCCTATGCTATCTGAGATGTACCTAACACCCAGCTCCTCATGTTTGTAATATGCTGGCTTGCTCTGTGGGACTTTCAGCATCCACCTTAGATATTTGTTCTCGACCCTTTGCAGGGTAGTAGGTTTAACAAATCCCCACACCTCACTGCCGTACAAGACTTTGGCAAAGCAAACTGCTTTATACAATTTTAAAATCACACCCGGAGTCCAGTACACCAGCCTCTGAGCATAATTTGCAATTGAGCCTGTGGATCTATTCATAAAATAACATAACATGATGCAAGGCTAACTTAATGCTGCCCTCACTTTTGAATGGTGTTCTTACCTGAACTGCACCAATATTTATGTTATGAATACTTTTTCCACATGCCAAACCTCCTCTACAGCCACTGTGAAGTGCTGCTTTAGTGTTTTTTAACATCATATTTCCGATTGAGAATGAACACTTGGCCAGATGGTGAAAAACACAGACCTGTGCCTGCAAATGTGGGATGCTTGGTCACTCTGCATCAGACATACAGCCCTCAGATTCCAGGGACGGCCAATGCAGGTAAGAGCGGTGGGGCCGGGGGAGAGGGGAAGTCGACAGACAATGAGGGAAAATAAAATAACATTTAAAAAACAGGTACCTTGTGCTCGCTGCATCGCTGAGTCAGTGATGTGGTGAGCGCAAGGTAAATGGTTTAAAAAAATATATATTTTCCCTCGTAGTCATCTGTCGACTCTGCCCCTCCCCTGCCCCACTGCTCTTACCTGCACTGGCTGTCCCTGACAGATTCAAAAAGCATTTTTAAAGGCTGAGGCTTTAAGTAGCATTTAAGAATATTGAAAATAAGTTCATAAATTGTATGGTAGTCTTTTTCATGTGTCCTCATCATATGCACAGATGTGTCCTTATTTGGGTAGGACCTCATGATATGCCAGTTTTTCCCATTATTTAGCCAAACAAAAATGAAAGTAACAGGGTTATCAAATCAAAGGGCATGATTCAGATCTGAGCGAGGCAAATGGGTTACTCCTTCACAATGGCATCCGAAATTTAAAACCCATAGGATGTAATAGGATTTATATTTCGGAGGACGGATTATCCGTCACTGTTGTGATGGAGCAACCTGACTGCCGGTTCCAAAAGTCCACCAAGCGGATTATAGAAAGTCAGTTTGACACTACTCACATTCGTTTTTACTCATTTATTTACTTTCCTCCATTGATTTGAGCCAGATCCAAAGTCAACATGAGTATCAAGTGTTGAAGAAAATATATATCATGTTTTATATAATTTTATTGTCATTAAAAATAATTTTCATCTTCAAAGGAGTTTTTTTACAAATGCACATAAGATATTACGCCATATACTATGCATAACCATGTCTGGGTAAAAGTAAAAACTGATCTTAGTGGTATAAAACAACCTAATACAATTAGGGGAGTTTAGGTACTATGCCGTTATTGACCGACCCCCATCAGATGCTAGGCTTTGCTATCATATTCTTATGACCACAAGTCTTTATTGTCATGAGCCCGACATACTAACTATAATTCAGTGTTCGCCATCTGGAGCTATCATGTAATCGAAACTCCAGCCACAGTCATTATTTGCCAAGAGCCCCTACATGACACACCTACACATGAATACTTAAATACTCGCACACATATGCTCTCATACACACACATAAGCTTGAATATAACAAGTTCACACATACAAAACCAGAAACACTCTAAGACACAATTCACCTCCTAACTTGTTGCAACCTTCCCCTTCATTTATCTGATTTTTTGTGGCTGGGGAGAATTTGGGTGTCCCCCTGTAGTTATGCCTGTCTTGTTCTTGCTGGAGGAGGGGTTAATACTGAGAATGTTTATTGTTATTTTTATTGCCATTATTAATATTTGTATTACAATTATTGCTGTTGATGGTATTATCCATAGTAATTATGTATTATTATTGCTGTTGTGTTTCTTATTATCTTTGCTATTTCACATAAAATTTCCTAACAATTACGGACACGGATCACCACCATTTGCGCATCATGAAAATCAGCTGTCACTTTGCAGGTTATTACATTGGGAGACTTTACACCTTGATCATTACATCTAGATTATTTTACAAAATAAAATATTATATCAGGAAAGTCTTTACTTCAAAGGTAAGTTTGTAGGTAATACTTAAACACACACACACACACACACACAGATATGTAAATATTGAATTGAAATGTAATTAGATTTATTTGTTCTCTATTAAATTAATATTACTTTTACTTTCATGCTATTTAAATGTAATATTTTAAACTATCATTCCTTAAACCCTAAATGCCTCTTACTACCCCTAAAAACTATCATCCCTGAGCCCTAAAAACTAATACCTATCTTAAAAACTATCCATTTGTGAGCCCTAAAAAATATTTACAATCCTACGCACTACTTATCTCTGAGCCCTAAAAACTCCCTACTACCCCATAGACCACCATCCCAGGGCCCTAAAAATCCTGACTACTCCCTACCACAACACATCCGTAAGCCCTAAAAACTCCATACTACCCAAAACACTGCCTACCCTGGGACCTAAAAATCCTTACAACCCCTATACATGACTCATCTCTGAACCCCAAATACCCATTACCATTCCTCTATAAACAAAAAAGAATTACCATAAACTGATATTTCAGAATTATGTTTTTAATTAAATTTCATATTGATTAAATAATTTAAATGTAATTATTTAAAATTAGATTATTTTTTAATTATTGACCTACATTTAATTTAAATGTAATTATCATAATTTTAAATGAAGTAACCTTAACAATAGATATGTATGTTAGCACATATATATTACCTACTGGCGGTCGCCAGTAGGTATATATACTTAGGATTTTTTCTCTATGGAATTTTTGAAAATTCTATGTCGAATAACTTTGGCGTTTGAGGACGGAATTGGCTGAAATTTTCAGGAAAATGGAACATTTTGTTTCTGAGCAGCCCCATAAAATTTGGGGGTTTTCGTCAAGGGGGGGCTGAGAAAAAAGGGGGGTCCCAAAACGTGTTTTTCCCATGCAATTTTCCATAGGGCGGTTGGACTCACTTTTAGCTCGAACGGCTGATTGGATTTCCACGAAACTTGGCAAAATTGTAGATATTGTTTGCCCGATGTGCCTTTGCTAGGTCTCAATATATGTGCTCCAGTGGATTTTGATAAATTAACGTTCAAAAAAATATATATATCTGTAATAGCGCTCCGCGTACTTGACGCGTAACGGAACTTCCGGTTAGCGCCCCGGTTCGCGTACCTGACGCGTAACGGAACTTCGCGAAGCGAAGCTGATTGGCTCTCCGGTGTCTGTCAACATTCTAAACAGTCCGGAGCGGCTGCCACCTTGTCTCTCGGTAGGATCGAGAGACAAGAGGTGAAGAAAAACGAAGGGGGAAATTAATGAAAGGGGGCAAGGTAGACCCCTCCTGACCCCCTAGGATTGATGAGGGGGCTATTAAAGGGTCCCGCGGGGCAAAAAATAAAAAAAATAAAAATTTCCGTTTTTTCGCGGTAGAGGCGCTACCCGGTACGCGAACCGGGTAGCTAACCGATAGCGTAACGGGAGTCCGCCATCTTGTGTTTCGGTCGAATTTAATCACAAGATGGAGGAAAAACAATGTGGGAAATGGGTATAAGGGGGCACGGGAGACGTATCCTGACCCCCTAGGTTTTCTAAGGGTGGCTGAGGAGGCTCATATATGTCGAAAAAGAAAAAAAATTGAATTTTTCGCGAGGTTAGCTGCCGGTACGCGAACCGGGAAGCGAACAAAAGTGAAAATTAGTGAAAAAAGGTACATTTGAAATTTTTAAAGAGTAATCATAGTTAAGGTAGCTCTGAAAAGAGCTTTTGGGTTCTGTGTAAGTTCTAGGTACTTATAAGTAGGTACCAATACATAGTCTTAAATTCAGGGTGAAAATTCTGTTTCCCTCATCTGAGAAGTGAACTCCATCTCCTCTGTAGATATCTTGCATGTAGTAATGCAAGTTATTGTTGTAGATGGAGCCCATTCCATGGTCTCTCATGTAAGCTGAAACAGACTTATTTACATGCTTCCTCGATTTCTCAATTTGGGGACAAAATTGGTTGGACCACCTCCATTTCTGTCTTTGGCATATATTTGAATATACCAAGGCAGTTTGAGGAAAAAGTGCCATCAATTGCTCAAAGGTGTCCTTTAAAAGCATTTCCAGACCTACCCCAGTCAAAGTGCCCAAGTCATTTCCTCCACAGTGCACAATTAACAGGTCAGGTTTTGGCAAATGCAAAAAGGTTTTCACTAATGGTATCAATTGGTGACATCTTAATCCTCTGTGACCAATCCAGTTGATTTCCACAATTTGTAAATTGAGGTTGTGTAAATTTCTGTTATCAGCATACCTTTGAGCCCAGTGGATGTAACTATGTCCAACAATCCAGACAGAAAACATGGTGAGAGGAGGTTCTGCTGCAGTCAAATGAAGTGTGGGAATGAAATGGCAGTTGAAACAGTAGGAGTTTGTAATGAAAAAAACTGTGGAGTTTCTGTGCTAATGATTCAGTAGCAGTGATTGGTGGATTTTGATTGCTGAAAACAGAAAGTTAGGGTGCATGGATGAGTTATTTGAAAGATGTAATTTGAATGGTCAAGAAAAAATCATTTTATGAAAGATTGCACTGGATACGCAGGTGTACTGAGAGTTCAGAGTTCAATTGAAACATTGTTGTGTGAACTTGTAAACATGACAGGTCTTTCAGGAGGTGGTTGCTATGGAAAAAAGGCAGAAAGGGCAGAGGGGGGAAGGGTGTTGATTTGAAAAAAGTGAGGGAAGAGTTTTGATTGGGTGACATGAGAGATATGTGTGATGAATTACAGCATTTCTGTGCCATTGTTGGTTGCATCCTCTGGAGTGCATACCCTTTGCTCTGCTAAAGAAAAATTGGTGTGTGTCTGAGACTGTTTTGAAACTCAAAAAGTATTTGCTAAGGTGAGAAAAGATTCATTTAATTTAGATAGAGAATAGTATGCTTTAGGGAGAAAATTATGAAGAAAGTGGTGTATTTAAAATGTTGCTTTGTGTCAAGTGTTTTACAAATAGATTTAGTTTCTTTGAGTTTCATAGCCATGTTAAAAGTGACGCAAAAGTGGTGCAAGGGCCTTAAAAAAACGCTTTCATGTGTGTTAGGGCATTTTAAGTCACTTCCCCATGAATCTGGGTGAATAATTTGCTTACTTGATGTGTTTTAAAACGTTTCTAGAAGTCAATTAGGTTTCTTGATATGTGCTGCTAGAGTTTCATAGCCAGCATGGGTCATATTTAGAAGGACTTTGAGCCACTTTCAACTTATTTTCCCTATGTTAAAGGTGACGCTAAAGTGATGAAAGGGCCTTGTAAATACACTCTCATGTTTGAGCCACTTTCATGTTATTTTCTCTATGTTAAAAGTGACGTAAAAGTGGTGCAAGGGCCTTGTAAAATATGCCCTGATGTGTGTTAGGGCATTTTAAGTCACTTCACCATGAATTTGGGTGAATAATTTGCTTACTTGATGTGTTTAAGAACGTTTCTTGAAATCATTTAGGTTACTTGATATGTATTGATAGAGTTTCATAGTCAGCATGGAAAATATTTACAAGGCCTATAAGCCACGTTCACGTTATTTTCCCCACGTTAAAAGTGACTTTAAAGGTGGTGCAAGGTCCTTGTAAATACGCCCTTATGAGTGCTTTGCAAATTTAAGTCATTTCCCCGTGGTGCAAGGTCCTTGTAAATACGCCCCCATGTGTGCTTGGCAAATTTAAGTACTGACAGGGTGGGCTTGTACATAGGAGCTGTGTTGTGTGTTTCAAATTATGACCAGAAAATCGTTTTTTTAAAAAAAGAAATGCTTTTTACATTTATGAGAAGGTCAAAATGGTGTCTGCTTCTTTAAATAAATATTTCACTTTCCACCATGAATATGGGAGAATAATTTCCTTGTTTGCCGGTTTAAAAACACGTTTCTTGAAGTCATTAAGGTTTCACAATATGTTCTGCAAGAGTTTCATAGTCAACATGGGGGCAAATTTACAAAGCTTATGAGCCACATTCACATCATTTTCCCAACGTTAAAAGTGACTTTAAAAGGGGGTGCAAGGTCCTTGTAAATAAGCCCTCATTAGTGCTTGGTAAATTTAAGTCATTTCTCCGTTGTGCAAGGCTCTTGTAAATACGCCCGCATGTGTTCTTGGCAAATTTAAGTACTGACAGGGTGTACTTGTACATAGGAGTTGTGCTGTGTTTTCAAATTATGACATGAAAATGGTTCATAAAGAAAAGGAATGGTTTTTACATTTATGACAATGACAACAAGCATTTACAATGCAATGGTCTCGGCATCATTAAAAGTAGAGCTATTGGCATTGCTCATGACATTTCTTTTTTTCCCCTTAAATCATAAATAACAGCACTCACTGCTCTGCGCACTCACTGTTCTGCGCACTCACTGCTCTGCGCACTCACTGCTCTGCGCACTCACTACTCTGCACTCTGCACTCACTACTTTGCACTCTGCACTCACTACTCTGCACTCTGCACTCACTACTCTGCACTCTGCACTCACTACTCTGCACTCTGCACTCTGCACTCTGCACTCACTACTCTGCACTCTGCACACTGCACTCTGCACTCACTACTCTGCACTCTGCACTCACTACTCTGCACTCTGCACTCACTACTCTGCACTCTGCACTCACTACTCTGCACTCTGCACTCTGCACTCACTACTCTGCACTCACTACTCTGCACTCACTACTCTGCACTCTGCACTCACTACTCTGCACTCTGCACTCTGCACTCACTACTCTGCACTCACTACTCTGCACTCTGCACTCACTACTCTGCACTCACTACTCTGCACTCTGCACTCACTACTCTGCACTCTGCACTCACTACTCTGCACTCTGCACTCACTACTCTGCACTCTGCACTCTGCACTCACTACTCTGCACTCTGCACTCACTACTCTGCACTCTGCACTCACTAATCTGCACTCTGCACTCTGCACTCACTACTCTGCACTCTGCACTCTGCACTCACTACTCTGCACTCTGCACTCTGCACTCACTACTCTGCACTCTGCACTCACTACTCTGCACTCTGCACTCTGCACTCACTACTCTGCACTCTGCACTCACTACTCTGCACTCACTACTCTGCACTCTGCACTCTGCACTCACTACTCTGCACTCTGCACTCACTACTCTGCACTCTGCACTCACTACTCTGCACTCTGCACTCACTACTCTGCACTCTGCACTCTGCACTCACTACTCTGCACTCTGCACTCACTACTCTGCACTCTGCACTCTGCACTCACTACTCTGCACTCTGCACTCACTACTCTGCACTCTGCACTCTGCACTCACTACTCTGCACTCTGCACTCTGCACTCACTACTCTGCACTCACTACTCTGCACTCTGCACTCACTACTCTGCACTCTGCACTCTGCACTCACTACTCTGCACTCTGCACTCACTACTCTGCACTCTGCACTCACTACTCTGCACTCTGCACTCTGCACTCACTACTCTGCACTCTACTCTGCACTCTGCACTCTGCACTCACTACTCTGCACTCTGCACTCTGCACTCACTACTCTGCACTCTGCACTCTGCACTCACTACTCTGCACTCTGCACTCTGCACTCACTACTCTGCACTCACTACTCTGCACTCTGCACTCACTACTCTGAACTCACTACTCTGCACTCTGCACTCACTACTCTGCACTCTGCACTCTGCACTCACTACTCTGCACTCTGCACTCACTACTCTGCACTCTGCACTCTGCACTCACTACTCTGCACTCACTACTCTGCACTCTGCACTCTGCACTCACTACTCTGCACTCTGCACTCTGCACTCACTACTCTGCACTCACTACTCTGCACTCTGCACTCACTACTCTGCACTCTGCACTCACTACTCTGCACTCTGCATTCACTACTCTGCACTCACTACCCTGCACTCACTACTCTGCACTCTGCACTCACTACTCTGCACTCTGCACTCACTACTCTGCACTCTGCACTCACTACTCTGCACTCTGCACTCACTACTCTGCACTCTGCACTCACTACTCTGCACTCTGCACTCTGCACTCTGCACTCACCACTCTGCACTCACTACTCTGCACTCTGCACTCTGCACTCACTACTCTGCACTCACTACTCTGCACTCTGCACTCTGCACTCACTACTCTGCACTCACTACTCTGCACTCTGCACTCACTACTCTGCACTCTGCACTCTGCACTCACTACTCTGCACCATTGCGAAGATTCAGCCTTAATGTATGGACATTCGTACTGTCCAGCATATGTGTAAATGATGCTCCACTTACACGGTCACGGGTATAGATAACCAGCACTACACTTGCATAGAATACTATGAGAAGTCGAACATTCCACAAGGGTTTTAAGCCACTTCTGAGGTACCAGCCAAGTATTTCTGCCTCTTCAGAATCACCAGTGGCACTTTTTGTACATGGTGTGAGGTAAGGGTTACTCTTTTGCTGAGATACAGAATCGCAGAGGCCTCCTAAAAGCAAAGTCGTTCCCCTGTGCAAAACAATTATCTTATCAGGCAGCCCGTGAGACAGTAAGCATGTGCGCAATACGAAGAAAGTGGAACGCGAAATTGGATCGTTTCCCCCGATTTCTGTCGTTTCCCTCAATTTCTGCTTAGGGTCGTGTGACCGAGACTCGAACCCGGGTCCTCTCGGTCCGAGGTCGAGCGCCCTAGCCGTTAGGCCACCTCCTCTCCGCTATAAAAGCAGCATGCGGGGAGCATCTTGTGGTTTTCAAAACCCATTTGTGCGGCCTACTCTCCGCCTCCGTATCCCGTGTAATCGGAAATGTGTGGCACCGTCACAAGCCTCTCCGTAATTAGCACCGGGGCTGAGTAACGAGAGAAAGGATTACTCCCTTATAAAGTGCTTGAAACCCGGCTATCGGTATAAAGCGCCACTTAGATAAACAAGGCCACAGTTAATTGAATGCCCTCCATTTTTTAGGTCTAAATTCAATCGCGGGCCCTATGCTTTATCCCGTTCTCAAAGAAAGGGAACTTCGTATCCTTTAATGTAAGTTCTTGAACTGAAAAGCTTATTATTCTTTCAACAGTAGCATGTCTCCCTCTTGTTTAACTCCACCGAGAGTTTTATTTGCAAGAGAGTACCCAAAGCGCTACTGAGAAACTAGGGGCTGTTGCATTTAAATATCCGCAAGCCCAACACCAAGGCTGCCTAGTCTTGAATTTGTCTTGTGCTTTTTTATTACGGAGGCCGCTAGCAACCCTTCCGCCTTCCGGCCATGTCGGAGGCTGCCCCAAGTATTACATTATTTATCTTGGCGCTATGCAATGGAGTTTCTTGTTACCCATCTCAACGAGCGTCATGTTATCGACCTTAGACGAATGATAGGCAGGGCAGCCCTACAGGATCGGTGCCTCCTGGTCCTCGTGGTGTCCAGCTGGAGGGCCTACTCTTCAGGGTGCAATTGAGAGACCTGAACTTGCCATCACAACTGTCAGTCGAAATAGGGGGCGGGTTATGCCTCTCACCGTGGCCTCGGTGGCCTGCGCAGTGCCTACCTCCCGGTGCTGGAAGGTATTTCGTGCGTAATAAATTGGACATAAGCTGGGCAGTCTTTAATAAGAGGACGTGCAAGATTATCCCTTTCACCGGCCAAAGCTTATCTCTCAATGGATGGCTGAGGGCCATTGCTCTACAGTTAATTAGCAGCAGAGGTAAATCAGGCTCTGGAAGGAGACGATCTCCACACATCTATCTTTGGAGGGCTTCTTAGGTCAGAGGTCACAAAGGACCGATGTGTGAGGCGGGAGGAGGCCCGAGAAATGAAAGAGCAAACGGCTGGAAAGGATCCCAGTGCATCTGAGAAAACCCAGCGCTGAACACTGTGTATTTCAATATAAACAAGAAATCACTGAGGTCCGTTTTTTTTTTGCCGAGTTTTATATAGCGCAAACTTGACCCGAATCGGGTATCAGAGCGCTTTACAGAGCACCAGTTACGTTACATGAGGACACAACACTCACCTTTAAAGTTGCTGGGGACGGCCGCCGGTGCAATCTGCAGACTGCAGAGTTCACAGGAGAGGAGGGGCTGGGGCCGGGAGGAGCAGCTCAGGCTTGCAGTCCGTAGTCGCAGGCTCCGCTCAGCTCGAAAGGAATTTGAAAAGGAGGAAGTGAGGGGGGGGGCCAAAGATAAAGGGCAAGATTACCGTGTCACTGTTCTGTTGCATGCAATGGTGTACGCGCGCGCACCATCTGGATTGCATTACACGGGCACTCTGACAGCTCGTAATTAAGATTAATCACTCTGCCGTGCTCGTTCTCGCACACAATATGCCACATCGGGCACGCGTAAATTACTTACATCCTATCACGGCAACGCTAATACATACACAGCACAGCGAAGACGAATCACTAGGCAGATGACAAAATACACTAAGGAATGTGTCTGTTCAGACCCCTAGAGATCCTTTCTTTCTTCTTTAGCATGAGGAGCTCGAAGCTCCACCCCCTTCGTGGGCGGAGGCCGAGCCCTAAAAAGGTGTCTTCTTCTTTAAATAAATATATCACTTCTCACCATCAATCTGGGAGAATAATTTACTTGTTTGTCGGTTAAAAAATTGTTACTTTAAGACATTTAGGTTTCACAATATGTACTGCTAGAGTTTCATAGTCACTATGATGATAATGATATACATTTAGAACTGTGTAGGAGGCATGGAGAAACTGAGGCTTCTGTAAGTGTCAAGGGAGGTGAGTAATGTACATTGCTCTGTTGCATACAGTCCTCATCTTCTGCGTACTCTTGGATATGCTAGACTACATCTGCACAATGAGATACCTAAGCTGAGGAAACACAGGTGATGTGATTGTGAAATGAGCAAAAATATTTGCATGTTTTTCAATTACATCACCTGTGTTTCCTAACATTACGAATCACATTGTGCAGATGAGGTTTAGGCCTGTCCAGGGAGACAGAGGAGGTCTGGCCTTTGTTCAAGAGTGCAGTGGACATGACTCACTTCGTTGGTAGGCCTGCACGTGTATTATCTCCTCTGTACTCTTCAACAAGCCTAAATTTCATCTACAACCCTGAGTAGGCCTCACCTCAAACAAACCTCTGAATAGGCCATACCTTATCGGCATTCTGAACCAATCATTTAAAATGTTAGGGGCAGATTTATGATGGTCGTGCGCCTCTTTTGCGCCGCCGTTGCGTCACTTTTGTGACGCAGCGGCGGTGCAAAAGATGCACCATGTTGCAAGATAGGCCTCACTTCATCTGCAACAAGATACCGTCAGCTTAAAATGTATATATTTAGGACTGTGTAGGGGGCATGGAGAATCTGAGGCTTCTGTAAGTGTCAAAGTTGTTGCATACAGTGCTCATCTTCTGCGTACTCTTTGATATGCTAGACTACAGCTGCACAATGAGATACCTAAGCAAAGGAAACACAGGTGATGTGATTGTGAAATGAGAAAAAAAATGTGCACGTTTTTCAATTACATCACCTGTGTTTCCTAACATTACGAATCACATTGTGCAGATGAGGTTTAAGCCTGTCCAGGGAGACAGAGGAGGTCTGGCCTTTGTTCAAGAGTGCAGTGGACATGACTCACTTCATTGGTAGGCCTGCACATGTATTATGTCCTCTGTACTCTTCAACAAGCCTAAATTTCATCTGCAACCCTGAGTAGGCCTCACCTCAAACAAACCTGTGGATAGGCCACACCTTATCAGCATCCTGAACCAATCATTTAAAATGTTAGGGGCAGATTTATGATGGCCGTGCGCCTCTTTTGCGCCGCCGTTGCGTCACTTTTGTGACGCAGCAGCGGCGCAAAAGATGCGCTATGTTACGACATATTTACAACTTGATGCATCTAGGCAGATGCGTCATGCTGTAAAGTCCTGCGCCACATGAAACCTGCGTCAGGTTTCATGTGGGCGTTTTGTTGCAGGGTGGGCATTCACTTGCATGAAAGCCCTGTAAAACTAACACAGTGAAATTTACAAGATTTCACTGAGTCAGCTTTATCGCATTGCTGAATCAAATCCTTACGCCTGTTTGAAACAGGCATAAGGAGTGATGCACCATGCAATGTGTGGCTTGCCACTGTGCATTGCAGTAGTCATGTCGCGCTTGCGACGTGATTCCTGCAATGCGCCGCTTTTGCGGCACAGATGCGTGACGCATCTGTGCTCTTTTTGCCCCATGGTGCTCCGCATTGTAAATGCGGCACACCATGGGTGGCAGAGCAGCGGCGCACGTTAACTGGTGCATCCCTGGGGATGCGCCAGTTAACATAAATCTGCCCCTTTACATTTAAGTATGAGCAGGGGACACAGAGTCGGTGAGGCTTATCCAAGGTTAAGAAGAGATGAGTCCTGTTCACTGAAAACTTGGACATAGGCCTCACCTCCTCAGCATCGCTGGACATGGCTAAATAATATCTGCAAAATGTTACTCTTGTTAAACAATTTTACTATTATAGTCTCTGAGATTTGTCTCTTACTCTGCAACATCTCATTGTTGTTCTCTTTCTTTAAAGATAACGACAACATCAACCATGAGTGATAATGAGCAATCTGTTGATCTTGATCTTATCATTGAACTTGTCATTGAAACGTCAGTGGAAGTAGATCCCTTGGATGATTTATATCCTGTGGATTATGAAGAATATGATGAGGATGCCGATTTGTCAGAATTGTATGACATAGGGTGGGAAGCTGACCTGCTCGAGCCTATGGAACTATAAAGACTTATTTTTAAAAGTTACTGGAAATGAAAAGTAACCATGTTAACCGTTTAATTTAAAATTAAATACAACTTCAAAAACAGCTTGTGTGAAGTGTCTTTAATAAAATAGTGAAATATGCTAATAAAATTAGTTCAGATTCACATATAAAAGAGCACAGGTCAAATGTAGAAGCATTCCATTTCTTTGCTACTATTTGTGAGTTTTAAATTTGTCAATGCACTAAAAATTATTGTATGTAGAATTGACAACTAGTGTGTTAATTTTTTGACGACTGTTATTGATTTACTGTTTGGTAATAGTGGTTAATACCTTTTTTAAAAAATATTTACCACAGATTCAACTGAAGATCTTTTGAAAAATTCAAAAATGCCCTCAAGGCAAAGAAAAAGAAAAGAAGCAAAGCGACATACACCCCACCTTGGTAAACCTTTGCAGCAGTCCTCTACAATAAAAACTTGTCAAGTCACCAGAAAAACTCCGGGTAAGACAACAAAATCTTTTTTAAGAAACATTTACAGTTGAAAAAGTATCACTACAGAACATGTTTTAGTCCAGAAGAAGAGAGCCAATTTAAATGGGAAGGAAAGGCCACTCAAAAATGTTACTGCTAGAGCAGGAGATATCTCTGTGCATGGTAGTAGAAGGAAAAATCTGTTTAGGGACATTCGTAGACGAATGTTCCGCAACAGGATAATTGGCAATTTGTTAAAAAATATTAAGAAAGGTCAACAGAAAGTGGCTTTTTATAAGAGAAAGAAAAATGTAGAGAAAATTATTGATCAGGCTTTCGAAATTAAGCGAAAGGTATTTATTTTGATAATCAATAGAATTAGGAAACTAAGCAAGGCAATTTATGATTTCAAATCAAATAGTAGATGGAAGAGAACAGTTAATCGTAGTAATTTTTGTGAAGTTTTTTCTGGAGAATGGATGCATAGTTCAAGTTGTGAGGCATTTTTTAATGAGGAGAGTTATTTTCAGGATAATGATTTGGTGCATGCAGTTGACACCAGTGGTCGAGCATATGAGGTGAAAGATGGTTGTCCGGTTGAAAAAGAAAAACTTGTGTCAACAGAGGCAGAAGAGGTGTTAGGTGATGAAGTTTTAGGGAGACGTGCTAAGGGTCCAGTGTACACCTGGAAGTGTAGTAGTATTTGCAGTGTGCGACAGGATTCCATCAATTTGCTTTGTGATTTTGTACGGACATTTAATAAGAAAAGTTTAAAACAGAAAATGAAGTTGTTGCAGGAATTAGATCCATGCAGAGTGAGAGAAGTGACATTGCCTTTAGCGTGCTGCCTACCGGCCCTGAGGATTGCAAATCTCCGCCTGTTGCCTGGTGCCTTGTGCTGTGGGGGAAGGACGCTGCATCTTGCCGGACCCGCTCCGCGGGTCCCGCTGCGCTAGCAGACACCGAGGGAGAGGAGAAGAGGACCAACAGACCCCTCCCGCACCGGCAGGGCTGCGAGCAGCCTAGCAGGGACTCCGTTGACCAGGAGTCCCTGCGCGGAACACCTGTGGCCGCTCTCCCTGCCGGACACGCCCCCAACAGCCTAAAAGCTGCTCTCTGATCCCAGTCTGTGGGAAACCTTGCCTTTAGCGTGCTGCCTACCGGCTCTGAGGATTGCAAATTTCCGCCTGTTGCCTGGTGCCTTGTGCTGTGGGGGAAGGACGCTGCATCTTGCCGGACCCGCTCCGCGGGTCCCGCTGCGCTAGCAGACACCGAGGGAGAGGAGAAGAGGACCAACAGACCCCTCCCGCACCGGCAGGGCTGCGAGCAGCCTAGCAGGGACTCCGTTGACCAGGAGTCCCTGCGCGGAACACCTGTGGCCGCTCTCCCTGCCGGACACGCCCCCAACAGCCTAAAAGCTGCTCTCTGATCCCAGTCTGTGGGAAACCTTGCCTTTAGCGTGCTGCCTACCGGCCCTGAGGATTGCAAATCTCCGCCTGTTGCCTGGTGCCTTGTGCTGTGGGGGAAGGACGCTGCATCTTGCCGGACCCGCTCCGCGGGTCCCGCTGCGCTAGCAGACACCGAGGGAGAGGAGAAGAGGACCAACAGACCCCTCCCGCACCGGCAGGGCTGCGAGCAGCCTAGCAGGGACTCCGTTGACCAGGAGTCCCTGCGCGGAACACCTGTGGCCGCTCTCCCTGCCGGACACGCCCCCAACAGCCTAAAAGCTGCTCTCTGATCCCAGTCTGTGGGAAACCTTGCCTTTAGCGTGCTGCCTACCGGCCCTGAGGATTGCAAATCTCCGCCTGTTGCCTGGTGCCTTGTGCTGTGGGGGAAGGACGCTGCATCTTGCCGGACCCGCTCCGCGGGTCCCGCTGCGCTAGCAGACACCGAGGGTGAGGAGAAGAGGACCAACAGACCCCTCCCGCACCGGCAGGGCTGCGAGCAGCCTAGCAGGGACTCCGTTGACCAGGAGTCCCTGCGCGGAACACCTGTGGCCGCTCTCCCTGCCGGACACGCCCCCAACAGCCTAAAAGCTGCTCTCTGATCCCAGTCTGTGGGAAACCTTGCCTTTAGCGTGCTGCCTACCGGCCCTGAGGATTGCAAATCTCCGCCTGTTGCCTGGTGCCTTGTGCTGTGGGGGAAGGACGCTGCATCTTGCCGGACCCGCTCCGCGGGTCCCGCTGCGCTAGCAGACACCGAGGGAGAGGAGAAGAGGACCAACAGACCCCTCCCGCACCGGCAGGGCTGCGAGCAGCCTAGCAGGGACTCCGTTGACCAGGAGTCCCTGCGCGGAACACCTGTGGCCGCTCTCCCTGCCGGACACGCCCCCAACAGCCTAAAAGCTGCTCTCTGATCCCAGTCTGTGGGAAACCTTGCCTTTAGCGTGCTGCCTACCGGCCCTGAGGATTGCAAATCTCCGCCTGTTGCCTGGTGCCTTGTGCTGTGGGGGAAGGACGCTGCATCTTGCCGGACCCGCTCCGCGGGTCCCGCTGCGCTAGCAGACACCGAGGGAGAGGAGAAGAGGACCAACAGACCCCTCCCGCACCGGCAGGGCTGCGAGCAGCCTAGCAGGGACTCCATTGACCAGGAGTCCCTGCGCGGAACACCTGTGGCCGCTCTCCCTGCCGGACACGCCCCCTGCCTTGCCAAATCCTAATTAATTGGGCGGGCCTACCGCTGCGCGGGAGCGACCGGGGCGAAGACCGGGCAAAGAGCGGGCCGTTTGAGGCCGTTCGAGGACTGAGTGGACTGGACTGGGCCAGCCCTCGTGGTCCCATTTTACGGGCCCTATCGTCGTCATCAAATACCATGTCATCCCGTGAGTACAAAGAAAGGGCTGCAAAATCTAAATTAAAAAATGGAACCCTGGATGATTTCATTACCAAAACTCATTCAGCCATAGATACTGAGATTGCTAAAATGCAACGTCGAGTTTCAACCGAACTGGACGCTGCAAGGAGGCTGTCACAGGAGTTAACAGCGGCCAAAAAATCTTCTTTAGGTGCCTTTGCCAAAACCCCTGACCGTTGCACTGGTCAGCCTCTTAAATTGGTTGAAACAACGGCAGATATTCACCAGCCAATTGTTCCCACTACACCCATATCAAAGGAGATCTTATCATCATCATCATTTTCCCCTAATTCTTTAAAAACGCCTATGGCTGGCCTAATAGGGGAAATGACGGAGTGTAAAAGAGGTCCACCGATGTTGGGTTTAAAAACAACAGTTATAGAGCAGATTGGGGGAATCTCTGACATCAAACAGCAAAGGCCATATATTAAAAGGAAGCGTGGTAACCGAACAACATCACACATTAGGAAAAAAGTTAAGGTTGCGAAGTCCCAACTATCCACTAAGTTACCATCCCCGTCCCTGTCCACAGCGATCCATACACAACCCTCTGACCTGATATCAGAGGCTGAGGTAGATTCGCTGGCGATAATTCAAGATAAGGATAGTCTGGTAATAGTGAAGGAAAATAGTGAGGGACCATTTTGTGTTATTAATGGGAAAGATGTCGAGTTCCTGACTGTAGTATGGGAGACGCTTAAAAAACTTTTAAATCCCTTTGAGGATAGATTATTACAGATAGGATCTCAACTTTCAAACATTGAAAAGAACTTTTCGCATCCAGGGAAAAAACCTCCTTATAAGGAAGATAAAGATCTCATGGCCAGCTTTGAGAAGCTTATAAAAAGTCTATTGAATCCCTTGATGGAGAAAACCCAAATTATAAACTTAAAATTAGATCAATTGGAGTTTTTAACATCTAAGAACACCGCCATTGGAGAGTCTGCTAGGAAATAACAAACAACCAGTTAATACTGCCGGTAAGATTAATAGTAATAATACCAGTTTAGGGAAAAAGGGCCCGAAGACCAACCAGACACATCAATCTAAATCTGTAACACCATCAGATTCTAGTGGTATCACTCCTTGTATTACCCCTTGTGCAGTATTAGAACCTTTAAATAAAATCAAGCAGGGGAATACATTGGGCCCTAAGCCTAGTAACTTGCTGGCGGTAACTACACCGGTTAATATATCTGCCCCGACCCCGATAAACACTGAAGGGAAAGAAACCTTGTCGAGTAAACCTCAGGCCCCTAGTAAAACCCCATTACAAGGTAGACAGATCTATGTAAATATACCCCCGGAGTCTGCCCCTTACATGGCAATCCTGACAGGTGTTCCATTAATCCCAGAGAATAAATATGAGAAAAATGAGGACCTCTTAAATAAAACAAAATTCTGGCTAAATACAAATAGGCCATTAACTGAGGATACTGTCACAAAAATCCTAAGTGTACGGAGGGTCCCCTGGGTTGGACCAAGTAAAAAAGACCTGGAGGGCGATTGCATTCTGATAAACTTTAGAGACAACTGGGTTAAGGATATTATTTGCAGAAAGGCTAGGTTTGGGAGGATGGGGGATATTCAGTGTGTGGGTCTCGAATATTTCTATCCCAACCTCCATCAGACTATTCCTGATCAAAATCCCTACCACCAAGGTCATAGTACAAATGGTAGACATCAAATGGGTTGGACACATAATCTGAATATGAATCAAGGCCCCCAACATTATTATACCCCTTGGCACGAGACAGTTCGTTTTATGGGGCCACCAAGTATGGGCAACTTTATACAAGTCCCCTATAACCCACGAAGACCAAGGTTTCGGGGCACAGATCACCCTGGTTGGTTTCCAAATAATAATTTCAATAATATCCCATTGAGGAATCGCTTCGACCCTTTAATGAATTTGGATGAGGTAGACTGACTACCACCCGGGATCAAAGATACTGCATTTCCCACTCTTAATGGGGGACAGAATGAAGAATCAGGGACACGCATCAATGATGATTTAGTGCAGGTAACCCTTGAACGTGATAATGGGAATACCGGACATCTGCAGATAGGGACTGCTGTTATGATGACGGTGGGTAACACCTCCATGGGCTACGAGAGGAATAGGTTGTCATTGCCTGAAGAAAACACCTCCGTCGCAAGAGATGCCATGGGAAGTAATCTTGGAACACAAGGGCCTTCATCATCACTACTAACTTTACTATCCTGGAATATTTCCGGATTAACAAGCAAATTGGATGATGAGATATGGTTAGATTTTGTGGAAGCTCATGGAATCCTGTGTTTTCAGGAGACGTGGTCTAGGACCACCTGTGACATTGAGGGCTTCCAATCATTTGCTGTTTCGGCTGTTCCATCTATATCGGGGAGGGCAAAAGGTGGAATAATGACAGCGTTATCAACAAAACTACAGGAGCATAAAACCTCGACACTGGTAGAGACAAATTGGTACCAAGTGCTGTTATTGGAACATCTTTTCCCTGAATCAGTGTTATTAATTAATTGGTACTATAACATATTCAATGGATATGATATCTCAATAATTCAAGGTTTGGAGGATGCTTTGGGTAAAGTTCGCAGTAGGCACCCCTCTTCACCTCTTATTTGGGTTGGGGACTTTAACTGTACGTTGTGCAGTTTTGGAGGATCAAATGTATGTGGTCTAGAGGACCTGAATGCCCAGCCCTTGAACCATTTTAGACATACACCCCAGGGAGATGCCTTGAATAATATTATTATCATAAATGATCTGCGTGTAGTAGACTCGTGGTCTCCCCCAGACACTCTGCATATACCAACCTTTCAGGGTTCGAGGGGGGAGATGAGCACAATTGATTTTGTTTTGGTATCAAGCACCTTTTTTAAGTATGTGGACAAGCTAGAGGTGGTGGCGAATCCCGCTAGTGATCATAACCCTTTAATGTTGTCACTATGGGTGCCAACAAAAGAACCACCAAGGACCTGGGAACAGCCGATTAAGTATAATAAGAACCAAGGTGTCACTTTGAAATGGGGGAAGGTAAATGTGACTGAACTGGAGGAAGATATTGTTATAAATTGTGAATCGGAAATAGAATCATGTTTAGCACCAGGATCTGACTCCCATCAGGTCATTGAAAGTTTTGAAAAGTTGTGTGGCTATGTAGGACAATGCTTAAAAAAAACCAAAGGGAAGGGAGGCCAAAAGGCTTTTAGATGGTTTGACTCCGTGTGTTCTGCTACACATCGTTCGTTAAAATTAGCTCTGTGTCAAAAGCCAAGAAATAAAGAGCTTGTAAAGATTAGCAGAAAGGCTTATAGGGATGCCATCACAAAAAGAAAGCAGGATTTAAAAGGCAGGGCCTGGGACGATCTTGAAAAGGCAGCAGAATTAAAAGACAGTAGGCTCTTTTGGGAGCTTATTAATTGCCCCCTTTTTAAGAGCGAAAATAAAGAATCTATAGTCATGCAGGTTACTGCCGATCAATGGGTCCAACATTTTAGCAAGATTTTTAATCCCAATTCTATTGTAATAATGGATGGTACCGAAGGGACAGGAGACCTGGTGGCACCTCCCTCGGCTTTGACCCTCAGCTCTTCAATTACATTGACTGAGATTGAGGAAGCCCTAGGGAAAGGAGCATCACTAAAAGCCCCAGGACCAGACGCTGTCCCCCTGGATCTTTTTTAATCCAATGTTAGTTTGTGGGCACCCATTTTATTGAATGTTTTTAAAGCTGTTGTGGTTGGCCGTATCCCTGGCACATGGAAGGAGGCAACTGTAGTGCCAATATTTAAGAAGGGCAATAGGTCTGATCCACGTTGTTACCGCCCGATCTCTTTAATAGACGCCTCATGTAAAATTTTGGGTAGGGTTATCTTGGCGAGATTGGAAACTTGGGCAGAATCTACCGGATTTATAGTTGACTCCCAGTATGGTTTTAGACGTGGAAAGGGGACAAATGAGCAGTGCCTTAATCTGGCACTTATCTTGGGCAAGTACATGAAGGCCAAAAAATCTCCTGTACATCTAGCCTTCATGGACTTGACAAGTGCTTTCGATACTGTTTGCAGGCATAAGTTGTGGAGGATGATGAGCCATATGGGCTTTGAGGAACCCTTAGTCACATTGCTCCGTAGGTTACATGAAGTAACAAATGTATCTATTAGATTTGGCACCGGAGGAGAAATAACGAAATCGATACCTTCAACCGAAGGTGTGCGTCAAGGATGCATCTTGGCGCCTTTTCTCTTCTTGGTTTATACAAATGGACTAGAACAGTACCTATTAAATCAGGGCTGTGACTTCCCAAAAATCAATGGTAAAAGCATTCCCATGCTATCTTATGCAGACGATACTGTCCTAATGACATTGACAGGAAATAGCATGCAAGTGTGTTTAGATGCCTTCTACACTTTCATGCTTGATCTCGACCTAAAGGTAAATTTTGAAAAATCCTTTGTAATGTCGTGTGGCCCAAAAGGGTCAACCATTAGGAAGTTTGTGGTAAACAATCGTATCATTGGGAAAGTGGGAAGTTTTAACTACCTTGGTAATCTGTTTGATAGTAAACTAAGTTGGACATCGGTTATGAAGGTTCGAGCCCAGAATATGACAAGGGCGATAGAGGGTATTTTTCGCTTTTGTAGCAAACTGGGGCAAAAGCACATCATGCATCTCAGCACCCTTTATACCTCAAAATGTTTATCCGTAGCCACCTATGGGGCAGGGGTGTGGGGGACCGAAACGCCATCTATAATACAGGTGGTGGAAAATAACTTCATAAAAAGGGTCCTATCAGTTCCAAAAAGTTCTTCAAACACTTTTTGCCACAATGAAATCGGTATGGTCAATGTTTCTGACACAATCCGCATGTCCCCTTTACTGTTATGGGGTAAAATTTGGCAATCTGAAGACCTGCAACTTACCAAGGATATTATCATCGATTGCATGGCTTTAGAAAACTCTAAGCAGATTCCCTAGTTGTCTTATGTCTGTAACATGTTTAATAAAATTGGACTTAGCTCTTATTTTTACAACCCGGAAAAAATCGAGGGAAACTATAAGGCGGACATAAAGGCAAAGTATTGGAAGTCACTAAACCAGCCGTCTATGGGAAATGTTATTGATAATGGTCCTGCCTATGTCTGTAAACCCCAACCACAGTTCTATCTAAATTTTACCCTTAACGTGCAATGGCGATTCCTTTTAACAAGGTTTAGACTGGAGATTCTCCATTTTTTACTGGCCTTTCCGAAACAAGGGGGCTGGTGTGAGAGGCTGCCCCCTTGTCCTTGTAATAACAGGGACATGCAAAGTACCTTACATCTGGTCCTATTTTGCACCTTATATAAGGAGCCAAGACTCCGGTTCATTAAACCAATCTTGAAGGGGAGGCAACCTTGCACATACAAGGAAGGGTATGAATTTTTGTTATCGCTATCCTCTGTAGAAATCTGCTGTTCTATGTTAAATTTCATTAGAATCTCACTAAAGATTAGGAACAACTATGGGTAGTACCACATGTATAGAAACTCTAAAATCATGTTCTGTATATCTTTTTATTGTTATCATCATGTCTTTTCAAATTTTTTATTTTTTTTTCTGGGCGAAATTGTGTTTTTAAATTGGTATTTCTTAAAATTATGAGGCAAGATGATTTGTATGTTCAACACTTTTATGATTCATTTTATGTATCGAATAAAGTTTTTGAAACGTGACAGGTTTGCATGGTCATTCACTGGCTTGTCTTTCCAGGAGAGTATGCCAGAGTGTTTTTCATCATTTCAGGATGCTAGCATTCCATCATAATAAAGTGAGGAAATTAGTGAGAATGTTGTATTTTGCTAAGAGTCCAGCAATTAAGCTTAAACAATTAAGCAGTGCTCTTTTGCATGGTTCTGATGTAGATGTGAAGAATATTTGTGAAGAAATTGAGTTTTGTTACTTTGCAAGTAAAGAGGAGAATGTTGAAATTGACCCAGAAGAAGAAGGTAATGTGGAAGAGAGTGTACAGGTTTCCAGTACAGATAATTTTCAGAAGGAAATTGCCACGTTTCAGGTGAAATCAAGTGAGAGGCCTAATTTCACTTGTGTGTGTTGTCGACGCACTTACTATAAGAATCAGACTAAGTTAGTGGATTTATATGCAAAAAGTGAAAGGGAAAATAATAGTGAATGGAAGGATTTCGCAACATACTTGATGGTAGAAAATTGTTTTGATTTGGGATCGGATCAACGTGTGTGTACTTATTGTTGTAACAAATTAAATGAAAACCGGATGCCTGCTAGAGCGGTTCATAATAATCTGGAATTGGTTGACATTCCTGAATTGAAGGATTTAAATACTTATGAATCTATTTTGATTGAAAGTGTCCATCCCTTTCAGGCTATTGTACGAATGGAGCCAAAGACAGGGAAATTGCCTCCATCAGATTTACAGAGAGGATTAAAGGGAAGAGTTGTTTATTTGCCTCTAGATTTGAAGAAAAACATTAATACAATTGGAGTAGAGAAAGTGGAAGAGGAACCTCTGGTTATCTTAGTTAATGAGGTTCCGACAAAGAGTAAGAAAATCTGGCAAGATTTAGTGGATGTTAGGAAAGTCAAAAAGGCAACATTGTATTTGATGAAAAACAATGAGTACTACAAGAATGTATGTGTTGCAGAAGAGGAAGTAAGTGAAGAAGAGGACAGCGATTTGTGTGCTGGACAAATTGAGAAAGTAGAACCTCTAAAAATGAAGAAATATATGAACAGTATAGTGTTCATCCTTTGCATTCCAAGGAAGTCATGGGGAATGCTATTGAGTTGTTTCAAATGAAACAAGCCAAAGGGAGTCCCATTAGTGTTTGGGAGGAAAGTTTGGAAGCTCGGTGTTTCTCACAGCTATTTCCAACAGGTCAAGGAGAAGATATGATGAGCGACCTGATCAAATTCCTGCTTCTGAATACCGGACTTTACGATTGTATGCAGAAGATCCTAGGTTTCGTCAATACATTCACTATTTGTTTCATCTACTGTTTGAAAGTGATCTGTCTGGAGTGTCATATGCAGTGAACCACATCTTGAAAAGTGGTGTACAGATGCAAAATATCTCGGCAAGGGACTTTATGGATAAAGTCAATGTGCAAGACAGTATTTTGGATTCTCACCTGATTAATCTCATGGCATGTCAGCGTAGTACTAATGAGTACTGGTACCGTCGTCATGGTGATTTAAAATGTATGCTGAGGAAATTAGGAACTCCCACATGGTTCCTCACTCTCAGCTGTGCCGAGTATGGCTGGGAAGACTTACTTGAATTTCTACGAGAGGCAAATGGAAACATTGAAAATATCGAATTCAAGACACCCGGAGAACTGTGCTCTTTGGATCCAGTGAATGTATGCAGGTACTTCAATCATAGATTTGAAGCTATGATGTCTTTCATCATGAACAAGAAAAATCCACCTCTTGGAGACGTGTTGGATTTCTTCTGGAGAAAGGAGTATCAAGCAAGAGGTGCTCCTCATATACATATGCTGCTATGGATCAAAGATGCACCCAAATTCGGAACAGATCCGGATGACTTAGTGATGAGTTTCATAGAACAGTATTCTACATGTGCTGTTCCAAAGACAAAGGAAGACAAAAGCCTAAGAGAACAAGTTTTACGCTTTCAAAGCCATCGTTGTGGAAAGTACTGTCGTCGTAAATTCAGAAACAAGGACAAGTTCTACACAAAATGTTGTTTCAGCTTTCCACGACCGGTGATTTCTAAAGGAAGAGTGAACAGTTTGATGTCTTCGCTGCGACATAATGTGACGAGGAAATCACCCAAAAATACATACAATTTGAAAAGAAACGAAGAGTCCAAGTACATCAACGACTACAACCCAGTGATTTTGTCCATGTGGAATGCTAACATGGATATACAGTTTGTGGCTGACAACTGTATGGCTGTGGCTCGGTATGTGACATCTTACATCACAAAAAAAGAAAAGACAGAATTGAAGGATATGTGGGAGGACATTTCCCATGAAAAGAGCCTCAGTAAGATGTTGTACAGTTTCAGTCTGAAGATGTTGTCGCATCGAGAAATCGGAGCTTACGAATGTTCTGACCGGTTATCTTCAGCAAGTCTCTATGCTAAATCAAGGAGTATCATTTGGGCGAGTCTTGGTCTTGCTGCAACGCATAATCGAGTTCTGAAACGTGTACGGGAATTTGAGTATTTGGTGGAAAAGGAGCCAAACAGTACAGATATTTTGAAGACCAACATGTTGGATACATATTATCCAAATAGAAGCAGTCACCTCGAGAATGTTTGTCTGTATGAGGTTCTACAAAATTACATATTCAAGAGGAACATCAAAGAAGATATTGATAAAGGAGTGTATGCTGTAATTGGAAGTGAGGGATGTCTGGTCAAGCAAAGAAAATGGCAATTGGTAAATCATCGAAAATTGAGTGGCGAATCTCCTGAAAGAAAAGAGTTTTTCTATTTAGCTCTTTTGCAACTTTTCAAGCCTTGGCGTGCAGAAGAGGAACTGCTTGGAGATTTCCTCTGTTACGAAGACTCTTTCAATGCAGCCAAGGAGACCATAGAATGTCCTGTTTTTCCAAAATATCTAGACATGTGGAATGCGGAAATCGAGCAGGAAGCAACAATTGCAGCTGAGATTGCTAGAGACAGTTCTCAGGACAGTCAGAGTTCTGTTTCATTGAGTCAGGATCCACTAGGAGGACCAGTTATCGAAAATGAAGCTGCCACTGCCATGATTGAAGTGGAAAGAGCCATGGCACATGCTCAGGAGGATGTGGTTAACTTAGAAGATTTGGAAAGACAACTCAACGTTGAGCAGAGGAAAATATATGACGAAGTTACCAACCAAATTGATCATGGATTAAGTCATGAGAAGAAAGAGTGCTCATGTACGTCGTTGAAGCCTGTCCGACTGTACGTGAGTGGAGAAGCAGGTACTGGAAAAAGTTTCCTCATTAAAGCAATTTCATGTTATTTGCAGAAAAGGACTGAGTCATCGCTGTCTTGTGTTGTCACCGCTCCAACTGGACTGGCAGCACATAACATTAAAGGTATTACTTTGCATCGTCTACTGATGCTGCCAGTGGAGCATGATAACAAATTACAATACCACAAGTTATCTGGAGATGCTTGTTGTGAAGTTTCAAGAGTCTTGAGGAAAATGAAACTTCTTATCATTGACGAAGTAAGCATGGTTTCCAATGTCATGCTTGCCTTTGTGCATTTGAGAATGCAAGAAGTTCTTAAAACAGAGTATGATGTGTTATTTGGTGGCAAACACATCATTGTTTTCGGTGATCTTCTGCAGCTGACACCAGTGAAAGGACAACCAGTGTTTAAACTACTGATACATGAAGATACCAGGAAGTGCCTAGGGAGCATTGGCAACGTTAATATATGGTTAAACTTCAATTATGCTGAACTGCGTGAAAATATGCGTCAAGCGAAGGATGAAGATTATAATAATATTCTACAAAATGTTAAAATCGGAAAAGTGACCGAGCATGGGAAAGAAGCTTTACATGCACGATTACTGTCAAATTTGTATCCAGAAGAAGACGTTCTGTCAGAGAATATTTTTCGGAAAATTACTGAGAAGAAATCTGGAATATGTTTGATGCCAACTCTTGCAGAATGTGCCATCTTCAACAACAAAATGTTGAATTTAGAAAACCAAGAGATTGTGAAACTGGAAGCTATTGACAGAATAGAGCATATGGGAGCAACAATTATTTTGTCTGAAAATTTGAAATCTAAATTGGATTCATTAGAGAAGACTATATCTAAAACTGCTGGTTTTGAAAAGACTCTGAATGTGTGCTTAAATTGCCGTATCATTTTGAGAAGGAATTTACATGTTGAAAGAGGTCTGGTAAATGGATCAATGGGTAATGTTGTTGATTTTGAGAAATACAGAAATAGAGATGGAATTGAATTTTAAAAAAATTAAATTTGATGGCATTGAGGAAGTACAGCTAATTGGTCGTTGCTCTGTTATGTTTTTGCTTGTAAAAGACTTATATGTTCGCCGTAAGCAGTTTCCTGTTTGCTTGGCATATGCGGTGACAATCCATAAATCGCAAGGTTTAAGTGTAGACAGTGCATTGGTGAAAATTGGCAGTTCTGTGTTCAAGGAAGGTATGGCATATGTGGCATTGTCACGAGTCAGAACTTTATCGGGATTGTACTTGATTGAGTGTGATGTCACAAACATTTGTGCGGATCTAGATTGTGTTAAGGAATACAATAGGTTAAGAAGAGAGTATGCGCCACATTTGCCTCAATATCCTTTGTTTGAGAAACGTGTGGTAGGCCGGAAACGAAGAAATGTGACCAATAGTAGGGAGGTTGTAGCAAAAAGACGAAAAGTCGATGAACCCGAAATTATAAGCAGAAAGAAAATGGATTCTGTTGAAGATGTTGTTGGTTTTCAATTTGAAAATAGTTCTGGTATCAACTGCTATGCTAATGTAGTGGTTAATGTTGTCTTTTCTCTAGAAACTTTAAAAGAACAGATTGTGATCAATTCGTATCAAAGTTTTTGCTGTTTATTGAATTCTGTGTTAGAGAAATGTAGCACTGATAGAACAAAAATAGAAAGTGTGTCTGAAATTCGAAATCTGTTAGACAAATGTTCAGGTCAAACGCAATTCTTTCAAAATATTCAGCAAGATTGTCAGGAGTTTTTAATGTATATGCTTGATGTATTGCAAGATGAAGGTGTAGATGTAGATCATCTGTTTGGCCTTTCTTATCAAGGGCAGCATGACTGCGAGAACTGTAGGGTATCAAGTACTACTAGTGTAGACTCAGAAAGATTTATATATTTAACTTTGCCAGACAGTAAATCAGTGTCCTTTAATAAGCTAGTAAAAGCAGCCGATCAAAACATGGAGTGTAGCCAATGTAAGTCTGCAATGCTGTCCACATTATTTATACGAAGTTATGGCCAGTATGTCATTTTAATGTTCCAACGATGTAGACCTGATGGAACGAAATTGACAACTTTAATTAAAAATGTTGTGGCTTCGCAGTTGTCAATATCAGGAAGGACTTTTGTAACTGCAGCAATTATATATCATAACGGTCCTTCAACAACATCAGGACATTACACAGCTTATTTGAAGTCTAGAAACGGCAGGTCATTCTGCAATGATTCTGTTTTAACTTAAAAAAAAATTGCCTTTTGACCTTAAAAATTCTTACCTAAATTTTAGGGAAAGAATCTCGGGATTTGCTCTGAGGAATTTCAAGAGGTTCTAATGGCTCCTACACTATTTGGCCTTGAGGATAAGTGTAGTACAGAGTGAAAAGTTATTTTTGAGTTTTAAGTAGTTCCTGAAAAAAAAGAAGGTTTTCTTACAGAAAGTGGTGGGCACGGATTAGTTAAAGGACAACAGAGTATTTCCCAAACCAAACGGTGTTCTTACCATAACACTTGACGTCATGGAAAAATAACTGCACTTTGAATGAGTTCTGAAAAACGGTTTCTTTTAATAAGCTAATTCAAGCAGCCAATCAAAACATGGAGTAGAGGTAATGTAAGTCTGCAATGCTGTCCACATTATTTGTACAAACTTTTGGTTATAATGTCATTTTAAAATTCCAACTATATAAACCTGATGAAAGTAAGTTTTCAACTTTAATTACAAATGTTGTGGCTACACAGTCGTTGATTTTAGGGAGAACATTTGTAACTGCAGCTATTATATGACATGATGGTCCTTTGACAACATCCGCTTATTACACAGCTTATTTAAAATGTAAAAAAAGCTGGTGTTTCGGAAATGATTCCCATTTGACTATGAAACAATGTTGCCTTTTGACTTAAAATATTCTTACTTTGTGTTTTCAGAAGAGAGAATTTAGGGTAGGTAACTGGCCTATAATGATTCTAGGAGTTGATATAATTTTATGTACTGTTTTAAATTGCTTTGTGATTAACAGTGATCAAGAGAATTAAATAATTGTAGTAGTCATAGAGGTAGTGTTAGTGTGCCTCATAGTAAGCAGTATCAGTGTCATAGGAAATGTGGAACATGAGTGAGCAAGAAGGGTGAGATATTACTAGTACAGGATTGTGAAAGTGATCTTGAACGTTTTCTTTCTGAAAGTTGTGGAAAAAGAAAATGACGGGATTTGCTTAGAAGAATTCCAAGAGTTATAAATGGCTCTTACACTATTTGGCCTTGAGGAGAAGTGCGGTAGAGAGCGAGAAGTCATTTATTGTATGTAACATATTTGTCAAAACGATGGAGATTTTCTTTCAGAAAGTGGCGGGCAGCAAATAATAACAGCACAACAGAGTATAAGCTGTTCATAGGACATCCTTCGACGTCATGGAAAGTAAGTTACTTTTGAGGAGTTCTGATTTCTGATTGGTTATGTTTTGTGGGTTTTTTAAACACAATCATTTTGATTGTGTTTTTTTTCCCCGCTGTTATATGATGAATACCTTCAACTCACTGTTTTTAGTGAAATTTGATATATTCTGAGAACAGCAAAAATAAACCATTTAACATGTATAATTAATTCTGTACTTTGTATAGTGAATTTTAATTTGTACTCATCTTGTCTCATGCTCACTCGTCTTTTACTACCTTCTATCAATCCTCTTTACATACTCACATTGCCTTTTGTTTTATTCTCTTTCACCCTTGTTCTCTAACTCAATTTATCTTTCAACCTTTGTTTCCCTATTCCAACTCTCTTTTTTCTTTTCTCCCTTGCACTATTTTCCAGCTTTTAGACCTTCTGCTTCGCTTGTCTTTTCCATCTTTCCTCCTTTTGTTTTCTAAATTAAATATTTTTGGGTTCTCCTTTTTTGGTGCAATCAGTTAGTATAACTCACCCTCACTCATTTATCTTTCTTTGTTGCCTCACTCAGTCTGTATCTGACACTCTTTCCTTCACTTCCTCTGTCTCCTCTCTCCCTCACTCTCTTTTCCTTATTCACCCTTTCCTTATATAGTTTACCTTACTCACTTTCTTTTAGTAGCTTACACAACTTCAATTTAGTTTTCTCTTCTATCCTTCTTTTCTGTCACTGAAAGTATCTTCCTTTTTTTTCTCTTAGTAATTTACTCAATTACAATTTCTTTTTCTCTCTGACTGTCTATCACCGTTTCTTTCTCTTTTTTTTCTGCATGTTTATCTCTAACTTTATTTCTTTGTACAATTGGATGATTTTCAATCTTTTCCCTTGTCTTTTCTAATTTTTAAATACATGTTTTAATATTTTTCAAATTTTTGTTCTTTCTTTCACAGATTGAAAGTATAAAAATAACAAGTGACTAAGTTAACGACAATTATAAGGTAAGTGTTTTGTACTCTTTTCGTTACATTTCTATCACATTTAACTTCTATTAATTCCACTGCTTCATTTCTTTAACCCTCAGTTTCCTGCCTTTGCTACTTCCCTCATTCCTTTTTGTATTACTTACTTACTCTACTCCTTCCACTCCTTTTCTCAGTCCCTCTGTTCTCATAGTTCCTCACTCTATTACTCTCACTGTCTCTGACTCATCACTCTTTCACTACTTGTTCATTATGCTTTCTCCCTGTAGTTCAAGCACACTATGTTATTTACATTTCTTTGCTGTTTCAATTATTCCTTTTCTGTCACTTCTTCTTTTCTGCTTTCTGTTTTTTCTCTCTGTTATTCCACATGTTTTAACCTTAGTCACTGTCATACATCTTGTTTTATTCCTATTTACTTTCGCTCACTGTTTTCTTAACACTTTCCCTCAGGGTTGTTCTTTTAGTCCGGTTCTATCCCTACCTCTCATTCCACATCCTTTACTGTTTTTCTTCTTAATTTGAACATTCACTCACATTCTCTAAGAAACTCTTGTTTATTATTCTTCTACTCTCCTTTTTTTCTTTCACTTCCTTATCTATTTTGTTTTTCTCAATTATACCCTATTACATCTTTTCTTTGGTAAATAGATCTATTAAACAGTATCTCTGTGTTACTCCCTCTAGCTGTCTTTCTTTTAACATTACTCTCTGTTTCCTTCCCTTATACTCACTCTTCTTCTTTTTAAAAAAAAAAAGAAATAGAGGTTGCCAGAGTGCTAAACATTCTAGGATTTTTTTATAAATGGGAGGTAGTTCTGAAAATAACTTTTTTTTAAATTGTTTTTGTTGTTTGAATTTTTTTTTAGTTTTCTGAACATTTTTTTACTTTTTTTGTATTTTTTGAACGGTTTTATATATTTTTTGGGGGGGGAAACGAAAATCATTCATTATAAAGGGCTCAACAGGAGCAACAAAAAAAAAGATAATTTACTTTCTGGGGCATTTTGGACATTTATGATTTTCAATAGCTTTGTTGATTAAAGTTATGCTACTCTCCCTATAGCAAATTAATTTGCCGCAAAAAATGCAAACTTGCTTCACGACCCCGAACTTCAACTGAATGTTTGGGACCGTCTCCCTCGCCTCTGGTCCCGTCACTGCCTGTTCAGTTGATGTACTGGCCACAGGAGGGGGGTTTTCCTGCAGGTCACGTACCTGCGCAGCACTATAATTTATAGGGTGCCACCTCTCCATGTGCCGATGCATGGTGTAATTGCCAAAGCTGTATTTTTTGTCAGTCCCTCTGGACAGAGTTTTGCCACAGATGAGACGTGTGACATAGCGGGCATTTACTTTTTTTTGGCCCCGGGGAAATGTATAGAATTGCCAGATGTAGCTATCCTTCACATGGGACCTCCTTGGCTCTTCAGGCAAAAACTGTCTCGTCCCTTGCTCCTCTTCCTCTTCTTCCTCTTCTTCCTCCTCTTGATTAAGGATGACCTGAGGAGGTGGTCCTTCCTTCCTAGGAGATGGTGGTGGTGGTGGGGGTGCACCAGCTGCAGCTACTAATGAAGCCATTTCTTATCAATCAAAATAGGTCTTCCTCTCACAAAGTTGAAAGTCAGAGTGAGAAAAAAGGTGGGGGCTTTCATCATTTGGGAAAAAAAAATGTTCTAAACCAATGAAAAGTGTTATTTTTAGGTCACATGACCTAGCCTTACATCATTAGGAAACCAAAAGTGAAATGAACCGATGAAAAGTTTTATTAACAAGTCACATGATCTGTTACGCTTACGTTACGCGCTCCGCGCCGTGCCCGGATCGCTTCCGGGGTGCTGCGCTTCGCGCCTCGGTTCGCGCCCCGGAGCACTTCCGGGTGCGCTAACGTGGCGCGTCATAAGACGCATTACGCGACAACGCGATACGTCGCGCTTGTGCGACGCGTCACGATGTTGTTTTCTAACGCGGCAGTTGCGCAAACGGAACGTTTACCGGTTCGCGGACCGGGTCGCGGCACCAAATTGAGCTAACGGGAAGCTACCCGGTGCGCGGACCGGTAGCGAAACAAAAAAAAAATTAAAAAAAATATATACATTAAAAAATTGTATTAAAAACATACAAAATATATTTTTCGATTTAAAGAAGAATACATTTTAAAGCTTTTGATATTTGCTATTAAAAAACCATTGAAATTCGCTGAAAAAAACCATAGGTTATAGACCATATATAGTTAGGAATTAGCATTTACAAAACCTTGAAAATTCACTGAAAAAACCATATCATCATGACATGGTCAGTGACATCACTGGTGACATCACTGATGACATCTCAAATGACATCACTGATGACATCACTGATGACATCTCAAATGACATCACTGATGACATCACTGATGACAACATCCAGTGACTGTATGTTTCTGTAAAGTTAAAATATGTCTTACATATTGAAGAATGAGTGGATTTATAAGTGTCTGTCACTGACCATGTCATGAATGATGTAATATGTGACATGATCAGCAGTGGATTGCGGGTGCGCAATATATAGTTAGTGCAACTAACTATATATGCGAATTTCAATGGTTTTGTGTGAGTAAAATAAGGTTTTGTAAATGCTAATTCCTAACTATATATGGTGTATAACCTATGGTTTTTTCAGTGAATATATATATATATATATATATATATATATATATATATATATATATATATGTAGGCACCCACATATACTATATATGGTGTATAACCTAAGGTTTTTTCAGTGAATATAAATATATATATATATATATATATATATATATATATATATATATATATATATATATATATCTGGACTGGACTCACTGGGACACTGCTCGCAGTATTGGTTTTCTCCGGGGTACCGGATTTCCAGAGCCCACCACGCAGCCAAGTAAGAAGTATGACGGTGTGGAAGCCTCTGCGCACCACGTCGGGCGGGTTGTATGCATGACCTGCCCCCGTCAGAAAGGATTTCAAGGATTGCGGTGGTTGAAGCGGTATGGGGACTGAAGGTAACACACGCTGCGCATTGGTGTCTTGGGAACATTTGAACAGAGCAAACAGACTTTGAAGCACATTTTCCTTCCCCTTCACAAATGCGATACCTACCAGCATAACAATTGCATGCTGGACCTTGTAGGCGCTGATAACTAGGCGGACTACAGGAGGTGTATGCATAGAAATGTAGGAGGAAAAATGAAGGGGAGGAGCAACAGTCCGTTTGAGATAAGGCAGAGTATTTCAACCTTGCTCACGCCCGTTCACTCAAGCACACACACCTGGCGCTGAAGAGGCAGAGAAACGCCGAAATGCATCCGCCATAACAAAGGAGAACATTTTCCGTGATGTGCAGCCTAATAAAGTGCTACCGACTTGTTCCTCAGCTGTGGCCTTACTCTTTTTCGAATGGAAGGAGCGGAGTTTGATATATATATATATATATATATATATATATATATATATATATATATATATATGTAGGCACCCACATATACATATATATATATATATACACAGACACATGCACATGTATATCAAAGTGTGTGTGTGTGTATGTAGGGATAGATAGATAGATAGATAGATAGATAGATAGATAGATAGATAGATAGATAGATAGATAGATAGATAGATAGATAGATAGATAGATAGATAGATAGATAGATAGATAGATAGAGAGATAGAGAGACAGATATAGATAGAGTTAAAACTTAAAAAACGTATTGGCAAAATCAAAGACTGAAACTGTACATGCCATATTAAGGCTCCTAGTGTGAAGTAATGGTGACATACACATATCATGGTATGTTCTAGTACCAGGCATATCAGTCAGTTAATGCTTTCAGAACAAACCTAAAAGGTGTTAAATTAATTAACTATTGCTGTGATTGCTATCATCCAGTAAATGGTGAAAAGCATGAAAAATTCCAGGAATTAAATATTTACTCCCTACTGAACTTCCTTCTTTTAACACAACTTTACCTTCCCCTCAACACCAAAACCAGGATCTTGAGTCCACTCTCATGTTGGTACCTATAGGTATTAGTGTTGTCCCCACTTAAGGGTGCATCGCAGTGATTCACAGGTGTTTTATGTAACAATTCAAGAGAAGGTATGACAACCATGGGGAAACCCACCAGTTATTAAATGTCAATTTTTGTAGAAGAGAATGAATAAAGAAGGAGATGAATTAGTATTTTAAATGCGCAGTAACTTGCCCGATAGTAGAAGGAGAAGAAATGGACAGAAGAAGTGAGGATGG
The DNA here is from genome assembly GCF_964261635.1 of Lissotriton helveticus. Classification (NCBI taxonomy): domain Eukaryota; kingdom Metazoa; phylum Chordata; class Amphibia; order Caudata; family Salamandridae; genus Lissotriton; species Lissotriton helveticus. The sequence goes on along the minus strand of NC_136073.1, from coordinate 431,063,620 downwards.
ACAGGGAGGGCATTGTTGCGGAGGGAAGACGTGCTGAAGTGGTTAAGTATTAGAAATAACTGTTAGTCTGTTAAATTACATTGTTGGCATGAAGTGAGTAGTGACATTAGAAAGGATAAGGCATGACCCGCCAAGTCGAGAGTGGGTGCTGAAATGGACCCATGCCATGTGACATGGGGCGACTTTTACCATAGGCAGAAGAGCAAAGAATTTTGATGGCTTGGCGCTGTGTTGCCATTTGGCTTTGTTATGCTCTCCTGGGTTGCTGGTACTTAAGATTGTTATTTTCACTGTTCTAGTGACTTACACTTTAATAGTAATGTACCCTCTTGTCGTTTTCCCAGCTCTACACATGGCCAACCACTGATACTGCAACACCTTCCTACAGAAAATAATTGAGATAAGGACTTAATACAAAAGAAAAATTACTACAAAAGTGTAAGTTACTACAAAAGTCCAGTTTGTGAATTCCGAAGAGTAGTGAACTTACTCGGAAGTGTAAGTTACTAGAAAAGTGGTGTTTGCGCATAACACGTTGCAGAAAGCTTTGTTCTACTACTGTACTTCTACAAGACATACTACAAAGTGCAGTTCTTGAATCTGACCCAAAGTATCTGTTTTACTATTCACTGTGTTTGGGTGAGTTTTTCCTCAGTATCAGCAGCATCTCTAACATCACCAATCAGAGTATACTCCATATAATCACTCCTGTGCAATTCCCTCACACAACTATGGTCAGTGTGAAACAATATGCATGCTGACTAATAATTGTGACTGTTCCTTTAAAGCACAGTTTGAGATCAATAGTTAGCAAATTCACAAAGTGAGTGCAGAGGGAGCATATACCTATATTCTGCATATCAGATTCTAAATTTTTACATCTTAAATTATTGATAGATACATGCAGAAGGTGCATTAATCCACTGAGCTCTTGCGCCTTGTAATAATCCTTTAGGGCGACGCCCCTATCTGAAATACAGCATAGATAAGATTAATGGAAAAAATAAAACCACTAAAGAGATCTTGCACAAGCTGATGGTTGACTTAATCTATGTGCCATCCTATGTAAATGTTGTGAAGCATACCTAGTGATATTTACAGTATAAAGGAAGAGCAGATATAGACACAACCAAATGGAAGTAACAGAAAACAAGTAAACAAAACCATCTGCTGTACACACACCATAGCATAAATAACATGAGTACCCTACACAGAGCTCTGCACTATGGGTAAAAATAGCTGAAGCACACAAGCCTTCAATTGAGCTGTGCAACAATAGTTATGAACCAATTAGCCTCCTGAGTTTCCACCTCCTTCAAAACATCTAGGCGAAAAACCTCCACACATATTCAGGTAAATTGTTTATAAGGACAATGTTACAATTTCTGTTGTACTTTATTTTTCTTTTGATACTGTCCTCTGCATGTAGACCTACTTCTTGTTCCTTCCTTTATTCCACTCTCTTCCATTTATAAAATATTTGGTTTTCCTTGACTTTGCTAACTCTATTTTATGTTTTTTCCTTTCTCACATTTGTCTCTTCTCTCATTCACTACTGTCTCTTTCTTCTTTCCCCTCCTATCTCGCCTTCTTTTCACCTCTATCACGTGCATTATTACTGCTTTTTCACTCTTTCCTCAGCTTTTAATCTGAACTCTCATTTTCCTTTTTCATGATTACCTTGCTCTTTCCTCTTCCTTGCTCCCAATTGAACTGTTTCATTTTTCCACTTCTTTTTTGTTCATTCTCCTTTTTTCTGCTACTCTCACATCTGTATTTCTTTCCCTCCTCACCCAATCTTCCCATTTCTTTCTCAGTTCCTTCTCTCGTTACATGTCTCACATTCTTCCTCATTACTTTCCTCCATTTTCTCTTTTGTCCAACTTTCTTTCATCCCTTTTTCCTTCTTTATCTTCTCACCTTTCTGTCTCTATTCTGTCTCTTCTTGTTCTTCTCCAGTTCCCACCATTTCAATACGCCCACACCTCAAGCCTTGCCCTCCAATACTCCGTTCTCTGCATCTTTCTTTTTTTTTTGTGCATAGTTTTATATAGCGCGAACTAGACCCGAACGGAATCAGGTATCAGAGCGCTTTACATATTTTCCAGTTACGTTACATGAGGACACACTTTTCATTTTAGGCACGGGGAGATTAAGTGATTTGCCCAGAATCACAGGAGGTTTTGGCGTCGTTACCGAGACTCGAACCCAGATCCTCAGGTCCGAGGTCGAGCGCCCTAGCCGTTAGGCCAACTCCTCTCTTCAACTTCAACTTTTCTTTGTACTCTTCTCTCAGGTTATCAGCAATCTCTTTACTTTCTCTCCTGTTTCCCTTTCTTTTTATAGTCTTCCGCACACTACAGTGGATTTCCTTCCTATGCTACCTTCTTCTTCTACTGTTTATTTCTTCCTCAACACAGTTTTTTACTAGAGCTGTCTTTATTTTCATAGTGCTTTGTCATTCCCATTCTGCTTTCTCTGTCTTTTTCCTCAGCTCTCTACTTACTTTCCAGCCACCCTCTCCTCCTTAAACACATTATTTCCTGAACCTGTCTTTTTGTCATCTTAAACTTCCCTTTTCCTGCTTTTCTACTTCCATTTCTCCTTCCTTTCTTCCTTCCCCTATCTCTTCTTTGAATCCCTCATTCTCTTTTTCCTTTTCATATGCTTGTTCCATCTATTTGTGATGCTCACTTCCTTCTCCCTTCTCTTTCAGGCTTTTCCCTCTGCTTCCTTTTTCTTTGCTATCTCATTCATCACCTATTTCTATACTTCTTTTACTTTTTTCCCAGATCCCTGACTAGGAAGAAACCGGCTTGCATCCAATGAGACTCATGATTTGGGTATGGGGGAAGAATGAGACTGAGAAAAAGAATTGCACTCATACTGTTTTTTCAGTTAGAAAAAAATCAACAACCTTCCTCCTGCTTACTCCCCCCTCTGCCCAGATATAGGTTCCAATCCTCTTTTGTTATTTGACTGGCCAATATTTCCCAACAAGTAATGTATGCATTTTCCTATTTCAACATATTGAAGGGATGAAGGTTTCTTGGGTCAATACAGCAAAATAAAAGATTTAAAGGATAACTCTAGTGGCTCTTCAGTACTCAGCATGCTTGACAGATATACGCTCAGTGTAAAGATAGGAGAAATGGAAGAAAGACTGCAACACTGGAACGATTAAAGTAGTGCCAAAGTCAGATCACTCCAACTCTAAAACCTGAAGCTCCCATACATCATTATTATAGATCTCTTGACTAGGTGTCGCAACAGCTGCAAATGTTGTGAGGGATGCAGCTTTGTTGATTATAGTAGGAAGGACATATGAGAAAATTCTCATATATTATCCTTAAATAATCCAGAATTGGCAATTTGAGTAATGTCTTTCATGTTTATTTTTAGAAGGCAGTTTATTGCTTAGTCAGTATAGTTAAGGATCATCTATATTGTAGATCGGCATACTTTTCATATTCAATCTGCAATTGGGCGCATAAGAGGTGTTGTACATTTACTTTTCAGGGCTTCAAAAGATTATCCTGACATTTCATTTGACAAAGTGACATGTGGGCTTAAAAAGTGTAAGAGCGAAAATACCGATTTATCTGATTGAGACAAAACTACTGAAAACGACAACAAAATTTAAATGTGCACCTTGCATGTGTGCAGAAACTTGGTTTCTGGGTAGAAAACAGTACCAAGAATGAGATAGGTTAAACCATTCATCACGTAAAAGTGTTCCTGGTTAGTTAGAGAAAGGTAGAGTCAATCAACATAGTGATTTTGAGATTGATTTCATAACTGATTATTCATATTTCTAACAACGATGTTACTTACTTGTATACATTTTGAATCTCTAATACAATAATTCATTTATTTTAAAGTTTGATTGTGAGTCATTTATTTGAGATTTAATGTCCTTTCTTTAAAAATATGCTTGGGAGTTGGATACCAATTAATGGTCCTCACTGAGTAGACCAGCAATGAGTTATCCTAGATTCCACCCCTTACTCCGATGAAGAAAGGTCATTCAAAGGACCACTGCCTCTGTGCTGAAGTATAGCAAGAAGATTGTGAAATTCAGCCCTCTATGGACCCGGTGCTGGACAAACATGTTCTCTAAAAAGTGGTTAGCTGCTGCAAAAGCATGCGTATTGTACCAGCTTTGTACATTGTCAGCTAAATAAACAAAAGGTATTATTACTCACAACACACAGAAGGACTTGGTTAAAAACTGTCAGCTGACATTGATCCAGCGCTCTCACTAAAATATTTCACAAATGACACTATTTACTACCACAAAACTTACACTACAACACTAGGCCCATAACAACATTAGAGCGCTTGAATCATGAGGCGATAAGATCTAAATATAGTTGTTTAAACCATCTGCAATAATCAAGACCAGCTTGTCATTTTAGAAAGTTTATTTTAACACATCTAGAAAAACTTAGGTTTTGGTATTTTATTAAACAAGCATTAGAAAAATGTCATAAAGAAAGATTTATTCAGTATTAATAAAAAGAGCATAAATCAAGAATTATTATTCATTAGCAGGAATAAGTAAAATTAAGCATTTCCAAAATCCTAACTATATCTCTGTCTCTACCCTCATCACCTAGTAATAAAGTAATTAATAAAAACTCCTGTCCTCACGTGTAAAGTCCATCAGCATAACATCGTCCTCCAGATTTCTCGAGCGTAAGCCAACTATGTGTTCTCTGAACCTATTCTTATACCCTAATTTTAGCTGAGCTAACTATTTTTCACATTCCATCAGACGAATTCTAGTTCTCCATTGGCTGAGCCACCTCGTACCACAGTAAACTGTGACACCTCCTTCTTACATGTCCGGGCAAATTCACTAGTCCATTGTTCATTTAGAAGTCTTGGCAGTTCTTCCTTAGGCTGCTACATTTTGTAGCAACAGCTTCCTTTTAACCTTGAGCTAGTCAGCTCTGAACTCCCGTGGCACGTTAGCAAACGTTAGCAAATTTCTCCAAAAAGTCATCTTTTTAGCAGTTCATTCCAAAACCTTTCAAAATAAAAGCTCAGAGGCCTTTTCCATCCTTCTCAGAATTATTTTCACTTGAGCCATTTTCATCATTAGGCCTCTTTCAGAAAGCGTCAATTTTCTGCGCCACTGTCCCTGCGCCACTTTTAAAAGGGTACTATTTTCTGCAGCCTTCTCTAAGCTTCTCTTGTAAAACTATTATATAAACAAACACAAAGAATAATTAATGAAAGAAATACAGTTTGTTCTGTTGCCTCCCATCATTGCTAATAATTAACCCATTAGTCTAAATTACCTAGCAGTAAAGCACAAATAAAGCAGCATTTTATATCTACCAGTCTTCATAAATCCATAAAACCTTATGTGCACCTAGAATAGTAGAAATGACATCACATAGACAAGGGAAGCAAAATAAGCACATGCCATTATTTTAAAAACAGCTGCTATTAGTTATGACATGACAATAGACAGGATTAATTTATTATTTTCTACATACATGAGAATGCAACATAATGCACATTTATGAGCACACATATTAGTTTCCCGCGTGTTCTGTGAAAATGCAACTTTAAACTAGGTTGAATTATTATACACACAGCACAAATTATTAGCATTATTAATTTATTTATGGAAGTGTGACTTCACGGGTTTAAACAGATTTCTGTTTTCTATCCCGCTCCATCAACTCCCTCATCTGGTGATTAACAAATCACCACACCACCACCCAATATTTTAGCAAAAATGTTATCTAAGATGAACATGATTCAATTTCACCTGTGTTAGTATTTCTAAAGACTTATCTCATCAGTTTATCTACAAATCTCATATTGAGTTTTAAGAAACCCCTCTAGTTCTATTTCATTCTCTTGTGTATCATACAACTGAGCTTCAGCAAAAGTGTTGCAAAAACTATAACTAATAAAATGTCAGTATCTTGCTTGTCATATTAACCTAAAACTTCTCCTTGTAAATTTCTAAAAGAACAATAACCTAAATTAACCAAAGCAGAATTATATTTTCATTAAGCTTGCAAAGAAAAATAAAACAAAAATGTTAAAAAATTTTACCTAAATTTTCTAAAAATTTCTAACACCCCCCTTTTTCAAATTTTTTTTTTTTTTTTTTTTTTTTTTTATACTTAGACCTTCTAACAGTTTTTCTTCGACCTAATGTCACAAATTTTTCAGCTGACATAATTTCTTCGACCTTGTGTCACCTAACAAGATTTCTTCAGCCTTATGCCAAAAACAAAAAACCTAAAATTTAACAGGTATGCACTTCAATCATTGTCACTTTTGTTTTCAATCTCTTTCTGACTATGATTATTCACCTCTATTACAGGTATTACTTCAATTTTCTTTCCTGCCTCACTTTTCTTTTCAGAATCTTTTTGACTTGATTTTTCATCAATCTGTTTCTTTGATCTGTATCTCAATTTGAATTTTAGGCCTTCATTTTCTTCTTGCCAGTTATCACTTTTTCTTAGTAATTTCTTCTTTTGCTTGGTCACATTACATTCTGTTCTCCAAGCTCCTTTTCTGAATTTTCTTATTTGAGAATCTTCATCACTCTCATTAGTTTCAGTGTCAGATATTTTAACTTCAGACTCAGGTACTTCTTTACTCGGCAGCTTCACTCTATTAGGAACATCATCTTTGTAGCTGGTACTTGGCAATTCATTTTCTTCTTCAATTACCTTCAACTTCCCAGTTTCAGAATTCCTGTTCCTGCTTTCAGAGCTACTTTCCTGCTTTTCAATACTCTCCTGGTCTTGAATCACAATCTGATCACATTCTTCTTCTGCTTCTTTTTCTGGCAGATTTCCATCATTTTCTGAGTCTTCAGTCACAACTTTCAAGTCTTCTTCAATCAAGGCTTGTTTTCTATTTATGTTTTCCAGATTTCGACCAACTTGTCGATCTTCAAGATCTGGATTCTCTTCAGGCTCTTCTTCAGAATCTGAATCATCAATTGTGACATTATCCTCATCAGGATTTTCAGATGTAGTTACACGAAAAGTATGGCCAGTGTCAATCCACCTCTTCAGTCTTTTGCACTTCTCTGCATTTGCTGTGACAAGACTGACTGACCTCCTTTTCTGCCACCTTGGCACTAGAGAATTTCTTTTTAGACGAACCTTTTTCCTGATTCTTTTACCTGGTAACTGATCAAGTACTTGCTCTTTTTCTCTTGTTTGCACTTCAGTTTCATCTTTATCAAACACAGAAATCATTTCATCTGATAAATTCCTGCAGTTCTCCAAATTGATGCCATCATTGATAGTCATCATTCTCTTCTCTGGTATGAATGTCTGTCTCATGACCTTGTCCATCATAATATTACGTGGACTTAAATCTGTCTTTTTATCAGTAGTACTTCTCAGAAACATCAAAACAAGTGGAAGAATATCTGTCCACTTTGTACCTGCAGCTAGGCACATTTCTGCATCTCTGTCTTTTATAGTACCGTTCTCTTGCTCCTCAACATCTAAAATTTCTGTTCTATCTGTACATTGGAGCAATCTGTTTTCGATATGTTTTCTGTTATCTGATAACTTTGCAACAGTAATTTCATCATCATGTCTCATCTGAAATGTTTCAACCCATTTTGTAATCAAACAGTAAATCACAAAAATGTAGCACAGTTTGTCATTCAGTGACATCTCACGGAAATCCGTTTGTAATCTGGTCAATGAACCACTCTCCTGTAATTCTGTTCCCAATCTCATAATTGTTCTCTTAATTGTGTTCGCTTGCTGATAAGCCAGACACCTCTGGTAAAGAAATTCTGCAATTTTATGATACATTCTGTCCATATCAGTAATCATACTATTTAGCAAAACTACTCTGTCATCTTTGTATATCCAAATCTCATTCTCATCTCGCTGTCTAAAATCTGTTCTCAACCATGTGTTTCTCAACCATGTGTTTTTCTCCTCATGAGTTGCTTCATTTAGTAAGTCTTTGACTACCTGCCATGTTTCAACTACAGATGTTAGTATTAGTGAACTCAAAGCATGTTCATCATTCATTTTGTATGCTGTACATATCACGGCAGCAAACCTTTCTGCCAATTGGATATCATCAATCAATCTTTTAATTAAATTTGCATTTCTGAAAAGTGAACCTGTAGAAGTCAATGTTTTAATCTGTTGATCAATTGTATCTTTTACTTTGATGTCTTCACTCAAAAGAACATTATTTTCATACCAATATTCTGGAAGTGCATTTGTTCTTTTTGGACTCTTTTCTTGATCTTTATTTAATCCTGTATCTGTTTTGTCTATCTGTTCATTAACAAAAATTTGTAATGGCAATGAAGCCATGTCAATCTGCTGAACCATTACCTGTCGCTGTATTTGTAGCTGTTCATTCAGCTCATTTATTTCAATCTCCTTTTCGTTTGAGCATAATTTTGACTCGTCTGACTGTGTCAATTCAATTAGGTCAATGTCAGACTTCTCACTTACCAGAATTGAAGTCATCTCTATTTCTTGCTGAGTTGTAATCCCTACTAATTCAATCTCAAGTACAATAGAATAAACCTTTTCAGTTAATGGGACCTTTAAAATTGCGGAATTAATTTCATCTTTTCCCAGTGTAGGCACTATCTCTGTTTCCATATATTTCATGGACTCCTTTAAATCATTTGATGAATTTACATAATCAGGAATATTAATTCCAGATGTACCAAGCATTTCATCATGTTTTTCTGTCGTATCAATTTTATTAGAAGTCTGAGCTGGCACTTTATCAGTTTGATCTGACACTTTTGGCGTTACATTAATCTGCTCTGGGGGTCTTCTTGTATTCCTGTTCTGATCCATATTTACAACATCAATTGTACACTGATCTATATTTTCTACTCTGACGCCTTTATTATTTATCTTCGCTAATTTTGGAATCTTTAATTTATTCTCACATTTAGCAACAACCTTTTTCATTTTCTTATATAAGGAAGACATTTTCTTTAATTAATTTGATAAATATACTCTCTAAATTTGCCTTGCAGCGTTTGCTGATCAATTAATTAATTAATTTAACACTATCAGGTGTAGAAAACCTTATAACTTGGTCAATTTAATATTTCTCTAATTTACCTGTATCACTAATTATAATTAACCTGTAAAGAAAAATTAAATTTGCAAAAACAGTAGCAATGCAAAATTTTATTTTATAACAGTAAATATCAACATATAATCACATGTGTTTTAAATGTACTTATTTTTCACTTACACACCTTCTGCAACGTATACCTGTGAAAAAAGAAAACCTAAAGTGCTTGCCTTATTTTTTAATAGAATGTCTGCTTGTAAATAACCTTTGACTTCTAATAATTTCTTTAAACTAATAATTAAAAAAAATTTATTTGGAAATTTACATATCATCAAATTGTGACACAATGCTATTAATGTTTACACCCTTGTTCCTTCCCAGGTGTGTTCTATAATCAGTGTTGGGCACTCATCTCATATAAACAATAAAACTAAAAACACATTAAATCTTAGCTTAATTATAGCACCTGACATTAGCCAGTTGTTTCAAATCCTATTTACACATTAGTTGCCAAAAACTCTTCAGAGCCTTCTTTAACCAAGCCTAAACAACACTGTGTTTCAATCTGTTTCTTAATTTTCAAAATCCCCAAATAGCTGGCACAAGTGTAGCATAATTCATTTGCACAAAAATAAACAACTCGAGGCTCACGAAGCCCCAACCAATGAGGTCGCGGCCTCTGTGTGACGTCACTCGTCAACAACCAATCGGTACACAACCTCCTTAAGTTTCACCGGGAACCAGGGGTGTGCGCGTCACCAACCAATGGGTGCGCGACCTGTCGGGACTCCAACCTATCACAGCCCTACTTCGCTGTCACTCGCCAGGCCTCTCAGCAAATCAGATCCTGTCCCTGCTCAACTGCCCCAAACCCCTAGCAAACCTCAGCGCGGCTCTACAATGACACCTCGGAAGCTCTGCCCAATGGGAGCGCGGCTCCTCCCATGCCACCATGCGTCACCAGCCAATCCATGCGCAACTCCTCCCTGAAGTCACGGAGCTTCGCTCGCTGCAGCCGGCCGCTCTCCCCTTGTTCCCCACACGGCGAACCGCCCCTCCCTCGCAAATTTTTATGGAATTATAATGGCTCTAATTTAGGAATGGAAATTTATATCGGGGACAATTTTAAAATAATTTCTAAACCTCGCCCAACACACGGAGCTTCGCCCAATCAGAGCGCGGCTCCGTGTATGACACGTCGATCTTTCGTCCAATTACAGCACGGCACTCTCTCGCTCGCTCCAGTCCCCCTCCCTCACAAAATACTCGCGCAACCCAGTTAACTTTAATTCAAAGCATTAACTATTTCAAAATTTTATTTAGACTGTACTTGCATCATCTACTAAAGTCTTGTTTTTTATTACATTAACGCATTTAGGGAAAAGAAGTATAAAACGGAGAATGGTGTTTTTAGAGCCTCGCCCAATCAGAGCGCAGCTCACGGAGCCTCGCCCAATCACAACGCGACTCTGCTCATGACGCGTCGGCCTCTAGACTAATAGGAGCGCGGTTTTGGCTATGACGCGACGGTGTCTCAGCGAATGGCAGCGCGGCGGCTGACGCAAGCAGCCGCTGCAGCTAGCAGCTCTCCCACTCGGCTCTTCGATATCCCCCCTCCTTCACAAAATGTATTTAATATACAATAGCGCTGCCAAAATGAAGAGAAAGACTACACTGGGGACATTTAAAGTAAATAACTAGTTTTAAAGTCGACGCGTTTTATCCAGATTCAGTGCTATTGACGATTCTTCAGCCAATTAGAGCGTTCCCTTTCTTTGACGCTCCGGATGCTTTAATCAATTAGAACACAATGTTCGAAATGTTCAGCCAATTACAACGCTAAACTTGAACTATAATGTTATTGTTATTACTGTTGCTGGTGCTTCTCTCCTCTCACACCCTCATGCTTATTAACGCTAATTGACAGATATTAATTATTCTTCATACAGTGTGCTTGCCACACGCATCAGTGTTTAATTTAACTGTATTATTGAAATAAAGGGAACAAAAGTAGACGTTTAGCTTGTTACAGCATAACGACACCTCAGCCAATCAGGGGGCAGTTTTTCATTTACAATGCTGACGCTCTAGCCAATCCGAGCGCGGCAATTCTGACGTAGGCAGCTGCTGCAGCTTCTGTCTCTCCCCACACGCTCTCACTCCTAAAACAGCCCCTCCCTTACAATTTTCGATCGGGGCACTTTTTAATGGATTTAAACTACGGAGAATGATTTATTATTATAATTAAAGCTAGGAATGTTTATAAATTTAATTCTGATCGCTTCTTACTTATTTAAAAATGTTTAACAACGTGGAATACCTTAATTATAGCCTAATTAACACAGAACATTCTAAAATGCTCCTGAATGTTTTAAAATAGCACAGTTCACCTTTTTATATTTTTCAACTATGCTGAACACTTTTGAATCGAATTTATTAGTGTGCAGAGCCTTTATATGTATTTAAACACTGCACAATATCATAAAAGTCTTAGAATGGTACAGACTTTATCCTGAACTTTCCTAAGTACCTTAGAATTACTTTTGGTACATTTTAGTCAATATATAAAACGAAACACATCTGTCTGCTTCTCTAATTAGGATAGTTTACATACATTCAAGTATCCACACTTCGGAATAGACGTCGCTATTCACACTAAGGATAATTTCCATTTGCCAGTAGAGCAACTCTTACCCTACCCTTCTAACACGTATAATTATGAACTCACTTTGCTCTGAACCCACCGCGAAGTGAAAGTTCTAAGAGTTCCACTTGAACATAAAATACAATTCAAACTCGCACTTTCACACTGAAAATTCCCTAACTTCAGACACACATGAAATCCGTACAGGACTCTCACCTGTTTATAGAAATCATGCACCGTTAGCAGAATAACACCGTTATCCGTACAGGACTCTCACCTGTTTATAGATATAAAACATGTACCCGTACAGGACTCTCACCTGTTTATAGATAATCATGCACCGACATTACCCTGCCCTTCACTCAAGCTCGAATATAACTAATACTCTTATCACAGTGAGTTTTATGGAAGGCGCTTTGTCCCTATTCTCATGCTGCTCTAATTTCTTAGAAAACCCTCACTATTACAAGATTCACACCTAGCCCTAAAACTGTGTTGCACGGCGACAACACTGTATTGCACGGCGACAATACTTCTGGTACACGGCGATACCAACAGTGATACTCGGCGATATCACAGAAACAGATCAGATATTCTGCATGACTACCTTCTCATCACACAGTTTTTGTACCGGTACACACATAGCACAAAATTAAACAAACTCAACATGTGTTAAAACTTAATCCTATGAATTTACCAACATATATGTATCATGCATGTAACATGTATGTCAAAAACAACATATATAAACCGTCCGATGGCTACCAGAAATTGATCCAGCGCTCTCACTAAAATATTTCACAAATGACACTATTTACTACCACAAAACTTACACTACAACACTAGGCCCATAACAACATTAGAGCGCTTGAATCATGAGGCGATAAGATCTAAATATAGTTGTTTAAACCATCTGCAATAATCAAGACCAGCTTGTCATTTTAGAAAGTTTATTTTAACACATCTAGAAAAACTTAGGTTTTGGTATTTTATTAAACAAGCATTAGAAAAATGTCATAAAGAAAGATTTATTCAGTATTAATAAAAAGAGCATAAATCAAGAATTATTATTCATTAGCAGGAATAAGTAAAATTAAGCATTTCCAAAATCCTAACTATATCTCTGTCTCTACCCTCATCACCTAGTAATAAAGTAATTAATAAAAACTCCTGTCCTCACGTGTAAAGTCCATCAGCATAACATCGTCCTCCAGATTTCTCGAGCGTAAGCCAACTATGTGTTCTCTGAACCTATTCTTATACCCTAATTTTAGCTGAGCTAACTATTTTTCACATTCCAGCAGACGAATTCTAGTTCTCCATTGGCTGAGCCACCTCGTACCACAGTAAACTGTGACACCTCCTTCTTACATGTCCGGGCAAATTCACTAGTCCATTGTTCATTTAGAAGTCTTGGCAGTTCTTCCTTAGGCTGCTACATTTTGTAGCAACAGCTTCCTTTTAACCTTGAGCTAGTCAGCTCTGAACTCCCGTGGCACGTTAGCAAACGTTAGCAAATTTCTCCAAAAAGTCATCTTTTTAGCAGTTCATTCCAAAACCTTTCAAAATAAAAGCTCAGAGGCCTTTTCCATCCTTCTCAGAATTATTTTCACTTGAGCCATTTTCATCATTAGGCCTCTTTCAGAAAGCGTCAATTTTCTGCGCCACTGTCCCTGCGCCACTTTTAAAAGGGTACTATTTTCTGCAGCCTTCTCTAAGCTTCTCTTGTAAAACTATTATATAAACAAACACAAAGAATAATTAATGAAAGAAATACAGTTTGTTCTGTTGCCTCCCATCATTGCTAATAATTAACCCATTAGTCTAAATTACCTAGCAGTAAAGCACAAATAAAGCAGCATTTTATATCTACCAGTCTTCATAAATCCATAAAACCTTATGTGCACCTAGAATAGTAGAAATGACATCACATAGACAAGGGAAGCAAAATAAGCACATGCCATTATTTTAAAAACAGCTGCTATTAGTTATGACATGACAATAGACAGGATTAATTTATTATTTTCTACATACATGAGAATGCAACATAATGCACATTTATGAGCACACATATTAGTTTCCCGCGTGTTCTGTGAAAATGCAACTTTAAACTAGGTTGAATTATTATACACACAGCACAAATTATTAGCATTATTAATTTATTTATGGAAGTGTGACTTCACGGGTTTAAACAGATTTCTGTTTTCTATCCCGCTCCATCAACATCTACATTTAAGTTCAAGGTTGCTTTCCTATTGTATTAGGAAAATGCAGTGATAAATTGCTGTTAGCAGAGCAACTTTCACAGGGTTAGTAGGTTCACTCCTTTAGAGACCCTTAATTATTCTTTTTCAATGATAGATAGGCTGGTCGATCATAGGGAAAATCTGAACTATAATTATCTGGAAGATCATGGAGCCCAATCAAATCTGGTTATGGTAGATGTCCCTTCAAATAAAGGAGAAAGCTTTTAAATGGCTAACTTGTCACATTTGTTAGTTCATTAATTTAGTCACAAAAAAGTAGACACGACGTTTGAAGTGATAAGTAATTTAGTCACAAAAAAGTAGCCACGACGTTTGAAGTGGTAAGTGGGACGCAGTCCAAAAGCAACTACTTTTGATACTGAACAAACTGCTAAACAATGTTGCTTCTTTTTCACTGGGTTACCCTATCACTTGTTTGAAGGAAATCAGATATGTTCGACTAAAGGAGGTAACTCCCATGAATTACCACATTTCAAAATTGTGAGGAATGGATTAGAAAACTCCTAAACAGTAACATTCCCTGCAAGAAAGAACTGAAATAGATGATGTTGTGTCGAATACCTAATGTTTCACTGTCAGTTATAGACTCATCTTATTATCTTTTGTATGTATTACCATTTTTATGAAAATCTGTAAGGCATTCTGTTTTGTCTCTTTTTACCTGGGGATGAGTTGTTTTTATGCTTAGAAACTGTCTCTTGATCACCCAGGTCCTTTACAACCCTCTAGCAAAGTAAATAAAACTAAAATATATATGCCCCCCGGCAGTGACATTCACATTGTTGCAAAGGGGAGAGAGCAGCAGATTTTCTGCTGAACAGGACGCTGTCTGAGTGAGGCAAATCACCATCGAACCTGCCGCAGTGAAGAGAATGCAGCCTGACAGCTGACGAAGTCAGGGCATCATCGTATGCATGATACATTGTTACTTAACTATGCTCACGGATTTGGACTGTGTTTTTATCTCACAAGCGGCAGGACTTGGCTCACATCCTGCTGCATTCAGGGATTTTGGAACGATGCAAGTCAGAGGGGATAAAAACGTACAGCTGGCGGTGTGGAGTACCAACTTGAACCTGCAGTCCTCTCTCTATGACCGCATATATCTTTCAATGGGAGTCAATGTGAGACTATTTCAAATCCATGATGGCGATCTCTGTTTCACAAAGCTGGCATTGAGGAAGGCAATGAGCCGAAACGCGTCTGCCAGGTGTTACAGCAATGGCGACTATTGATAATGCATGATGTGCCAAGATGGTGAAATAAAAAACTTACCAGAAGTGAACCTGAGCAAGTGTCAGTCTGTTTTTACTCTGAAGTGGGTTTGTGAGTCGCATCGGCACCAAAGATATTGGGGAAAAAACGCTTTTTGGTGGCGTTTGACGAATCTTCGTGAAATTTTCAAAACTAATGGTTCACTCAGATCATCTCCTGTCTTGAAACTTTCGGGGTAATTTGACAAGCGTGAGGCGATGAAAATTGGGGGTCTCAAAACACATTTTCCACATATTAATTTCCATAAAAACTTTAGACAAAGCTACTGCCCGAACTACTGAACGGAATTACACCAAATTTGGCCCAACAAAAGGTGGGTCTTGGTCCAGAAAGTGTGCATTTTTTTTAAATGGTGCAAATCCATTCAGTAGTTGCTGAGAAATTTAAAAAATAAAAATATCGATATCAGAGCACCAAGGAGGATTTGCGAACCCTCCGGAGCACGAGCTTGATTCTGATTGGCTACCAACACTCCAAACGAAAATGTGTTGGCAGACATCTTGTAACTTGGTACTGAGTCACAAGAAAAAGGTTAAAAAAAGGTTGAAAAGGCGGCAAGGTAAAAACACCGTGACCCCCTGGGCCCTCCCAAAAATGTGCTTTTAAAAATCTTCTGAGTGCACTAATCCGGACAGAAAAAAAACAAAAAACAAAGCATGGGCTCCCACGCTTTGTTTTCTATAATCCCCCGGGTGGGCCAGGTCCCTCGGAGATGGCCACCTCCCCGGGGCTTAGATAATGATATGTGGGGGGCACATAGCGCCCTGCAGCCCTGGGAACTACCACCTCCCCGGGGCTTTTATTTAAAATGCGTAGGGGGCTTCTGCCCCCTACGCTGCCCCAGGGACTGCCACTTCCCCAGAGGCATTTGCATTTTTGTGCAGGGGCCCCCCCGTGCCCCAGGGACTGCCATCTCCCTGGGGCATTTAACATTTTGGGGCGGGGGCCTTGCGAGCCACCCCAAGCTCTGGGGACCACCACCTCTCCGGGGCTATATGCTTTGAATGCGGGGGGCCGCTGTAATGATGTAATGATGTAATACATTCGTCTTTGCTAACATTCTATTCTGAGCTTGCGCGCAGCTCTTGTTAAGCGGGCATGTTGTGTTATCGTTTCTCTAAAGAGCATTTCTTGAATGTGCATTTCCGTGCGTTCTACTCTCCTCCTAGAAGCATGAATGATCTCAACTGAGAGATTCATTTGGACTTCAAGGAGGAAGGACGCACTCCAGTGGTGTCTGTTATTTATCTTGAAATAAATCTTCAAAAACTCACATCTACTTGTTTCCTCGGACCCACTTTATTATATGGATTAATCTACATTTCATTTGGCGACAAGGATTTGATTTTTTTTCATCTACACTTCAATCTACATTTCAGCCACATAGCCTCGGGGACTGCCACCTCCCCGGGGCTGCAATTTAAAACTCTGTGTGGGGGGCTCAAGCCCCTCACTCTGCCCTGGGGACCATCACCTCCATTGGGCACTTATTGTTGAAATATGGGGGTCCGTTGCGGACCCCCAGCCCGGGGACCACCACCTCCCTGGGGCTGTGCAAATGTAGGGAGGGGGCCACTCAGCCCCCCTCCTGGAGCCCTCGATGGCCCCGGGGACTGCCATCCCCCAGGGCCAGCTCCTGCAATGTCCTGGAGTGCCCACCCCCGGGACATTGCCGTTTGCTATGGCAGGGCGTCTAAGGTTTTTTAAATGTTCATTTTTAACTATAACGTTCCTGAAACCTATATCTATATGTATGTGTGTGTGTATATTCTTATCATGCAGGGAATGTGTGCTAGTTCTATGATGAATGCAGTCACAATTCCTAATGCTAAATGTTTTTTTACTTAAACCTTCGGTTTTGCTGTAACATCAACTACAATTTCCAGACATCTCAGAAACTATAGAATAGATTAGACTTATATATTCAAAAAATAAAACTTCCTTGAGACCACAACATTCTCAGACCCACAATGCTGGCATTAAACCAACCTTCCTCTCGCTTTTAGATGTTTAGCAACAAATGTCTACCATCACATCACCAACAGTTCTTTACCCAACACATCTCTCTTCCCCCTATCTCTCTCTTTCTCTCTTGTTTTTCCACCCCCCCTCTCTCTCTCTCTCTCTCTCTCTCTCTCTCTCTCTCTCTCTCTCTCTCTCAGGCACCCTTATGTCATTCCCCTCTCTCTCCTCCCCACCCAACAGCCTACCCTTTCACCTCCCCCTTGTTTTTTTGTATCCCCTAAAACTAATGAGATATTCACCGTTTTATAAAGCGTCCATAAGGACCGCCCCCAACGCTGCCCCAATATAGGCTAGAATTGGAGACACACCTCTTTAGAACACTACATCACAATGCATTGCAAGTTTCAGAAACCAGCTGCCTTCCTATTGACTTTATGCTTGTCTTTCACAGTTTACAGCTCTCCACTGCTTTGTAGCTAGGTTTGTACTATAGAAATACCACATACGTACATCCCAAATTACCTTTCGATTAAAAGTAGTATAGCAAATACATTTATCGTGATTACTATAAAGATAATGCAGTATTTATTTATTTTCTTGTTTGACTGTGACCCATTACTTTCGAATGCTTAGTCTTAAAAAAAAGAATAATAAAATAAATACCAAATAACTATGTAAAGCATACCCCGCCTCTAGAATTATTGAGCACACATAATTACAGGCTACATTTCTTCTGTCAAGAACTATCTGAAGGATTAAATGCTATTCCTCTCTTTTTAAAAAGCAGTGTTGACAAATTCTTTGTAGAGGATATATATCTTAATAATATATTTTAAAGCAGAACTATTCAAGGCAATTGGCTGACAGTCCTTAAGTGCTGGTCATTCACTTGTGTAAAACATGTCTGCTTTATGGTCCGGATAAAATCTTATTTTTATTAAATGCTGCAGTGTTAACAAAGCAATGCATGCCATTTGCTAACTAAGCATGTCCAACATGCCTCTTTATTATTCAGCAAATGGAGGATATTAACCAACATTTTGCTTAAAGCTAGACTGGAGTCATTTCCATTAGGACACGGTGTCATTCATTTATTCACACCTTAAGTGGGTGCCCTTGCAGCTAATGACTGATAATCAACAGTGACTCGGCTGCCTTCATTCGCTCGCAGCAATGTTAAATATATTCGCCGAGCGCCATTGCTCACACCCTGGAGAATAGGGTTTCGAAAAATGCTAAAGGAAATTCTCTGCAGAGAAGCAGTCGCTTATAACAGATTATGTTGTATCTATTTTAATTTATGGACCCTATGCTGAGGAAGAGGAAGGACTGAAAAAGCAGTTGTTGGCTTGCAATTTGTACACATAAATGTCTCTTTAATGCCAAAATACCATCGGCCAGACTCATTAAACGAAAATCGTCTCGCAAAGGGCCAGATTCTCAGAATCTGGCCCTTTGCAAGCGCAATTTTTGCATTTGGGATTCATCATCCCAAATGCAAAAATCGCTATTACAGAATTCGCATTTTAGCGAGGAATTGCATTTAAGGAATCTCTATTTGAGATTTCTTAAATGCAATTCATTAAACAATTTTAAATTGCGAATTCGCAATATTTGGCCGCTATTTACCACGAAGTCAGACTTCGTGGTAAATAGCGAAGAAAATAGAAAAAAGCACTTTAGTGCATTATTCTCTGTTGCATGTTACACACACACATGTCCTTTGGACATGTGTGTGCGCAACACCTGTGTAATGTTGCATTTCAGGGGTGCTACAGGGTGTCCTTTGGACACCCCTGGCACCCTTGAAATCGCATCCTTATTTGCGATTAGCAAATTGCTAATCGCAAATAAGGAATAACTCCCCATTCATTCCTATGGGCCTGTAGGCCCATAGGAATGAATGGGGAGTTATTCCTTATTTGCGATTAGCAATTTGCTAATCGCAAATAAAGAAGATGTAGGAATCGCAATATTTATTGCAATTCCTACATGAATCCCGTTTTGCAAGTCCTTAATAGCGATCCTTATGAATCGCTATTAAAGACTCGCAAAACGGGTCTTTGATTAATCTAGCAGTATATTCCTGACTGAGGAATCAGTGTGGGCGTGCACGTTTAAATCAGTATACTTATGCTATATATAAATTGGAGAGCTATTTAAATTAGCTTCTTTGCATATTCTACGCCCTGCATATCTGCTCATTGAATGATTGTTGAACAAAATACCACATTTTCTGACTGCAAACTATATCAAAGCAGTATTGCATGCCATCCAAACATAAGCAGCAACAAAGTAACTATTCTTCTTAACCTCAGATTTATAAAGTCGCTGCAGTTGTGTTTTTTCGTTTTGTTCATGTGTTGTCAAAACTGCTTTTGCAGGATGCTCGTTTTTGGATCCTTCACTTCCGGTTTACACGACACATGTGAGTGTGGGCTGTTACATTTCTTGATCCAGCCCGGCTGAAGTGTGCACTCAATGTACAAACACTTGAAAGGCAGTTCGCCGTGGATCACTGGAGAAAGCTACAGCCTTTCGACGAAGACGTAAGTTTTTTAATTTCAGAGAGTTACTAGTGAACATTTTCCAAAACAAATGAGCAAGGGAGGAAAGAAGAGCAAAATAATACAGGAATTACAAATTGAAGGGCCGAGGCCTGGTATAGAGGAGCCTGGATGGTAGGCCGTGGCAAAATAATCAAATACATATATCAAAGACCAGGTGTGTCGCATCAAATGAGGACAATATAAAATACAGCTCTCTATACAATTACAGATAAGGAAATAGTGAGATAGTGATAATAAAGTAAAGACAAATAAGAACCAGTAGGTGGTTGAGTGGGATCAGATATACAGAGAAGTGCACCTCAGTTAGAGTGCAAAGTACATGGTCAGAGATATCAATAGTCAAGTCAATAATCTTTATTTCGGTTTGAAAAACCATAAAAGTTATACATACACATATGATAAAAACATTTCAAAAGTACAGATAGATCATTACATTACTATTGGGAATGCATTCAAAATAAAGACCTTTCGAGGCAATTAAAACAATGAATATATTTAACATTTTTACAAAACGTTGAGGGGTTACATTGTATCACATTCTGAATTAACAAAATGAGAAAAAATATATACACAAAGTACACTATGCAATTAATACACTTTCCTTTGATATAATACAGAATCAGTCCAGTGTTGGGAGTAAGTCCATATGCCCAACCTAAAGTGCAAGTGCAAGACAAAAAGAACTTAGTATATTTTTCACTAACATTTTAATGCCTTCTCTTTTCCTCATTAAACTCACACCAAACAAATACCTGCTCACACTGAAAACTACTGGTTGTGATGTATCTGATCTCAATATTCTTTCTGCCTCATTACAGGATCTTGTACCCAATAATCGGCAGATGGTTAGAGATATATTGTAGAATACTTTTCATTACAGGTCAGAAAAATAGAGTAGAGATCAGAGAGTCGGTGTCAGCCAGTATTGAGGAGAAAGTAGCTTGCTTGTTCAGGGTAACTACAATAAGATGGTGAGCATCAGGGTGTAGAGCGAATGGCTGTCACATTAGGGCTTCATGGGGGTTTAAAGGTATCAAAGTAGTTGTCAAGGGACTTTCAGACAGAGGTGTTGCGCACTTTCAATGGGGAACTTCGACGATGTAAGTTTTGAATCAGGGCCGGACTGGGAACCAAAACCGGCCCTGGCAAAGTGCTCGACCGGCCCCCCCCAGCCCCCCAGGGGGGGTTGGGGGTGCGACCGCGCTCTTTGCCAGGGCCGGTTTTCGGCTAATTTTGTTACAGGGCCGCTTTTGCAGCAACGCTGCAAAAACGGCCCTGTAACAAAAATGGCCCCCCCCAGGGGCCCAAAACCAACCCCCACCCTTGTGGTGCACCGGGGGATTGCCCGGTGCCCGCAACGGCCAGTCCGGGCCTGTTTTGAATGAGTATAGTCTGTGGCATAGTAACAGACTTTCCTCCTCCATCAAGATGTCAGAGTAGAATTCGCTATACATAGATTTCTCTACAAGCATGCCAGAAGTTTCTCCAACAAACAGGTGGCATCCACCCCAGTGGAGTCACTTTTGGCTGGATGTCTCCGGCTGAAAATCACCAGTGCTAATATGAGATGCTAAGATTATCTCAACAACAAAAATAATTAAGGGGGACCCAAGGGCAGTTTATTGACCAGCTCTTAATACACGCCCCAATTACATGTACCACAAAAGTATTAGAGGGTCAGAGTCTCAAAGGTGATTACCAAGAACAGGGGTGGTTACCAGAAAGCCAAACAAAAAGAACTATAGCACCCAAGTCAGGTTTGTGTCTAGTCTCTTGCACCCATCAGTCACCACTCGGAACCGCCCTTCATCATTTGGGGCTCCGAGGACAAACACCAAACCTGTTGTTTACTCCGACAGAGAAGGACTAGCCCTCCTGTGGGATGAGGATGGTTGAAGTGAGTTAGGTATATACTCACGAATGTGACTGTGGGGTAAAAAAAGAGTGCAGTGCTAGGGATAAGTAATACCAAGAGTGATAGAAGTGAGTAAAATTGGTTTAAAGAGCAAAAAAATAATTTATTAGAGTACAGCTCTTGACACCAAGGTTAAAAAGTAGCCAAGACAGAGAAATAAATGAGCTGTCTAGCTGTGGAACGTGGTCAACATGTTTCAGCAATTTATGGCCATGTGGCCTTGCTTTCTTCAGGACCTCAATTTAAACGCTACTGCAGACAAAAAAAACCCCAATGTGAGATAATATGTACTATACATAAATAATACTAGAAAATTACTGGAACGAATTCATTATTGATTTAGTATATCACCTGAACCTTCTAGGTGTATTCGTTCCGTTACTCCTTACCAATTCAGTAAATCACTGAAAAAGAAAGACATGGCATAAACACCGCAACCACCACCTGTCCACCACAGTAAATTACCTTATACACCATTGTACATTCTTAGCTTAGGTGAGATCCATATCTAGGATATTAAATCATTACACACTGTATAGTACTAGTGTCATACGTGAAAGAAAAAATGTGAAAGAGTCTAAGTACAGATTTCACGGACTGCTTCTTACCTGATTAGTAAGAAGTAAACACCTCACCCCACCTGGCTGCGGCTCAGGACAAAGGCGAAGCACCGCTCTGGAAAAGGCGAGTAAATCAACAGGTGAATCACTCACCCAAGTGTCAACGAAAGACCCACTAGAGGAGCTGCCGCCACTAGTCATCTCAGTAAAGATATAAGTATAAGGCTAGGACACACAAGAGTATAATAATGTGCCAGTCTGACCATTTGAACGGTATGCCCATTTACAGTCTCTATAATTAAATGTTCATAATAATGTCCACTCATGATGCAAATATTTTAATCTTAGTACCACAAGTGTTACCAGGTAATGATTACAGTTGCAGTGACTCTCTTGTACGTTTTCTCAAGATGCCAGGAGTCAAACAGTGCAAGCTGATATGCACTGGACCCCTTGTGATGGACATAGCGCTTCATCGCAATTGTCAGCCCAAAACACTGGACCCTGTAGACAGACGCCGTTTCAGTTAGCAAACCACACGATTCTGCAATCACCCCACGAAATAAGAAGAAAAATACTGCCGCGTTCACCTTACCTAACCGTCGGTACTCCAACGCGGCATCTGTGCCGTCTGGGGAGGTAACGGTAGAATGTTTACGCTCTCTTTATATTTCATACCTTCTGATAGGCCAGGGCTCACAACGTGATATGGGAGAGAGGCGCGTCAAGCGTAGATGTTGGTAGACGCGCTGTGACTGGTTTGACGCTACCAGGAGAGACTGGGGATTGGATAACTGGCCGGGTCGACTGGCCAACCAGTGGCAGTCAACCCGTAGTTCTATGAGTGTTAGTAAACACCATAGATTGAACACGCGTCTGCAGAATACCGAGCTATGGTATCGGGCTACCGCAGATCACTGAAATGCTTAACCACTCAGCACGCATGAGAGCACTGTATAAAAAGCACGAATAACCAGTCAACACCGCGCTGGCCCACTCGAAAATATGTTCAAAATTTTTTTTTTCTTTTGACTCTGATACTAAACCAGGCTGGCAGTCTACACAATATTTACAAAACATTTAGCGAGTGACAAGCACCGTCCCTCTGTGCCCTGTGATGGAGCGAGATAGAAAACAAAATTTTGTTTAAACTCGCAAAGTCACATTTCCATAACATGAATAAAATTATTAATGATTTGTGATATGTCGTGCTAATACAACCTAGATTAAACTTTACACGTGGGGGGACTAACATGTGTGCTCATAAACGTGCATAAATGTTGCATCTTTTTGTTCGTGCAAAATAATAAAATAATTTATTGTTTTCGTTTTTGTCATTACTAACTGCTGCATATTTAAAATAAGCATGTGCTTGTTTTGCTTATTCTTGTCTGTATGATGTCATTTCTACTATTCTAGGTGCATATGGGTCTCATAGAAAAACGGAGACTGGTAAATATAAACGCTGCTTTATTTGTTTGCAATGGCTAGGTAACATTTTGATTAATCGGGTGGGTTAATTATTTAGTAAACCATGGGGTGGATACAGAATATACTTTATTTCTTACATTAATACTTTTCTTGTGTTTGTTTTATACTAGAAATCATAAGTTGCCTGCTTTTGAGGCCTAACTATTTGAGCCGCACAAAAAGAGCTAATTCATATTTCTGCAGAAAGTCACGAGACGCCCATTCTGAATTAAAACGTATTTTGAAGCTGCATTCACAAAGCAAAAACTGATGAGCTGACATCATTCTGTCGGACATGGCCAAGGTCGAAAGTGAACTTTTTGTCAGTCCTTAACTTGGCATCCGCGGAAGTTGCACTGTAAGACTATGGAAGCTGCGAGGATGACTTAAAACAAAGTTGCAATCGCAGGAAGCCTCTGGCTTCACGTGGAAGAGACAATGGTCTTTGTAAGACATGATTTTGTGGAACTTTTTAAGAATCGGGTGACATGTCACTTGTCACTCTCAGCCAATGGGACGTCGAGTATTTCTGAAAACTTTCCTTTGCTAGTTTAGTTAGCGTAGAAAGGTATAAAAAGTCATGCCCTTAGGGTTGGGCTGGCTGCTGCTTTCTGACTTTCCGATGAGGGTGATGTGCTGCTGGACTTTGCGTGGAGCACGTAAGAATCCTCAAAGAACTTTACTTTAATTTCTGTCTATTTAGCTCAGTTAGGGAAATAGGTTTTAGAAATGCTAAACTTTATATAATTTCTTTAAACTGATTCAATTGCTTAAATTGTATTTTTCCTTATTTCTTACCATCATGCTTGCTTTATTACAAATAAATTTCATTTATAAGACTTACAACATATATACCATAATTTAGAAAATAAAATCTTACTTTTGACAAACAAGCTGGTCTTGGTTATTTAGAAGTATAGGTTACCTTTAGCTAGATCACGTCGCCTATGGTGGTCGTTTAAATGGTTGGGTTTTATTCTAATGACAATATTCTTTCTGCAAATGTATAAAATTGTATATAGTGTGTAGATAATGTGTATATAGATTTATTCTGACCACCTGATTCAGTAGGCCCAAAAATATATCAGGTTCATAAATGGGTCCATGTATAGTTTAGAATTTTGTTTATAGGTTATGAAATTGGGTAGCGTAGTTTATGATATATTTTCTATAGCCCGCTGGATCACCTGCCAAGATGGCGAGAGTCACTCAAAGAAGAGCACATCACCAGAACAGTCTACATAATATTTAGCGAGAGACAGCCATCGTCCCTCATTGCCTTGCAAAGATGGTAAGAGTCACTCTGAGATAGCACATCATCAAAAATGGTGGCGATGTAACCTGTGTTTCAGCATTACCCTCTGGCAAGCAAGGTATGTGGTCTGGGAGACTCCTTAAATCCAAGGAATAGGAGAGAATGCAACATTTACAACCCAGCAAACCTTAACACTATTCTTATCTTTAACACTATTAATGACCCAGGTCACCCCGCAAAGTGTAGATGATAGTGTCAGAGCGAGGACCACGGAATGTCGTCGTTTAACCCTATGCGGTCAGTGCCAAGGGTCAACACCCATTTCTGCTCCTTCTTCAACAAGAAATTGCCCACGTTGGTGACATGGGACGGGATGAATGGTTTTTCAAGAACCGTCCATTTGAATGATGTAGAGGGGTGGTTCAAGGTGATAAAGTGATTAGTTAGTCTTGTGGCCTGCCTCTTGCAGTTGATGGTACTTCTGTGTTCAGACAACCTCACCTTGATCTTACAGGTGGTCATCCCTACGTATCTAAGGCCGCAGGGGCAGGTGATCAAGTAGATTAACTTGTCGCTATTACAATTGGTGAACCTCAATTGCCTCCATGGTCTAGATGTACCAATGTCAATCTCTGTGGTTTTTGACGTCTGGGCACAGAATTGACAAGTGCCACACGGGTGATGACCGACTACCGGGGGGAGGTCCCATTGAGTACCTACTGCTCTCGGGGTCTCGTCGCGTGGTCTAGTATGGACCATCCGATCTCTCAAATTAGGTCCTCTCTTGAAGGCAAATAAAGGCTGTGGAATTGAGTGGGATCCTGAATTCAAGATGGACCACCGTTTCTTTACTGCTTTCTTGATGTGATTTGATAATGTGCCAAAGGTATGCACAAAAGTAAGTCTCTCCGGAGGAGGTTTAGGTGGAACAGGTTCCAATATTGCAGCTCTGCTGTTGTTACTAGCCCTTTTCAAGGCTCGATTCACCAGGCGAGGAGGATATTTCCGGTTGATAAGTTGAGTCTTTAATGCCGTTGAGTGCGCCTTAAAGGCCGTGCCGGTAGAGCAATTCCTCTGGACTCGCAAGAATTGCCCAAAAGGCAAATTATCTCGTAATGACTTAGGATGATGGCTGTCATAAGCCAAAAGGGAGTTCCTGGACATTGGCTTCCTGTACAGTTCTGATTGTAACCCACTGGGGGTAGCATTAATCATGAGGTCAAGAAAGGCCAGATTCCGACCGCCAATCTCAATGGTAAAACGTAGGAAAGCATTCCTGCTGTTAAGCCAACCGAGAAAATCCTGACAACTGTCCTTAGTGCCCCGCCAAACCACCAATATATCGTCGATATATCGTTTCCATGTTTTTATGTGGTCAAGATATGGATTGGACTCAGTAAGGACATGTCGTTGTTCAAAATAGTGTACATAGAGATTCGCCAGGCTGGGGGCATAGACGCTCCCCATGCTGGTCCCAGACACTTGCAAGTATATATTTTCTTCGAACTTAAAAAAGTTCTTCTTCATTGCCAGAGTGGCACAGGCCATAATGAAATGCACCGGAGTGATGGTGTCAAGCTCCTTCGACTCAAGTAACGACTGGATCACTTCAAGCGTTTCGTCTTGAGGTATAGAGGTGTATAAAGCCTCTACATCGAAAGACACCAACAGATCTGTGGTGACATCGAAATCCAAAACCGGTAGAAGGCGTAAGACGTCAGCGGTGTCCTTCAGGTATGTAGGCATAGTTTGGACCATAGGACGTAAGAAGTGGTCAACAAACGTCGACAAGGGTTCCAAAATGGACCCAATGCCTGAAATGATCGGCCTCCCTGGCGGTGGGCGTTGCTCCTTGTGCACCTTAGGTAAGATGTAAAAATAAGGAGTGACTGGATGTTCTGTATTAAGAAATTTGGCCTCAGAATCAGTGACCCAGCCTTCAGCAAGTGCTTCCTCAGTCATATTCCGGATCGTTCTTTGCAAATCCACTGTGGGATCCTGATCAAGAAGGCGGTAGGATCTGATGTCACTGAGCTGGCGGAGACATTCTGCTCGATATGTTTCGGTGTCCAGGACAACAATCGCCCCACCTTTATCCGCTGGTTTCACGATTATAGAGGCGTCAGCTGATAAAGTTTTGAGGGCTTGATGCTCCACTTTGGGAAGATTGTGAAACGGTCTTTCATCTTGTTTAAACAGTTCTTCAAGATCTCTCTCCAGGGCCTGTTCAAAAGCCAAAACATTGGCTGGCATCAGATGAGTAGGTGGACAGAACGTCGATTTAGGTTTGAGCCCTGTATTCACCACCACCTCCCCCTGAGAAGATCTGTCTTTGTCCAAGAAAAAGAAGTGTAATCTCACTTTTCTGATGAACCTGGCCAATTCTAGACGAGTTTCAAAATGGTCATTTCGGAAGGTGGGAACAAAAGAGAGCGTAAACATTCTACCGTTACCTCCCCAGACGGCACAGATGCCGCGTTGGAGTACCGACGGTTAGGTAAGGTGAACGCGGCAGTATTTTTCTTCTTATTTCGTGGGGTGATTGCAGAATCGTGTGGTTTGCTAACTGAAACGGCGTCTGTCTACAGGGTCCAGTGTTTTGGGCTGACAATTGCGATGAAGCGCTATGTCCATCACAAGGGGTCCAGTGCATATCAGCTTGCACTGTTTGACTCCTGGCATCTTGAGAAAACGTACAAGAGAGTCACTGCAACTGTAATCATTACCTGGTAACACTTGTGGTACTAAGATTAAAATATTTGCATCATGAGTGGACATTATTATGAACATTTAATTATAGAGACTGTAAATGGGCATACCGTTCAAATGGTCAGACTGGCACATTATTATACTCTTGTGTGTCCTAGCCTTATACTTATATCTTTACTGAGATGACTAGTGGCGGCAGCTCCTCTAGTGGGTCTTTCGTTGACACTTGGGTGAGTGATTCACCTGTTGATTTACTCGCCTTTTCCAGAGCGGTGCTTCGCCTTTGTCCTGAGCCGCAGCCAGGTGGGGTGAGGTGTTTACTTCTTACTAATCAGGTAAGAAGCAGTCCGTGAAATCTGTACTTAGACTCTTTCACATTTTTTCTTTCACGTATGACACTAGTACTATACAGTGTGTAATGATTTAATATCCTAGATATGGATCTCACCTAAGCTAAGAATGTACAATGGTGTATAAGGTAGTTTACTGTGGTGGACAGGTGGTGGTTGCGGTGTTTATGCCATGTCTTTCTTTTTCAGTGATTTACTGAATTGGTAAGGAGTAACGGAACGAATACACCTAGAAGGTTCAGGTGATATACTAAATCAATAATGAATTCGTTCCAGTAATTTTCTAGTATTATTTATGTATAGTACATATTATCTCACATTGGGTTTTTTTTTGTCTGCAGTAGCGTTTAAATTGAGGTCCTGAAGAAAGCAAGGCCACATGGCCATAAATTGCTGAAACATGTTGACCACGTTCCACAGCTAGACAGCTCATTTATTTCTCTGTCTTGGCTATTTTTTAACCTTGGTGTCAAGAGCTGTACTCTAATAAATTATTTTTTTGCTCTTTAAACCAATTTTACTCACTTCTATCACTCTTGGTATTACTTATCCCTAGCACTGCACTCTTTTTTTACCCCACAGTCACATTCGTGAGTATATACCTAACTCACTTCAACCATCCTCATCCCACAGGAGGGCTAGTCCTTCTCTGTCGGAGTAAACAACAGGTTTGGTGTT
This sequence comes from Lissotriton helveticus, assembly GCF_964261635.1. Lineage (NCBI taxonomy): Eukaryota > Metazoa > Chordata > Amphibia > Caudata > Salamandridae > Lissotriton > Lissotriton helveticus. The sequence continues at coordinate 431,034,896 of NC_136073.1, read as the reverse complement.
TGTCCTCGGAGCCCCAAATGATGAAGGGCGGTTCCGAGTGGTGACTGATGGGTGCAAGAGACTAGACACAAACCTGACTTGGGTGCTATAGTTCTTTTTGTTTGGCTTTCTGGTAACCACCCCTGTTCTTGGTAATCACCTTTGAGACTCTGACCCTCTAATACTTTTGTGGTACATGCTAAGATTATCACCGCCAAATGTGGCCACTGAAAAAGGCCTACTAAAGTGGGGTTAATCTGTCAAGCCCACATACACAATGTCATGGATATGCTGGTGACACTTGGCAGAAGGTTAGAGGCGCTCATACTGCCATTACATAGAAGTCTGCCATACCTTCTATACTTTAATTAGTGTTGGTCATCCTCTGCCATTTCTGGCTGAGCTAATTATGCACAATGGTAGATCTAATGGTGGAAGCAGAGGAGGTTCCATTGGCAGGGTGTCTGCTATCTTTGGAAATCTATATTGGACAGTACGTCAGAGAAAGCACAGCTAGTGAATACTCTCGTTCCATTGTAAATTCTTCAAAATGTACCCTTTATCAAAGGAAGTAATTCACTATGCTATCTGGTTCCTTTCAATCTGCCAAGATCCCTTGTGTCCACTGCAGAGGTGTCATGGACCCATTGTCTTTCTCTCATGAACACCAGCTTCCACCTGATGGGTACATAGAAGGATACAATGTCAGTGGGGGAAAGAGATGGCGGAGAAAGACACTTAGGGGCATGAAGAAATCCTGGCTGTCATTTCAGTCAAAAGCAGTCTGCTCCTAATTGTCTCCTTAAGTGGGCCTAAAATGTATATTTGGCTAATGCTCCTTCTTGGCCATCTCCTGATTAATTCTACACTACTATCCCTACCAATGTCCATCCTTTTCCTCATCATTGGTGTAGCCTTGGCAATAGACTTCTTGTAAATTAGTAGCTTGTAAAACACAGATGGTATACCCATAAGATGTGAACCACTAAACCCTACCACACCAGTATGGATGTCATTTGGCCTTTCCCTACTTACCTTGATTCATCTCTGGGTATTTTTTCAATTTGATATCCTGCATTCCAAACTGTTTCTGCTGAATGTTTTCAATGCTCATCTGTGTCCCAGGAGGAGACTGGATTTATTCTGTGGTCTCTCTTTTGTCTTTTTTGTTTGGTATCCATGCCCCATGTGTGCATGGTTCCAAAGGCATCTGTTCTGCACTCTTGGGTAGCATTTGTTCTGCAATATCTATTCCCTTTGTTGCTGTCTAAATGCTGCATTCTGTGCACACCTACACACCCTCTTATTTCAGTGTGATCCTGGAGAGGTTGCATGATTGCAAAGGATATATGCTTATCCTTGTTGTATTTTTACTTTCTTTTCTCTTTCATATTACTGAATCCGGGCTTGGAGCTATGCTGTGCTTAGTGGCCAAGCACTAGAGTTTCTGCTCCCTTAGGAAAACAATGCCTCCCACTATCACTCCTAGATGCAAGATTCTCACTGATTCTTGCTGGAAGGCATGCAGTTGGTCTAGTGCTTGGTTGTTATATCTGCTATTGTTGCTATTGAATCTCCCAAGCCTTGTAAAACTCTTGCAAGACTTGGGGCCAGATTTACGTAGGAGTCACACAACGCAAAGCAGCAAGACAACGTGTTGTGCTGCTTCGCATGACGGGAGAGAGCAGGAATGCACCATATCTGCTAAGATTTGATGCATTTCTGCTCTCGTCCTGCGCTGACGCACTCAGCGCAGCTTAGCGCTAGCGCAGGCACCCTTGCGCCATGGTGCTAGAATGCCTGCATTACAGGTAAGATAATTTTTGTGCAGGAAGGGACACCTTCCTGCACAAAAACAATCCTCAGAGGCAATTTCCTCTTTCTATATGTGCTGCATAATGCAGCACACATGTAAAGAGGAAGTAACGGGCAGAAATAAAGATATTTCTCCTTGTTATGCCTCTGTTGGGAAGGCGTACCATTTTGACACATTCTCAGGTTTATTATTCTTATTTATGGATTGATGCATGGGAACACCCATGCTCCAAGCATGGTACACTTTCCCAACACAGAGTAACACAAAGCAGAGACTTGCGCTCCTTTGCGTTACTGTGGATTTACTCATCTGCGCAGAGCCATGCAAGGTGGCTTTGAAAAGCTTAGTAAATCTCAATAAATTCCTTGCATAATCACCAAAGGGTGATTATACGACATTAGCTAACAACATGATAGGCATATATAAATGTGAATTATTTTATTTGCTGCAAATGTGAAGCTTGTTCCCTAATTCTAACCCTTCAGATAACATTTGATTTCCCTGGCCACCTTTGATCCCTTGCGGCAGCCCACCATTGGAATAATTTGTCCTAGTCTTGAGGAAGGAACAGAATCTTCGTATGTTCAGAAAGGCTTTAACAACTCTCGATACCATAAAGGTTGAGATTTCCATCTAGTAATACATTTTTGTACTAGATCCCAATATGTATGATTGTCAGGTCATGAGACACATTATTTATTTATTTATTTATTTAAGAGTTTTATACAGCGCTGGCCAGACCCGAAGGTATCGGAGCACTTTACAACAAGTGTCATGTAGCCATCGAATTCAAAGTATAACAGTAGTAAACACATTGATTTGTGACGAATCCTGTTCAGGGAGGGGGGACATGGAGCGAGTCAAGAGGTAGGTGATGCAAAGTCTTCTTATCACATTGACTGTATGCTCCAATGGGTAAGATCCAGCGTTGGGCGAGACCTATTCTTGCGGAAGAGTTTGGTTGAGGAAGAAGTCTTTAGCCTGGCTTTGAACATTTTTGAAGGATGGGTTAGTCATGATATAGACTGGGATGGCATTCCAAATTTTGATCGCATTTCCAGAGAAGGAGCGTGATAAGGTTTTTTGTTCGCTAGTTTTCGGAGGGATGAGAAGTAGAGTGTTAGTGCTCCTGCGATTCCTTGTCTGCCCAACCTTGTTGAGTTTGGAGGCCAGATAGGCAGGTTTGCCAGTGTGCAGAGCTTTGTGTGTGAGACAAGCAGTTCTGAAGTTGGCACGCATTTCGATTGGGAGCCATTTTGACTCTCTGAGAGCGGAAGAGATGTGTACATATTTCTTTACTCCAGTGACCATTCTGGCTGCTGCATTTAGAGTTAATCTGAGGGGAGCTGAGTGAGATTTTGCCATGCCTGTGAGGGTAGCGTTCAAATAATCCTATCTGGACAGAACCAGTGATAGTGTAGCCAGTTTAAGGTCATTGGGAGGGATGAAGGGTTTTATTTTGTTGAGTAGTTTTAGGTTGAAGAAAGTACTCTTTGCGGTGTTCTTAATATGTTTGACCATGTCTAGGTTAGGGTCCAGAGTGATTCCCAGTGATTTTACGGAGTCAGCCGGGATGAGATTGTAGTTGAGAGCATCAATGGTTTTTAGCCATGCTATGATTTGGGGGGTCTGCTCTTTGTTAGATATGAGAAGGATTTCCGTTTTATCTTGGTTGAGTTTCAGGTGGTTGTGGGATAGCCAGTGTTGAACTTCTCTTAGAGTGTCATTAAGTCTTTGAATGTCACCAATGGAGGAAGTTTCTAGGTAGACAGAGGTGTTGTGTGAATAGAGGTGGAAGGGGATGTTGGCTTTTTTGAGTATGGTGGTGAGGGGCTCCATGTAGATGTTGAACAGAGAAGGTGAGAGAACTGATCGTTGGAGGGCGCCCCTGCTTATGGTGAGTAGGTCAGACGTGAAGTTTTTAATTTGTATTCTTTCGGAGCGGTTCTGCAGAAAGGAGGTAAAACACTGTAGGACCACCTCTTCAGCTCCAACCCTTTCTCGGAGTATATTGATGAGCAATTTGTGGTCTAATGTGTTGAAGGCTGCCGATAGGTCTAGGAGTATGAATAGACAGCATCGGTCCTTATCGAGTGATTTGTAGACATCATCTAAGACATTCAGGATCGCTGTCTGTGTGCTGCAACCTTTTCTGAAACCTGATTTGTGAGGGTCTAGAAGGGTGTTGCTGTCCATGTGATGGGTAAGTTGAAGGAGAACACATTTTTCTAGTATTTTGGCAAAGAATGGGAGATTGGAGACAGGCCTGAAGTTGTTGAGATCGTTTGGGTCAGAGCCCGGTTTTTCAGTAATGGTGTAACTTGGTCGATTTTGAGACAGTCTGGCATGATTCCGGTTTTCAGTGAGCTATTTATATTCTTTGTCCAGAGCGGGGCTAGGGTGAATTTGAGCTTTTTGGCCAGTTGGGCAGGGATAGGGTCCTCAATGTGTGACGAGGGATTAGACCCGGAAATCATTACAATGATTTTTGTTTTGGAGATGGGTCTGAACGACTTCCAGTTGTTGGGGGTAGGGGGTGCCTGGAGGAAGAAGAGAAGGCAAACATAGAAGAAATGGCACACAAAGGACAATGGAACTGTTTAAGGAGTAAAACTATATTTCCCAGGGTCACACCAGCAGTCTTTAGTGGAGCAGCACGCTCAAACACACTCCCAGGTCAACAGCGGTAGATAGAGGGGCATATTTACAAGGCCCCTGCACCACTGGAGCATAACTTTTTTCAATGCTCCAGTGGCGCTGTATCCTGCTATTTACAAGGCAGTGCTAAGCCACTTTGAGTGGCTTAACGCTGCCTTGTAAATATCGTTCTTTTTGACTGAGTTTTCTGCATTAAAGGGGCGTGCAATGGGTGTTGCTGTGGGCGTTCCCAGCAACACCCATGGCTTTTTGACATTGCCACAGATTTACAAGAAACCTTAAATCTGAGGCAGTGCCAAAAATCTACGCCTCCCCAGAGGGTGGCTCTACGAGGAGAAATACTTTTATTTCGCATCGTTTTTTCTCTTTCTATGTGTACTGCATTCTACAGCACACATAAAAGGAGCAAAATGCCATTAATTATTGTTTTTGTGCAGGAAGGTGTCTCTTCTTGCAAACAAACAATCACCCCTATAAGGCAAGCACCCTTGCAACATGGCGCAAGAGTGCCTGCACTGGCGCATGGCAGCCCATTGAGCGCCAGTGCAGGGAAAAGGACAGGAATGTGCCGTATCTCATAGATATGGCACATTCCTGCCCTTTTCGTTTGACGCAGGGCAGCCAGCAAGATTCCTTACTGTGCTGCTGTGCGCCAAAACCTTGCAAATGAGTCCCAGCGTGTTTAAGGCTGAATCACATTGATCTCCCTTTGTCTGCCAATAGCAGTTGTTGTGACTCCTTGCTCTTCAAATTGCTTTGCACCCGGCTTGACTCGTTCCGTCACCTTTGTTGTTTTTTCCATCTTCAGTTCCCTTTGGTTCTCCCTGAACCTTCTTCTGGTGTCACTTGTTTTCTGCTTCCTTATCCTTCTGTTTAGTTTGTCCCTCTTGGCCGTCCAGTCTTTCGCTTTCCCAGTGCTGCAGTTGTCTTCATCTTCGGCTCCTGTGTTAGTTCTCTGTTATATCAGAGTCTAGTTGCAGTGCACATCTGCTGGTAAAAGGTAAGTCCCAATTTGTGGCATTTGTAATTCTTATTTCCCTCCTATGGTAAAACCCTGTTGAAATCTGTGTCCTCTTACCAGTAGGTTGAGAACTCAACCATGCTAAGTTTGGATTCAAGAAACGGTGCCTAAGGAACCCAGTCCAGATCTTCCAACTAATAATCTGCAACAGTCTCTCTCTCCACCTCATCACCCCATTCTCCCCTTCAGCTGAGTCTTCGTCGCCATCATTGACCTTATTCAGTGAAGTGAGTTGACCTCTAGGGTGAGAGGGAGGGATTGGCCTTGACATTGTCATGCTTGCAGCAACGACTCCATGAAAATGATTGGCTACAGCTCCAAAATGTCCGCTTATGTGGTGACAGTACAGCTCAGCAAAAATACATTATTACCAATGCCTTCCCTCTGACTCTAATATGTATGAAGCTGCAAATATGTATGAACCAGCACCTATCCAACCCTCGGACTTACACTCATATCACCCACGGTCCTACCACCCCTGACGTCACAGCACCCACCCACAACCCTCCTAACCCAGTTCAGCACCAGAACGACACTCACCTCACCTTCACTCCCAGCACCATAGTCAATTACCCTCCTGCTGCAGCTACCCCTCCCCACCCCTCATTCACAGACACAGCCCCTTCATACACCACCCGCTCCCCCATCCCCCCTACCACCCCTCGTACCCCCGCTCAGCTTCCCATATCCCCCTCCACACTTTGCACTCCCGTCCCGTCCTTCACACCAATCTTCTCAGAACACACCTCCTCCCCCAACTGCACCCCACACAACATTACTCTCTCTCCGCCTATCTCCCCCCCCTCACTTAGCACTCCCGTCACGCCTAGCCTTCACCCTTCCTGCAACTTCTCACCCCCCACTCTCACTCCCCACTATCCCACCTCCACCCCCACCCCCAGCCTCCACACCGCCCCCATTCACCCTTCCCCTCTCAGCACTGATGCCCTTCCCAATAACGCCAACACCACCCCTAACACCAATCCTCCCTCTAACACTTCCAACCCCCTCACCAGCTCCACCTCTCCTCCCCGATGCCCCCCCTCTCCAGCAACCTATACGCCTGCTCACCGCCAGTACCCTCCCCCAAATCCGCGACCAACACCACGCTAGACATGATTATGTCCACCCTCCTCCAATTGAAAGAAGAACTACACTCCATCAAAGAGTTGCTCATCACACACCCCAGACACCCTCCTCCCATCGCCACCTTTACACCTAATAACACTTCCCACTCACCTACTAGTCACCGTACCACACAACACTCCTCACACTGGACCTCTATCCCCTCTCGCAATACCACCAATCGCAACATCAATCGCAATCGCAATACCACCAAGCGCAATAATCCCTTTACACCTAACAACACTTCCTCCCCACCTCCCTCTCGCCTTATCACACAACACTCCCCACACTGGACCTCTATCCCCTCTCGCAATACCACTAATCGCCCCAGACGCACCACCAATACGATCTCAGATCATGACATACACACCCTTATCCACTCTTACGTCCCGGCTCCCCAAAATCGTCTAGACACCAACCAGCTGTCCATCCCAACGATTATCTCTAACCCCCTCAGGCACCAAAAGGATAACAACAGAGGCTCCGTCCCCAACAAGCTCACAAATGTACCTCTCACTATAGAACCTTCCTCCACCCTCTGCACCCCTAGCCTCAAATGCATACTTCTCAATTGCAGATCGGCCCAAAGACACTCCGCGGGGGTCGCCGATCTCATCACTTCTATGGAACTAGATCTAGCCATTCTGACTGAAACATGGCTGTCTGATTCTTCTACACCTATCATGGATATTCTAGTCCCCCCCAACTACTGTATCATTAGACTTGACAGGCCCAAAAAGACAGGCGGTGGAAATGCCTGTATTTACAGAAGCAACCTCTCAGTTATTAAAGCGGCCGCCCCCTCTCTTACTTCCTGTGAATACCTCTGCCTTGATGTCATCAGCGAAAGCAAATCGGTATGCTCACTACACATCATATACCACCCACCTGGGGACAAGCTCTCCTTCGCCCAACAACTCATGGACACAATCTCAACCAACTCAGGACGGCAAAACACCCAAATTTTCCTTGGCGACTACAATCTCCATTGGAATGACAGCAGTGACACAGTGGTAAATAGCCTCAAAATCTTCCTCAACGCCCTTGATCTCACCCAAATATGCAATAGCCCGACCCATGAGAAAGGCTCTATTCTCGACCTTATCATCTCCAAAGAGGACGCCATTCAACTTGAGTCAATCCAACCTTGTGACTGGTCAGATCATCATATTGTCTCCTTCCTTATCAATGAAAAAATTAAATTTAACACAGGTCAACCCTCTAAGCCCAAAGTTTGGAAAAGAGACATGAAGAAACTCCACCCAAATTCCTTACCGCCTAACAGCTGCAATCTCCTACTTCCCCCTGCCGGCGCTACGGACGTTCAACTCCTGACTGACCAATATCTCAATGCTATGACCACAATAATCAATGAGGCGGCACCCATGCAACTGAAAAGAGTTTCGTCCAAGATGTCCAACCCATGGTATGACGGGAGCCTCAATGAAGATAGACGGGCCATGCGAATGGCAGAGCGCACCTGGAGGTCAGCCCCCTCTGCACTGCACCTAAAAACACTGAAGAAACAGAGAAACGCCTACTTCAGGAAAATAAAACGCTCAAAAAGAGATTTCTTCAGCCTCCAGCTCGCCCAAGCAAAAAACCGCCCAAGAAAACTGTTCGAACTAATCAGAACACAATCCTAAGAACAACCCCAGACACTCAGCACCATGAGCGCTACACCTTCCTGTGAAGAATTCTCTGCTTTCTTTAACCAAAAAACCGACAACATAAGAAGCGATCTCCTCAATGACGCAAGCCTCTACTCCACCCCCCAACACACAGCAGCGTCTGAACCAAAGAACAATGCTACATGGTCATCCTTTGGCACCTACTCCGAAGAAGAAATTGGCAGACTGATCAGCACCCTAAAACCATCCAATCACCTCACTGACCCGCTTCCTGCTAACGCTGTAAAAGACTTTACCCCTCTGCTCCTCCCACTCTGGACTAAGATTATCAATAGCTCTCTTCAACAAGGATCAATCCCTAACGCCCTCAAAGTCGGACAAGTCACACCGCTACTAAAAAAAACAACAGCAGACCCCACTGATCTAAACAATTACCGTCCTATTACAAATATTCCCACTCTCGCTAAACTGCTGGAAAAATGCGTACAGCTACAACTGACTAAACACATAGATAAGTTTGATCTCCTCAACGCTCATCAATCAGGCTTCCGAGCGGGGCACAGTACCGAAACTGCCATGACTCACATAGTTGACGACGCCCTCCAAATGCTAGACCAAAACGATACCTGCCTCCTCATCCTTCTTGATCTCTCCTCAGCTTTCGACACAGTTAAACATGAGAACCTACTCGATCTGTTAAACACAAGAATGGGTATATCTGGGACTGTTCTCAAGTGGTTCACCTCCTTTCTACACAACAGGTCTCAAAGATTCAAAAGCAACAACCTGATGTCCTCTCCGGTACCTGTATCGCTAGGCGTCCCTCAAGGATCCTCCCTCTCACCAACACTGTTCAACCTAGTTATGGAACCTCTCACTACTTTGCTACAAGCATCCAATGTTCACTTCCACATGTATGCCGACGACACCCAACTTTATCTCAAAATACAATCTCCCAAGGACATCATGCTTCTGAACACCACGATTAGAAACACCCAATGCTGGCTTGCCAAGAATCACCTCAAACTCAATGCGCTGAAGACTGAGTTCCTCCTGATCTCACCTCCCGCAAAAATCTCTACCGCTCAAACATGGCTTAAGCACCTAACCGCTCTAAATGTACAACCTACCATCGTAGACTCAGCAAAATCTTTAGGCATAACACTCGACGCCAATCTCAACATGCAGCAGCACATCAGCAAGGCAACGAAAGGAGCGAACTTCCAAATCAATACCTTGAGAAAACTTAAACCCTTCCTTCCAGCCAAAGACTTCCAAACTGCAGTACAATCTATAGTCATCCCGCACATAGAATACGGTGGCACCGCCCTCTGCGGGCTCCCCCTAACTACAACGGCACCCCTAAGAGCGTCCCTTAACGCTGCAGCGAGACTCATCACTGGCTCAAAAAAGCACTCGCATATCTCCCCTGACCTTAAATCATTGAACTGGCTACCTTTTGAAGCCAGAATACATCTGAAAATAGCCTGCATGACACACAAGGCTTTACACATGAACTCACCCGCCTACCTCACTCAAAAGCTGACAATTTCTGGTGGCTCTAGAACTACTAGAAGCACAAACAATCTTCTGCTGAAGCCTCAAAGATTTCGGAAGGAAAAAACCTATAAACGCTCCTTCTCAGGAATGGCACCCAGGATCTGGAACTCACTCCCTCCTGAAACCAGGCTCATCTCCTCCAACAAACTTTTCAAGAAAGAAGTAAAAGCGATCCTCATGGCCAAATACACATGATCTATTATCCTGCATCTCTCAAGAATCCGCTCTGTACTACCTGCCTGACCCCTTGGACTATTTGTATTTCTTGTTTTATCGACTTATGTGATTGTATACGTTCCATCTTTGTACATTTTTATACTGTCGACGCACCTGTCTGACTTTGCATACTGTACCTACACCACCTCAACTTTCTCTACTCTTGTACTTTTGATGCACCTGTGTGACTATACACCCTGTACTCATCTCCTACCTCAACTATGCCTATCTTCATGCTAAGTATTTTAAGATCGCTTAAACAAGTATATGCTCCTTATTTTTGTACTTTTATATTATTGGCACAACTGTTTGACTATGCACCTTGTACCTAATCTATGATAGAAGACACTACCTCACCTTTGACCTACCTCTTGTGACCTACCTATGTAACTATGCACCTTGTATCTATCTACCTCAACTACTACAGTCTATTAGTCTATGACCCCCTTGTCCTTGTAAAGCGCTCTGATATCTGCAAAGATCTTGTTCGCGCTATATAAAACTCTCAAAATAAATGAATAAATAAAATAGTCGAAATGTTATGCTATAAGATTTCCCGTTTGTTGGTGCATTTGGTACTTCAATAGTTCGTTCATGGCAGCGGAGGTCCGTGCAGGTAACCGCGGTGTGGCCATGTAAGGGGGGATTTCGAGGCAAGATTCCAAGGAAACATTTAAATAAATAAATAATTTTCCCTCAGCATCGCCCCTCGAAATCACCCTTTGTACCGCCCCACCACTGTTACCTGCACGGACCGCGGCTGGTTCATGGATATTGTTGTGTTAGAGTCTAGACTATTTGGATGAGAGTTGTGGCAGTGCAAATTAAGGGTCACTGTGGTAATTATACTTAATTGTTTATTCAGTGTAGATGGAAAATGTAATAAGCTTCAATTGAATATTCAACCCATAACAGATATTGATAAAGACAGAACACGTGCAACTGTGTTATATGAACAAATACAACGTAATTCTTCTTGAAACAAGAATGTCTAATTCTCCACATCAAAGCAAAAGTGAAGGAAGCAAAGGAAAGCCAGCAATTACCCCAAGAAATAAAAATGGGTTGTAAATGGTAGAAACAGAGAAGAAAAAAGAAAATACATAGTCTACAAAATGTCTTTCCTATCGAAGGCCATGAAAAAGAACACAAAAAAAGCCAATCCCGTCTTCCCTGTGGTCCACCTGCAGCTTTGTATTTGTGGCACTCTTATGGTCTAACTGACAATTTGACTTTTGAGCCATGCCTCAACACCAATGCTAATCTGTTTCCTGTGGTGTCATGGGACACACAGGGTTTAGAATGTTCAGTTATGGTAGCAAGCAGTAACATGCACACTTCACTTTCCCTCTTGTAATGTATAGTTTGTTACCTCTTGTACTGTGTTTGTGTTTGATACATGCACAATTGCCACCATTGCCTCACTGAACGTAACGTTTGTTCTTGTGTTTTGTGTATCTACCATTTAGTGCAGTATTATACCTCTTTTTGTACTTTGTACGCTTTTGTAACATACACACATTTTTTTTTTATTTTTTTTTTGTTTGAATGTTTTTATTGTTATTTCAACATATAGTAACAATGCAGAGCTGTAGACGGTACAGGGCGAGACAACAATGATTAATAGGAATCACAGCTAGGAGCAAATACAGTGATACAGTGAGAAAATTGTATGGCGCCACCAGCACGAGGTTCATCCAGTGTCTCTGTGGAGAAAGAAATTGGAGGGTATAGGGGAGGAAAACAGTGGTGGTGACACAGAACAGCCTTACTCTGCATTTCCCACCAGTACGTGCCGTTCTCATCCATGGCCACCCCCGTCCACCCACCAGGGCAATGGAAGCCTCCGAAGGCCGAGGCAGCAACACCTGTGCATGTTAATGTGAGTGTGGATCTGCACTAGTCGCAGGGGCGCGGCCAGTGGGGTGTCATAGGGGAAGGGCGCCACCGAGGGCCATGAAGTGCGCAGGTCGGGCCAGTCCCGGACTGGTCAACACGTACCAGTGGCGTGTGGGGAGGAGGAGTGCAGAGGCATGTCCCACTTGTTTCCAATGTATAAGGAGGTAGTCGAAGTCTCAGTGCGCTGCGTTCTGTGTCCCTCATTGCCACTCGGCAATTCGCGGTGTGGTCACAGCAATGTCATTGCTGTCTCATGTGCTCCGTTACATGAACTGACAAACAGGGGAGAGAGAAGGTGGGGGAGGGAGGGGCTGGGTGCGGTCAGCAAGGTCAGCTATGTGTCTCGCGTGGTGCCGTGGGGATGGCGCAGCAAGAGCGGGTGTTAGGGAGGGCAACTATCGTGTCAGTCGGTGGATGTCCGTAGTGTGTAGCGGGGGGGGGGCGCGGGGAGTTCTGCAGGAGGCGCGAGGCGCTGGAATGGCATGCAGGTCATCTCCCCGTCAGCCAGAGTGCAACCCGACTGACAGCGAGACGAACGCCACTTCAGGGGGGCGCACGAGGGGATGGGCAAGAGATGTCAGGGCTGCCATGTGCGTCGGCTTGTTCCGCTATCGTGTCCCCATTCCTCTCAGGGGAGTTGGCGGGCGTGTGGTCTCCCAGTGGGTGTCTGTCGCTGTGAAAGGCGCTGAGCATGTCATCCCATAGTGTTGCTATTGGGAACTGTCGCAATCTCGCCGTTTCTTCGTTGTGTAGGACTGTGCTTTCCGCCCTTGCCCAGGTGTCTAGAGAGGTGCGCCAATGTTGTATCAGGGGTGGGGCCGCGTGTTTCCAATGCTTAGTGAGTAGCCTCTTGGCTGTAATGAGGCCCAGATCCCAGAAACGGGAGGGGACTTTGTTGAGGGCGGTCCTCTTATAGAGGCCCAGCAGGCATGTCTCCCATGTGTGTGGTAGCGGCATAGCCGTGCAGCGGTCAAGAACCAATAGCACTGAGTGCCAGTATGGTCGTATCCGTGGGCAGAGGTATACCATATGTAGCAGATCCGCTCCAGTCAGCGCACTCCTTGGGCAGCCAGCCGAGGCACCCGGGAAATATTGGTTGAGTCTGTCTGGCGAGAGGTATGCCCTGTGCAACACATAAAATTGGATCACCTTGAAGCGTGCGTTACGAGGGATGTTTTTGGGGCTGGCGAGCACCATCATCCACTCCTTATCCGTCCAGTCCCTCCCTCTGTCGATTGCCCATTTAGCACGCAGGGGTTGTAGGGTATGTTGCGTGTGGGTCAATAAGGCCTGAGTCAACCAATGTACCACGTGTGTACCATCCCCCATGACATGGAGGTGTTGTACCAGTTGATGCGTGGGGGGCTCAACTGTGATGTTACCCCATCTTCGGGTGTATGCCGCTACTATAGATGCGTGTTGTAAGAATTGACCCGCAGGAATGCCCGTGTCGTCAGCCAGTGTCTCAAAGGGAATCAGGGTGCCATCGGCATATAGGTCCGCCATGGTTTCAATCCCTGAGCTCGTCCAGTGCTCCAGTGCAGCTTCCGTGACTATGGAAGTCGCTTTAGGCGTGCCCAGGAGTGGGAGCGCTGGGGCGTAAGGTGTGACATGCTTAGTGAGCCGTATGCTTCTGCTAAAGCATTTCACCGCCACGTCCACATGTAGTTGTGGTCGGTGTTTCGTATGTGCTAATGGGTGGAAAAACGAGTGAATCTGCAGGAGGGTGAGCGAGTCCTCGTGCGAGGCCGTGTCTGCCAGGTTCCTGCCCGAGAGCCAGGCGGTCACCCACTGGAGCTGCGCCGCTAGGTAGTAGAGCTCCAGGTTTGGCACCGCAAGGCCGCCCGCCTCAATCGGTGCGTAGAGCTTATTTAGCGCCACCCTGGGTCGTCCAGTATTCCAGACCAGATCCCGGAGTATAGACTCCAGGTCCTTAAATGTACGGGTCAGGACATACTCCGGTATATTGGCAAAGTAATAGAGAAGCCTGGGCAACACTATCATCTTCGTCAATGTGATCCTGGCCGGGACAGTGAGTGGGAGAGTCTTCCAAAAGGATATCTGCGACCTGATGGATGTGATGGCGCGTGTCAGATTGCCATCTAGGATTTCAGGGTGTGTTCTGTATACATAGATTCCCAGGTATTTAAACACGGTGTCATGCCATGGCAGTGGTACCCCACCGATGCTAATTCCTGGGTTCGGGACGTCGGGCGCGAAGGAGTATGCTCCCGACTTCGCCCAGTTCACTCTGAGTCCAGACATGGTTTCAAAGGTCTGGAATATGTCCGAAAGTTCCTGTGGCAAATCCGCGAGGTCTCTGAAGTACAGTAATAGATCGTCAGCGTACAGTGAGACCACATGTGTGCCGTCTGCTAGCGGTATACCCCAGTTCGCCCCCTTTCCGCGCAGGATCTCAGCGAGAGGTTCGATTGCCAGCGCGAAAAGTAGCGGGGACAGCGGGCATCCCTGTCTGGTGCCCCGTCTGACTCTTATGGTGTCCGAAAGTAACTTGCCCGTGCGGACGCGCACTTCCGGACTCCTATATAGCAGGCCGACCATTTCGATGTAGTTATCGCCCAGGTCAAATTTGCTCAGTACCTCCCGCAGATACGGCCATTCGACCGAGTCGAATGCCTTTTCGAGATCGAGAATAAGGCACCCCGATCTTGGCCAGTCCCGCACTGCATATTCCTGCACCCGAAATAGCCTCCTGATGTTGTGGGATGTGCACCTAGTGGGCACGAAGCCGTTCTGGTCGCTGTGTACCAGGGATGGCACCAGTGGCGCCAGCCGCCTTGCCAGGGAGGACGCTAGGATCTTGTAATCCGTATTCAGGAGTGCTAGAGGCCTGTACGAGCCGAGGAGCGTGGCGTCCCGGCCGGGTTTGAGAAGCGACACCAGTGTTGCCTCATTCATGGATGCGGGCAGGGCAGAGTCATCCAACGCCGCCGAATACATTCTAATGAGCTCCGGGATCAAGATGTCGGAGCAAGCCTTATAGTATTCAGCCGGGAGGCCGTCTGGTCCGGGTGCTTTACTGTTCGAGAGGGCAGAGATGGCGTCGCGCAGCTCATCCGCCTCCAATGGCGACCCAAGGTCGTCTTGCTGGTCTGCCGTGAGGGTGGGAAGCATGAGTCCTTCGAGGTAATCGGCAATGTTCGGGTGCGGGTTCGAGAGACGTGACTCATATAGCGCTCGGTAGTGCGCTATAAACGCGTCATGGATCTTCGCTTGGGTGTACACCGCGGTGCCAGCGGGCGGGTGTATCGCAGTGATGGGGGGCGTTCGCTCCTCACGTTGAATTAGCCAAGCCAGCAGTTTGCCAGGTTTATCACCAGTGTGATGTGTGCGGGCCGAGTGTGCTGCGTAGTTAACATGTTTCAGGCTGTCCATGAGTTTGTCATGTTCCGCGCGTGCTTCCAATAGTTTGGCGTCATCACCGTCAGCCGCTTCTCGCTCAGCCTGCAACAGGTCTGTTTCCAGGCGTTTGAGGTCAGCTTCTATGCGGCGGCGTGAGAGGGATTGTGTGCCCAGACATTGCCCTCTGAGGACCATTTTAAATGCGTCCCACTCGATCTGCGGGGATGACGCCGTGCCAGTGTTGTTCTCAAAATACTGCGCTGTCTGTGTGCTAATGGAGCTTCGGAAATGGCCGTCTAGGAGCAGGTCAGGTTGGAGCCGCCAAGTGGGCGCCGGGGGTCGGGGGCAGTCCCATGCTATACTCAGAGTGTGGGGATTGTGGTCTGAATGTGTGCGGCCCATGTAGCAGGTGTCTATGACGTGTGGCAAAATGTCTTCAGTGACCATGTATCTGTCTAACCTCACATGAAGAGCGTGTGCCCCAGAGTAGTACGAGTAGGCCCTGGTGTGTGGGTTGTGGCTGCGCCAAGCGTCTCGCAAGTCCCATTGTGTGGACCATCCCTGGAGGGTGTCTGCAGTAGTCTGTGCATGCGAGTTGGGCGGTGGGGGGTGCGAGCGGTCTAGGGTCACGTCCAGTGTGCCGTTATAATCCCCACCCAACACCCACGGGACACCATGCCAGGGAGCTAAAGTGGTGGACAATTGTGCCAGGAAAGCCGCCAAGCCCGTGTTGGGTGCATATACCGAGGCCAGCACCAGTGGGTTCCCGTCTAACCTGCCATGGACCACTACAAATCTTCCTCCGGGATCTATGTGTGTGTCCGACATCGCCCAAGGTGTGCCTGGTCTGACCCACACTAGTGATCCCTTGGCGTATGACGAATGGCGTGTGGCGTACAGTTGCCCCCGCCATCGGCGGCGCAGGGTGCAGACTTCCGAGTCACTGAGGTGCGTCTCCTGTAGGAGAGCTATCTGTATGTGGTGGCGCTTGAGGTAGGAGTATATTTGGTAGCGCCGGGATGGCGTGTGCATGCCCCTGACATTCCACGTGCATATCTTAATGGCAGACATTACAGCAACCCAATATCAGTCCTCACCCCGCCTCCCCGTCGCCGCCCCTCGTGCCCCACACCATCGTCAAACAACTCACCCCAGCACCACACCACAGCAGCCTCCCCGTGGCCACAATTCCCAGCAATGGAAGGGGGGGGGGGTAAGGGTACAAAAAAAGGGGGGAACAGTGAACCTTCGAACTTGGTGAACATATAGAATACCAAAAGGTCGGGTGCGGAATGTGCTCCCGTCCATGCTCTCAAGGAGAGTAACCATATCTAAGACTGAAGGGGGTAGGTGTGCAGAGCACACCCTGATCGTGGTAGCAAACCAACAATGTCTGTCCATGGAGATCCTCCACCCACCCGGCGAATGTTCGGCAGCACAATAAAAAAAGGAAAGAAAAACATCTATGCAAATGCGGGCCCCCATGCACACATGCACCAATTCACTATACGTTACGTGTCCCAGGGTGGCAGTGTTCAGGAGCAGCTTCTCCGGGCGTGTGTGCTAGCCAGGAATGGGCGCCAGCGACATGTCTGGGGGTCAGTATCGCCACAGGGGTCTCCGGGCGCGCATTCACCCCTCAAGCAAAGTGCAGGGCCAACATTCTCACCCGGCATGGGGTGAGTGCATGTCTATCCATTCCTCCACTTTTTCCGTGGAGGCGTCGTCTGAGTCGTGTCCCTTTTCCCTGTGGCACGTTCAGCTGATATAGTCCGCCGTCTGGGGTGTGACGTCCGGTCTTTCCTCCGAGCCTTGTGAATTCGGTATGCCATAGATGGCTTCGTCGTCACTGGGAGGGTCTTGCTGGCTGCCTCCCGCTGTCGCACTCTGCACTGGGGAAGAGCTCAATTCCATGACCAGGCGAAGGGCGTCTTGCTTCTCCTGCTGCCGAGTGTCCTCCGGGGGGTTGTCCTCGCTGTTCCTCGCGTAGCAGATCGTGATCCCCGGCGCGGTCTGCGTCTCCTCCGGCCGTTTCCGTTCTGCCTCCTGGGCGCAGGACCAGCCATGGTCCCAGGGTCCGTGCCCACGCCGCTGTCCAGCCATGCCTCCACCTCTGTCGGGTCAGTGAAGAAGTGGGTGCGTTCTCCAGCCACCACCCTTAGTTTCGCAGGAAACAACAGAGAGTATTGCAGGCCTTGCTGCCTCAGGCGTTTTTTCACCTCCAGGAAGTCGTGTCGCCGCCTCTGTACTTGAATAGTGTAGTCCGGGAAGAACATCACTGACGCGTTCTCAATTCTGATCTCTTGGAGCTTGCGCGTTTCTCTCAGGATGGAGTCTCTGTCCCTGTAATTCAAGATACGTAGTAGCATGGGCCTCGGATTAGAGCCTGTTGCTAGTGGTTTGGTGGGGACGCGGTGTGCACGTTCGATCACAAAATGTGGGGACAGCGAACCCTCCGGTAGTAGGCCCCGCAGCCATTGTTCCATGTGCTCCTCTGGGTGCCTCCCTTCCCATTTTTCCGGAACGCCTACAAGGCGCACGTTGTTCCTTCGCGCCCTGCCTTCCGCGTCCTCCGCTCTATCCTCCAAGAAGTCCACCCTGTTCAGTAGGTCTTGGATGTGTTTAGTCGATTGGCTGACCTGGGGTCGGAGTTCCTGCACATCATTTTCCAGGGATACAGTGCGGTCCGCCAGCTTCTTATGATCTGCTTTCAGGTGCGTCAGATCAACGACCACTCCATCTATTTTTGTGGCTAATGAGGTGCGCGTCAGTTGGATGGATTCCTCCAGACGTTCCATCGCCGCCAACATGGTGTCCAGCTTAGCCGCCGTTTGATCTGGGTCAGAGCCCTTCCCGGATTTGTCCATCTTGCCCTTGGGGATGGTTCCACTGTTCCCGGTTCGGGTCCTGGTCCCAGTAGACATCTGTGCCAGTGCGCGGGTATTACCTCAGCAGGGAGGGCTGTGCCAGTGGGGTGTGATAAAGCTCGAGTCCGTGGACGTTCTGGCAGGTCACGCTGCGGTGGCGGTCTCCCGACTCCGGGCCTCAGCTCGCGAGCAGCACAGAGTCCCGTTTCAGGTGGGTCGTCGTTGCTACGCGGGAGTGGAGCGTAGGTGCGTTGTCGTTACAGGCGGCCTCTCGGGACCCGGCACACCTCGTGTGGAGTCGTCGGTGAAGGGGGTGTCATGGGTGCCTTGCTCGCACGCCCGTCGCGTTAGGGCTACTCCCAGTCCCTGGTGGTCGGGCCCTCTCCTCGCGGCTCGTCAGACGGTTTACGAGGTTTCGCCAGGGGCAGTCTCCAGTGTTCTCGACCTCAGCCGCCTTCAATGCCCGGGTCCCCGATGCTCCCCTCCAGCCACTTGGCCCGTCCGCTCTGTCCATGGGTCAGGGGTCGCTCCTGGGCAGCGCGTGTGCCAGTCGTCCAGTGCCTGCCTCGGTGGGGGACTGCCCTCTCGCCCCTCGGGCCTCAGCTCCCCCACCAGTGTCTCGCGGCGCCGGGGTCAGTAGAGGGCTAGGGTCCAGCGTCCACAGCAGCCGGCGAGGGGTTGTATGGGGCGAGGCCGGTGAGCGTGGCCAGCGCCGCAATCCTGTCGCGTAGGCCTCTCCCTCGGGCCTACCAGTGCGTGTGGAGCCCCGGGTTGGTCAGAGCACTTTTTGGGCACCAAGGCGGCATGCGCGGCCCGCCGGGAGCAGGTCCGGAGCGCCGGTCTCGGTCAGGCACGGTGGGGCACCTCAGACGCCATCCGGCCCCGCCGGGCGTCACTCTGTGTCGGGCAGTCGGGCCTCTCCGCCGCAGCAGCCACCAGTGGCGGCCGGCGAGTGCCCCCGGCTCCGGTCTTCACCTCCGCTCAGGCCCTCGGCGCTCACCCCCGCTGGTTGTCTGCACAGTGGCCACCCCGCCGAGGAGGCTGATTCTGCCGACCCCGAGCCCCAGCGTCCTTACCGGCCCCACGTGGTGGCTCAGCGTCGGTCAGCTGCGCGGGCGGCTGCAGTTCCGATCTGTTCTGTGCAGGCCCGGCGTCCGCAGTAGCTGGTGGGGGGGTGCAATTCGTGATGCCCAGTGCCTCCGGCGCCTCGTGCAGGTCTCCCTCCTGCGTGTGTCGTTTCTCCGTGGTCAGCGCCGCTTGTTTGCTCCGTTCCGGCCCTCCGGGCCTAGCAGCAGTCCTGGAGCCCCGGGCTGTCCTGGGCGCACGCCGGGCGTGGAGGCGGCTTGCGCGGCTGCTTCCCAGCGCTGCCCTCGGTGCAGGTCAGGTGCACCGATCGTCCCCAAAGTTGGCAGGGTGACGGATGACCACTCTCCACGTCGGCGCCGGCAGTTTCCGCTGGTCGTGGCCCGCGCTGGACAGGATAAATGCACCGGGTGGGGAAGCTCAGCGCGGAGCTCTACCCGGAGGCGTCCATGTCGTTCGCGTGCGTAGCCACGCCCCCTTTGTAACATACACACATGTCACTTTTATTTCCTCTTGTAACGTATCGTTTGCTACCTTTTGTATTTTGTTTGCTCTTGATACATGCACAATTGTCTCTATTGCCTTATGTAACGTAACGTTTGCTTTTGTAACTTGCTGACTTGCAATTTTTCCTCATGTTTCACTACTGTTCCTATTGTGAAGCGCTCTGACACCTTCGGGTAAAGTCCAGGCTACATAAAAACGCATAAAATAAATAAATAAATAAACTCATAAGAAGCTTGCACCAGGTCAACTGTCTCCTGCCACTTCTCTGTCTCTGGAACTGGTGTGCACCACTTTCATCAGTTTCGTCGCCGCCACCTGCAGAGGAGTCTGGCAAATGCCCTACATCGCTTTATAGGTAAGATACCTATTATCATGCCCAGCTGTAAACACTTAGCCAGTTAATGGCCAGAAAAGAAAACTAGTTAAATATACCAGTAAATACCTTCTTTACTCTTAGTGTCTCTTACTGCTCTACCTTTCTAGTTGCTTTATCCTAAGGCACTGCTCTTAGCCTCATGTTCTCTTTCTTTCCTGTATCCCGTCACATAATGTCCCTTCCTAACTCCTCATTGAAATTCTCCTACAACAGCTTTGCAGAGGACACACAAATCCACTTTCTCCTACCTTAATGGATTCTCACAGGTCACTTTACTCACTGCCTTGACTAAACAAGGTTTAAAAAAAAAAAACCTCAAGCTTTTTATTTACATTTTGGTGTTCCTCTCTCATGCCACCCCTCTGTGGGAAAATGAGAACACAAAAGCAACTTCAAAAGCAGTCTTATGATCACTACCTAATCAACAAACAATGCCTCTACATCCTTGTCTTGCTGTGCCACATATAATGATAACCAGTATAAAAAGATGTCGCTGCCTTCTGCAAGCGAAATACGTTAAATTAATTATGTGTTAATGTCTCATGTCACACAGGCACAGATCTAATTGGTAGATTGACATCATCTTTATCATTCATGTTTCACTCGTCACAATCCTTGTTGGCATTACACCCCTTAGCAACTTAACAACAATAAAAGCATTTCCCATTTTACTCCTTCTTTTAAAGTGGAAGAAGTCCAATTAGAACATTGGAAAGTTGAGATCTCCATTGAAGACAATAGAGTGCTCTGGACTTCTAATGGCCGGTAGAAGCCCAGAGCATCAACATTCCAATGTTTAACAAGGGCCTCATGGAGCCTGAGGGGATTTCGACCCCCTCCTGCTACGTGAGGCCTTTATTTGACAAATTAGAGCATTGTGCCTTCTAGGGAACGAATGTTCTAACAGCCTTAGAGACCTCAGTAGAGGGCTCCACCGGCCATTAAAGGCCCGTGCTCTTGTTAAAGGCCCGAACCGAACGCTGGACCGAACCCGCTGCTGTGGCTCTAATTCTATATTAGAACATTGGAATGCTGAGAGCTCCATTAAAGACAATAGAGTGTCTCCGGGATTATAATGGCTGGCATACGCCTCCTACTCCAACATTCCAATGTTTGTATTTCTGTTTCTCCCCTTTTAATTTAGAACAGACCACCCTTAGAGGGTGTAATGTTCTGCTAGTCTTATAGCCCTTCTGCCTACAGCTATGCCGGCTGTTAAAGGCCCTCAACTTCGTTATAGGCCCCTGCCTGCAGCCTGGCCTATAACTCGGGTTCAGGGGCTTTAACAACTGGTATAGCCCTCAACAGCGGGCTATAAGGAGATAATAAATGCAGTTTGTTCTGGGATATTGTTTTACATTGAGAGGTTCACCATCATTGCATGCAAAAGTAATGATTGTACATGTGTCTCCCATTCTTCTTGCATCTTTCGAAGTTTTACCTAATCAGAATTTAAAAAAAATATTTTGCTTGAGGAAAGCATTTGAGGTCTAGTTATTTGTCCCACCACACTGCTATTTTTGCCTGGATATTTCTTCACCTCATCATAAACGCTGAAAACTATTATGATCCAATTCAACAGCTGGGGAAGCGGTTAACAAATGTTAACATGCCAGAAAGCTAGATTTCTTAAGGCAATACAAGGCAGCATATGTAAGATGAACAATGTGCTCTGTTTGCTGAATGTAAGCAATAAAGGTAATATTGTGCGCAAAAGGAAGAACCAATGCCAAGGATAAAAGTTAAAAGCACATCAAGCTCACAGCAAGCATCATCTTTTCCTGGCATTGGCAACTTCTCATCTGTATCTTGTTTGCTGGATAACATACCTCCATATGGAGCTTTGATCTTATACATTGGAAAAGGAGGTACCAAAAGCTTATGACACAAATCATTACGTTTGAGACAGTGAGTTTTATGTACAACACTTATATAATAAAGTCTTCTGTCTTTTCAATTCACTGTAGTAAACTGGAAATTGCAAATTGTATATAGTTTTCTATTTTTAGAAACAAAACAATTTCACTTTGAAATTAGTGCTTCTAATGGTACTAGATTAGGAGTAGAATAAACCAAAGACCTGAGTCATCCACCATGCGGTCTATCCTTTGCAGTAAAAGCGCTTTCAAACTGCTCCAAAAATATCACCAAGGTCTGCTCTTGAAGAGCAGCCTTAAGGAGAGCCAGAGCCAATCATTCTTTATTTTACCCCTTGCGTGCTCATGATGGAACCATTCCGTCACGAGCCACGGTGGGGTTGTGCTGGTGACGGAATGGTTCCGTCACGGCCCGGCCGCCGCGCCTGCGCTGCACTGATTCCGTGCCTGTGCTGGACGGTCCATTAAGCGGGCGGGGCCGTGACGGAACCATTCCGTCACAAGCATAGCGCCACCACAGCTCGTGACGGAGTGGTTCCGTCACGAGCATGGTGGAGCCGCACGGCCTCCCCCTCCCCCGTAGCACCGCAGCGGAATTACCGCCGCGGCCAAGGGGTTAAACACGGCCCTTCAGAACTATAGCTACTATATTCACACCATGAACTCATCTTCTTAAATGCTTACCTTGACAAGCCACATAGAACACCATTTCTGTTACCCCTTCATTGTCCCCATGATTTAAATGCATTTGTTTTATTTACTCTATGGCAGCCCTGCCTGAGCAAGTAAATGTGAGGTGCTCACAATTTGTTGCAGGACACCCAACATCTTGCCATTGGCAACAATGTGCTCAACAAATGCAATTTACACTAGAGCTTGTACTTCAGCTGTAGTAGGGTGTACAGTGGCTGGAAGCTCTGAATAAGTAGGTTACTGTTGCTCAGGAAGCAGCCACATACCACACATGGCAGCAAGAGACAATACAGATATTTTCTAGACTAAAAATGCTTCAATTATTTGGAAGGTTGGGTCAAACTAGATGTACCTATTTTTTGTTTCATAAATATAATCTTGATGACAGCAATTCCGCTTTTGATGTGGCATGTGGTTTAAGCACTTCCAGCTCTTGAAATTCTGAGAGTCACTACATCCTCATCAGGCCTGCATCATCATAGTTTTAGATTCATCAAAGGCCAAGATTTATAAAAAACAAAAAAATGAATGGAAAGCTAGTCGGAGTGGTAATCAAGGCGGTGCAGAATTATTTGAAAGACCAGATGACAAAGCGGAAAGAGTTGGCATGTAGGCAGTTGTAGGGTGGTGTCGGGGAATCATCCAGGAATGTCAATGTAGCTGATGCTTGAGGTCCGATTAACTGTAATAGAAAACGTGAATGCAGTTTGTTGTGTATATATCTTTGCCATAAGCGGAAGTAGCATGTGCAGTGAGATAACCTTAATGGAGTGTAGCGTAGCATACATGGATGTTATTAGTTATGCATACGGACACGTGTAGGAGTTAAACACTAGCTCAGTAGAAACCTCAGCTCCTAGATCTCTGGATTAGAATCACAACGAGAGCTGAATAATAACTGTTTCTAGGGATCCGCACGGTAACCTACCAGGCAGCAAAGGATGAACCCAACACCTAATGTACATATGTTTGATAAAAAAAAATAGGCCAAGGAAGTTGTGATTACAGCTCTTCAAGAACTAAGTAAGAAAAAATAGAAATGCAACACATCATCTAAAAGGTGGATCATATTTGAGGATATCTTATGCTTCCACCATATCGCTTTGTGTGGACGTCTAGGACAGGTGAATTGCAAAAATGTCACAACCAATGCCTGTATTGTATGTGCTATGCATGTGTGAGTAACACTTGCCCTTCTGTTATCCGGTTGTTATCCAGTCTGTTGAAGCTTGCACTGCTTCCCTTTCTGAGCACGTTTTGTGTGACCCGAGGGAAGGATGCACTGCAAGTGATTTTGATGTACCTGCTCTCTGTGTGTGAGGGATGCTTGCACTGCTATCTCCCATCTACTCAGAGCACGGAAAGCTGATCCTTTGGCAATCTGCTGTGTATGAGGTGAGGGAAGATTACACTGCAGATGGTTTTCTTCATGACAAGCAACCATGCTTTATACCTTTGCTGTGTGACTGGAGATTGCTCTAAAATTCTTATACTATACCAGTTTTGTGTGAGAAAATTGCTACTTTGCCTGTTGTGTAGACTACATCTTGACTGTGTGTGTGTGTGGGAGAGAGAGAGAAGCTTGCACCATACATATCTGTATTGTACCTGCTCCACATAAATGAAGCTTTTCTTCCCATTGTCAGGATGTGTCCAGTCTGAGTTTAATGGAAAACAGCATTGCTGCCTTTTCTGATCATGTTCTCTGAACTGCCAGAAGCTTACTCTGCAAATTCATGTTGCAGGGTGGTTGCCAGTGCAATGCACAGTCTGAGAAACCGCATCATGCTCTATTACATTCGTCCAGTGTGCAAAAAGGTTGCACTCTGATGCCTATCCTGAGAACAAGCATCCATATGCTGTATCTGTTGTGAATACGAGAGAAGCTTGCTACTGTACTTGCTCAGTGTGTGTGATATCGAAGCTTGAACTGCAGATTCATGCACTGTACATACAGTACCTGCTCTGTGTGTAATCGAAACTTGAACTGCAGATCCATGCACTGCACATTGTCTGTGTGTGATCGAAGCATGAACTGCCAATCCATGCACTGTGCTCACTGTACCTGCTCTGTGTGTGATCATGGCTTGAACTGCAGATCGATGCACTAAGTCTACCGTACCCAGCCTGTGTGCGATCGAAGCTTGAACTGAAGATTCATGCACTGTACATACTGTACCTGCTCTATGTGTAATCAAAACTTGAACTGCATATCCATGCACTGCACCTGGTCTGTGTGTGTTCAAAGCATGAACTGCATATCCATGCTCTGTGCTCAAGCGGCGTGGATAGGTGCGGTGCATAAGTGGGGCAAGGCAGAGGAGGAGATACTCCGAGAGGAGGAGGTACGGGGACACCGCAAACACCCCATATCCTTAGAGTGGGCTCAATTGATGTACAAATTTACACAGTCGACACGACCTGATGCATCACCCATGGCCTCACAGTCCCAGACACACCTAGCCTCTCCGGCTCCCACACCCCCATGATACGGTTACGAACCCTACCGGATCGCCGCCAGTAGTGGTACCCCCCGCAACACTCGTGATCGGACGCGAGTCAATAACTCCTCACACACAACCAATCTCCGCGATCCAGGGGCGCAGCCATGGTGCCCCCCGAGGTAGCGACCCTTTCCCTTCCGCTCACCCCCCAGGCTCTCCCCCCCTTGTTACCCAGTTCATCCCAAAGTTCTTGGAAGAGTTAGTAAGTTTAGATCGGGGGGCCCCTTCCCCCCCCCCCACCTTTGGGTCCATTGGGAAGACATACAGATAACAGCGACACGACACCATACACACCTCCGGGTCACGCCGACATAGCCACTACTCGGTGCGACACCCACATAACAACTGCCACATCATGAGTTCATCATCTCGCTGACACCAGTAGGTGGCACACCACGGACAGTACTGACCCCCCCCCCCTTGGGGGCATATTGGGGACCCCATGAGGGGTTAGAGGTGACCGCTACTGGAACACACGGTGGGATGCGGTCGTGTGACATGGGCTCCCTGGAGCAGGGAGGCCGCTAAGCGACGATACCTGAGACTATGTAACTATGGTCATGCATTGTCTGTATTTCATGATTACTGATATGTTGAATATCAAATGTACACAAAAACCCAATAAACAAATTTAAACAAAAAAAAATCCATGCTCTGTGCTCACTGTACCTGCTCTGTGTGTGATCATGGCTGGAACTGCAGATCCATGCACTAAGTCTACTGTACCCAGCCTGTGTGCGATCGAAGCTTGAACTGAAGATTCATGCACTGTACATACTGTACCTGCTCTATGTGTAATCGAAACTTGAACTGCATATCCATGCACTGCACCTGGTCTGTGTGTGTTCAAAGCATGAACTGCATATCCATGCTCTGTGCTCACTGTACCTGCTCTGTGTGTGATCATGGCTGGAACTGCAGATCCATGCACTAAGTCTACTGTACCCAGCCTGCGTGCGATCGAAGCTTGAACTGCGGTCCATGCCCTGCACCTAGTGTACCTACTGTACCTGCTCTGTGTGTGTGATCAAAGAGTGAGCGGCAGATCCATTCACTGTACTTACTGAACCTGCTCTGTGTGTGTGTTCGAAGCTTGAGCTGCAGATCCATTCACTGTACCTACTGTACCTGCTTTGAGTGTGATCGAAGCTTTAGCTGTAGATACATTTACTATACCTACTGCACCTGCTCTGTGTGTGTGTGTGCTCAAAGCTTGAACTGCAGAACAATGCACTGTGTCTACTGTACACATCCTGTGTGCGATCGAAGCTTAAAATGCGATCCATGCCCAGCACCTAGTGTACCTACTGTACCTGCTCAGTGTGTGTGATCGAAGCTTGAGCTGCAGATCCATGCACTGTACCTACTGTACCTGCTTTGTGTGTGTGATCAAAGATTGAGCTGCAGATCCATTCACTATACCTGCTTTGTGTGTGATCGAAGCTTGAGCTGCAGATACATTCACTGTACCTACTGCACCTGCTCTGTGTGTGTGTGTGATCAAAGCTTGAACTGCAGATCCATGCACTGTGTCTACTGTACACATCCTGTGTGCGATCGAAGCTTAAACTGCGATCCATGCCCAGCACCTAGTGTACCTACTGCACCTGCTCAGTGTGTGTGATCGAAGCTTGAGCTGCAGATCCATGCACTGTACCTACTGTACCTGCTTTGTGTGTGTGATCAAAGATTGAGCTGCAGATCCATTCACTATACCTGCTTTGTGTGTGATCGAAGCTTGAGCTGCAGATCCATCCACTGTACCAACTGTACCTACTATACCTGCTCTGTATATGTGATCGAAGCTTGAGCTGCAGATCCCTGCACTGTACCTACTGAACCTGCTCTGTGTGTGGGATTGAAGCTTGAGCTGCAGATCCATTCACTGTACCTACTGTACCTGCTCTGTATGTGATCAAAGCTTAAGCTGCAGATCCATTCACTGTACCTACTGTACCTGCTCTGTATATGTGATTGAAGCTTGAGCTGCAGATCCATTCACTGTACCTACTGTACCTGCTCTGAATGTGTGATCGAAGCTTGATCTGAAGATCCATTCACTGTACCTACTGCACCTGCTCTGTGTGTGTGTGATCGAAGCTTGAGCTGCAGATCCATTCACTGTACCTACTGCACCTGCTCTGTGTGTGTGATCGAAGCTTGAGCTGCCGATCCATTCACTGTACCTGCTTTGTGTGTGATCGAAGCTTGAGCTGAACAGCTGCGGCTCGTGAAGGGAGTTCCGTGGGGCAGAGAGGCGGGGCAGGGGAGGGGCAGGGTGGGGGTTGCTAAAAATCGGAATATATTGGATAATTGGAGGTAAGTAAACAATTTAATGAATAAAATAAATCCCCGGCCCCACCTCTCCGCCCCACGGAATTCCCTCCACGGGCCGCGGCTGGAACTGAAGACCCATGCACTGTCCCTATTGTGTGTGACAGTACACAATTAAAGGTGTGGGGTCCTACTACTGACCAACCTGGACCTCAATAGTCAAGCAACAGAACCAAGTGGTAGATCAGGAAAGTTAAAGGAAAGTTAAAGACAGAGTACGTAACTACACAGCCAATGAGTACCGAGCAGCCAAGGGGTTAAATATTACCCAACAACTTTTTGAAAAAGACTTTTGTATTATTTCATAAGCAAAATGGCATCAAATAGACACTCCATCACAACAGTTAGTACAAAAACATGAAAGAATATATACAAATATGTGTGACAGGCAGGCTATTTCATCCCAGTTCCGCCCTGTTCACATTTTTTATCAAAGGACTGGCTTTGTTTTTCTAATGATCTGTATGTAAAAAAAGTGTTCAATTTGCAACCTTGTGCTTTTGAATTCATATCGCAGACAATAGTCGGTGTCATCACAATAATTTGATTATATGCTTGTTCACTATCTCTGTAAGTGTATGTTGCTTTTACTGCAATATTTTTGTACATATTTGTATATATTCTTTCATGTTTTTGTACTAACTGTTGTGATGGAGTGTCTATTTGATGCCATTTTGCTTATGAAATAATACAAAAGTCTTTTTCAAAAAATACGTAAGTTGTTGGGTAATATTTAAACCCTTGGCTGCTCGGTACTCATTGGCTGTGTAGTTACGTACTCTGTCTTTAACTTTCCTGATCTACCCCTTGGTTCTGTTGCTTGCCTATTGTATGTGAGGCACAGTTGTATGTAGGAGGTTTCCTGAGGTCAAGCACAACATCATGTGCCTGTTCTTTGTGGGTGAACGAGGCAATGTGAATGGTTGCACTGTTCCTGTTGTGTCAAGAAGCTTGACAGTGTACCTACTGTGTGTTACAGAAGCTTGCACTTCAAGTGCCCGTACTGTACCTGCTATGACTTTCCCTATAGGATAGTTAGTTGTCTGTCACAGTCAACTAGTATTGCTCTATGAATTTCAATAGCATCCATAAGCTACCTCCCTGTGCAGAAAACACCCAAGTGGTATCCCTGTGTGTCTGGACGTAGTCCCCAGTTTAAGGAATACCTATGTATTAACACCTCTCCGATCCCACCTTCAGTAATTCTCTTTAATCCCATACTTATGGGGACAAAGTTGTGCCATTTATCAGGTCTAGGCGTGAGTAGCTCATAAAGTCAAGTTTTTTCACTGCTTTCGGTGACTTGCAGTTTTGATTGTTAATGCAATAAAGTGCACTTCAAGTATCAGAAAACAAATAGAAAGTCTTGACTGAAGAGCTAGTCATGCATAGACTTGGGATACCTGAGAGGTCTGGGATGCAGCCTGCCCTCTTGAATATGTTAGGTTCCCTAGTTTAAGCACTATGAGTGCAGTAAGTACCCATACCTCTGTAAGGTAAGTTTTGTCCCATTGGCTGGGGGTGAATGGGCATAGTTGTTTGCGTCTGACTTTAAGTCCATTAAGTGTGGGGTTCCCTAGGTTCTGCCTTGAGCCCGACATTGTTCAATAGCTATATGTCCTCTTTGGCAACCCTGGTGGAATACTTCGGAGTGCAGATCATTTCTTATGCTGATGACAGGCAGATTATTCTATCTTGGGACAGGAACATCTCTGGTGCCCGACGTAGATTTGAGGCGTGTCTGTCAGCAGTGTTTCAATGGATGTGCCAGAGTAATCTCCAGTGCAACACAAGCAAAACAGAGGAACTCGTCTTTGACTCTCCCTCTCCCGGTATGAGGTGGTGAAGTTTGGCCTAGTTCTGCTCCATTCCCCCTGACTCCTTCCATGGTGGTAAATAACCTGGGAGTGAAGTTTGATAGTAACCTGTCCTTCAAACCACAAGAGGAGAACACAGTTGGGATATGTTTTGGCCTTCTCAGGTTTTTGAGGACACTTCTGTCTCTTCTTCCAGTTTTTTGTCGTAAGCTGATAGTCCATGCCCTCATAACATGTCAGCTGGATTACAACAATCCTATTTACTGGGGTCTCCCTGTGTACCAGTTTAGGAGACTCCAATTGGTACAGAACCTGGTTGCTAGGCTCTAGCTCAACATTCCTAAGAATGTTTCTGTTAAGCGACATCTTAAGGAGTTATATTGGCTTCCAATACGAGCTAGAGTGAAATTTAAGAGATTGGTGCTTGCCTATAGAACTTTCGATGACATAGGCCCTAAATATCTATCCAAATGTCTCTCCCTTTACCATCCTTCCAGAACCCTTCGTTCAGCAAGTGCTTTGCTGGTGGTTGTGCCGAAGACGAGATGGAAGAGATGGGGAGGCACTACCTTCTCAGCACTAGCTGCTGCTAGTTGGAATGTCCTCCCCCTACATCTTCGTACGACCAGGGATGTGGACTCTTTTTAATGCAGTTTGAAAACCTGTTTTTTCAATGATGCTTTTTAGATTGTGTTCCCCTTTTGGCAAGACCTGGTTACTGGACATATAGTGCCGGGACACTCTTTTAAGTAGCTGTGCACTTTTTAAGTATCATTTGATTTGAATTGATTTGATTTCATTTGTTTGTGAGTGTGTTTGTCTTAGAAATAGAGCAAGTGTAAAAGTGAAGTGGGTGCAAAAACAGGAGGTGAACAAGAGGATGCGTGAAAGGGAAGGTGGGGTGAAAGGCTGATATTGTATGTGTGAGAAGATGCTGAGACAGGATGTGTTAAAGGAAGGTGTAAGACTAAAAACAGGAAGGTATAGGAGAGTAAGGTAAGACGTTCACAAGGAGCATAACGAGGTGTGACAGAGGTAAGCTAGAGAGAATCTAAAGGGAATTGAGGGAGGTAACAGAGAGGGTCCTGCCCGCATGATGAGAGAGAGTTGGATATTCTTGAGTGAAGGATGTGTGCTCTTTGGGTGTGTGAGATAGGGGACGGGGTAAAGTGTAAAGTTCCCATATGCTTACCAAGCAAATCCGGGGCTTCCTCAAACTCTCTGTGAAGAAGTGAGCAAAGTAGTGTGCAAATCTGCTTCTTCCAAGGATGTTTAGGGGTTCCCTCAAGAATCTTTATTGGAACACATGGTCAATAAAGGAATTTTAAATCACTTTTGCCCACTATATTGATTAAAAAAGAAAGATGTTTTATTGTTTAAATAACCAAAATATTCATTGGACTGAGCACATTCTTGATATTAGCCATTTAAAACAAATAGACTCATTTAAAAAAAACATAGAAACACATTTGTGGTAAGCAAAGCAGAGACTATCAAGAATACTATTCCCAGGAGATTACTAAACACCTATATTGACATTTCCATACTACCAGACCCACGTACACCTCAGGCAAATTTTCCACCCTTTGAATTTCTTTTAAAAGTTAAAGTAAGGATAACTAGAAACAATATGCGTTTTTGGCCTATGTCGCAGACTTCTGCATCAGAGGACAATCCCACCTTCTCCACACCAAATAATAGTGTGACCTTCGGCAAGTGAGGAAGTTTCCCTTTTAGATTACCCTTCTTATCGGGAGCGCTGAGAAGAGACTTGGATTCCTGTTTGCACTACACAACCATATTAACTGTGAACAATATTTTAGCCTACAGCATGGATAAAAAATGCATGCGGTAGAGGAACTCTGTTGCTGAATGTTTTGCCTATGCTTGTATGCACTGAGTGGTCTTCTTTTCAGACCTCTTGATTATTTAGTTACCTGGATTCTTTTTTTATTTTACTGAGAATAGCAAGGAGACATAGAAAGTTGAAAAGTGCTGCTTTATGAGGTATATATGTTTAAGTATTTATGCATTGCAAACCTTGGTAGGGAGCAGCGGAGTGCTAAACAATGTGTGGAATTCTCCATGGCAGTCATGGCCAACACAAGAGGGGGCTACCAGGCGATAGTTGTCGCCCACCTTACATTTGATCACAGGTAGACCTCTTTGTTTAGCCCACATTACCCTTTTGGCTACCAGATATAATGGGCATTATATTAAGAAAGATCAGATTCCTATATTATTCATTTTTCCTTCTTTTCCCTCCATTAACCTTTCAACCACAGAGAGCCATGGACATGTTCCTCTAAACTAAATTGCGACGCATGGCACATTCTTACAGACAGGTTTTGGAGTTCTCGCTATCCAGCTTGGGCCATCAATATTAACTAACCAGCCCCAGGTAAGACTTGGCTGGAGGCATTTGTTATCGTTGCATAGTGTGTAAAACTAGTTTCTAATAAAATAAGAAGTATTACCTTAAAATATCCGATATGAGACAAATACATTTACCCATCGAGTGCTAGACCACAGATTGCGGCGCATGACAGATCAACTATATTAGTGGAATATTCCTTTTCTAGTATTTTAACATCCATGCTGCCAATACTTGCTTGTTACATTTTTTCATCATTTGCTCCCCATTTTTCCTTACATGTCTAGGATATCGAATACTGGACCATCCCAGAAAGTCTCTACTCGCTAGATCTTAGGTACTTGCTATATTTACAGATTAAGGTACCAAATATGAGTCCTCATTAAGCAAGGATATCCTCCGTTTCCTTCGTAATGGTTCTACATCAAAAATATATTCTTGTCTTGCACACCAATTCACTATATATTCAGTATATATATTTTTGGGAGAGGTGTCTCGAGCTTTTCATCACTTTATTTCACGCTATTCACTCCTAATCTGGTTTCATAGGGCCCGATGTAGGTAGCCCAATACCGGTCGGTAACGGCCGAAAATCGGTAAATTCGGCCATTAACGACCGGTATAAGAGCATCGAGATGTATGTGACTAAAAACTTACCGAATCGGTAAATACCAGTCGGTAAAATACCGATTCAGTATTACACAATTCGGAATATACCGAATTCATAATTACCGATTCGGTAATTAAGAAATGGTAATTTCCCGAATCGGAAAATACCGAATTCTTATTTACCGAGTCGGTAAATAAGAAATGGTAAAAATGGCCTGTTGAGATGTAGCAAATCCCAAAAATACCGAATACCATGAAATTCGGTATTTAAGAGTCGGTATTTACCATGGATTGGAAGCAGGTGGAAACCAGGAACAGGATATGTAAGAAGGCCCTAAAATGCAACAGTGCAACCACAATGGCGGCTTTCTACATTATTGCAAGGCGGCTGTGGATACAGGCAGCAGGAGAGAGGGTCTGGCTAATGGAGGAGCAGGTGTATAGGCAGAGGATAACCCTCTTCCAACTGACTGAAGCTGAGATCCTGCAAAGGTACCGACTCCACGCCAGAACCATCCTGGACTTGATCAGGGACCTCCACCCATATCTGGAACACCCAACACCAAGAGCACACGCCATCCCACCCCACGTGCAGGTGTTGTCCTGTCTACACCTTCTTGCTTCTGGGAGCTACCAGCACGTGATAGCTACAGTAGGTGGGGTGTCTCAGAGCTGCCTGTCATGGTTTTTCAGAAAATTTCTTGACGCCATGATGCAGAGGATGGAACACTACATTGAGTTCCCTGACACACCTGCAGAACTAGCAAAGACTAAAACCGATTTCTATCAACTTGCACAGTTCCCGCACATCATAGGCTGTATCAATGGGACGCACATCCCACTATGCCCACCTGCAGCAACTGAACACATATATAGATACCGGAAGTCCACACATTAAATCAATGTGCAGGTGATCTGCAACGCTGGCAACATCATTATGGACATTGTAGCCACATTTCCTGGGAGTACCCACGACTCCTACATATTCCAGAACAATGGGATATACAGACGCCTTGTGGCTGGTGATTTTGGTGATGGATACCTGCTAGGTAAGTATGTGTGAGACACCCTGACAGTCTATGCAGAAGGAGCAATCATGAGTATGTGACAATCAAAATTCCATTTTCCACCCAGGTGACAGTGCATACACCCTGCGTTCATTTGTGCTCACCCCCTACCTGAACCCATCCACCAGGAGCGAAAGGCGTTACAACGTGGCACACAGAACAACACGTAGCGTGGTGGAACGCACTTTTGGACTGCTGAAAAGTAGATTTAGGTACCTACATAAGAGTGGAGGTGCACGGCAATACACGCCAATTATCTGTTGCAAGATTATTGCGACCTGTGCCATGCTGCACAATCTTGCCACCAAGGAGGGTACAGAGATAGATCTAACATATCATGAGGACATAGATGATGGGACAGGACAAGCCGATCACAATGCAGCTGGAGCAGCACCAGCAACAGATGGTAGACTGCGACGCACAGAAATCACCAACAGATACTTTTAATAGAGTGATGAAACACAGGCATGTTCAGGTCTTGAAGCACTCACTTTAATATGCACTACTGCACTATGCAAGACCACATAAACCAGATTAAATTCACTTTTCACACTGGGTGGCCAAAGTTCACTTCACTGTGACCTGTCCTGTGTTCATGATGATTTTTTAATGTTTGCGCTTACGCATAATGTTGTGGGAGCCACAGGGCTGGGGGTCAACCTGCGCAGTGGTGCCAGTGTCATCAGCATGGAGTCTGCTGCTCCGACGAATGTCCTGTACAGGCGTGCTGGATCCACTCCTGCTTGTGGACTCCTCTGTGTCCCCAACACACGTGTTACCAGCAGTGGCTGTCTGCTGTGTCAGCAGTACCTCCATAGCAGAGGTCACCCTCCCCATCCCCCTGGACAAGTCACTGCAGCAGTGCACAATGTCAGTCTGCATGTTCACTGACCGGCGGCATAGCAGTGTGGTCGCAGTTGCCAGCCGGCTGATTGACTGATTCAGCTGCTTGACTTCGCGCCTATACCTGCGCCTTTCTGTGTGGTCACTCTCCAGCCTGTCACAGAGGGAACCCATGCGCACACCCATGTCCCTCACCCCCTCTGCCAAGGACTCCATTCCTTTGGCCATGGACTCCATTCCTTTTGCCATGGCGGATATCCCCCGGTCAATGTTTGACATCCTGCTGTTCAGGATGCGCACCTGTCAGTGCACTGCCATGATCCCTTTGGCCTGCATTCGCTGGACCTTAACCATAGTGGTTTCCAGACCAGCAAAGACCCCCTGCACATTCTGCCCCTCGTCTCGCTCACGTGCCCTACGGCCACGGTCACTTGCACGGCCAGATCCTAATGACCCCTGTTGCCCTGCGTTGCCAGCCAGTGGTGGAGTGCTAAGTCTGGGAGCCTCCACCTCTTCCTCATCAGAGCTTTCCAGGATCCTCAATGGTGGTACGTCCTGCCTCCTTGGCCTCACATGCACAGAGGACCCTGAGCTTGGTGTTGTGGCATCTGCAGCTGCTGCCGGAGTCTGTGTCTCAAACAGCAGGGGTGACAGTGGCTGTGCAGTGGTGTCTTGCTCCATTGCTGTGGGTGCGTGCGTTGTGGTAGTGTCCTCAGGGACAGTGCTGGGTCCTGCAGTGTCTGTGGGCTTCTCCCTCGCAGCCGTTGTTGGCGGCTTTGACTCCCCTCCCTGCGCTGCACTGCGCGATGACTCTCCTGTGAGCAGACATGGACAATGATCAGTTGTGTGTTTTCATCACACAAATTCCTAACACACAATTTCATATGCCTCAACTGCTTGTGTATGGGGAGTGTGGCATGGCATGCAGTGTTCAGTGTTGGCTGCTTTGATGAATGTTCCTATGACTACGACTACCATGATGCATTGCTGGTGACTACTGTCATGTGTGCTGGATTGTGAGTGAGTCACCCACATAGGGGAAGGGGCCAGGGAATGGGTGGGGTACATGTCCCTGCATCTTACCTTTCTTTCTTGCAGCTCTGGCTGAGCTGTCAGCATCCCCAATCCCGTGTATGCTCTCGGGCTCCATGGTGGATTCAACAAGCTGCTCCAGTTCGGTGAGGCTTTGTGCACGGCTCTTTCCCCCACCTGTGGCAGCGGATTCCTTCCTCTGGGTGGCGATCTTCTTTTTGGTGGTGATCCTCAGATCATGCCACCTTTTCTTGATGTCATCTATTTCACGATGTGTGACTCCTAGGGCATTTACTTTGCTCTCGATTGCCAGCCAGGTGTTCCTCTTTACAGATTCTGCTACTTGCAGGGACTGTCTCCCAAAAAGCTGGCTGTAATGCTGCACTATCTCCTCCACCAGCACCTGGAGCTCAGTTGTGCTGAATTTCAACTTCCTCTTTCTGTCACCTCCATCCTTTTGGGCTTCCTGGGACTCCATGGTGATGCTCTGCTGGGCTCAGTGCAGCCTGCTCCTCTGTCTCCCCTCCAGCTCTCTCTACAGTTCTTAGGCTCTGCACCTGCATGGGTGTGGCCACCTCCAGGTACTGGGGTGTGGTACTTGCATCTGATTGGTTGCTTTCTCAGTTGCTTTGTTGTGGGCTGTGGTGGGTGTCCCTGATTGGTTCACATGTCATCTATTCGAATTTTCGAGATCGAATTTTACCGATTCGGTAATCTCCGAGTCGGTGTCTCCCATTCATTCCTATGGGACTGGAGGCCCATAGGGTTGAATGGGTGTTACTGATTCGGAGATTACCGAATCGGTGATTACCGATTCGGTATTTACTGAGTGTGGATTCCGAATGTTACCGAATCGGTATTTTTTACAGATTATTTTCCTACATCTGGTTTTCTGATTCATAAATACCGATTCGGTATGAATCGGTATTTAAGAACCGGTAAAAATAAATTACCTACATCGGGCCCCAAATCCGCTTTATATTTCTTCCTTTTTCACTTTTATGGCTTATGGTCTTTTTTTTTCTTCTCCTATCTCATGGAGAATTTTAGCCTGAATGGTGACACATTAATTTTAAATTAATAATTGTTTTAATATTGTATGTAATTTGGAGTAGGACTATGTTTCTCTAAGATCAAAATCATTGTTTACATTCCTTACAGATTTTATTCTTCGATCATCATGGCTACCGGATGAAGGCGTAAGGCCGAAAGGCGAGTAGACATGAATATTGTTAGCCATGACTTTGTCTGCTTTATATTCATTATCTTATATTCAATTTTGTTGTTATAAGTTATCTACTGTTTGGCATACATATCTAAGTTCTATATCAAACAATATCATGCCTT
This sequence comes from Lissotriton helveticus, assembly GCF_964261635.1. NCBI lineage: Eukaryota > Metazoa > Chordata > Amphibia > Caudata > Salamandridae > Lissotriton > Lissotriton helveticus. The sequence goes on along the minus strand of NC_136073.1, from coordinate 430,998,298 downwards.
GATGTATCAAAAAAACTGTTAGGCCATGTGTGAATGAACTTGTATGCATGATTAGCCTTCTAAACTCTTCTCATCAACACTAGTTGTATGATGTGTGGGCAATCTATTAATCAATAGATGTTTTAATATCATGATTTATAAATTGCATATAATTTTTTTCTTTCTATGTTTGAATAATTGAAACTTTTATAACATAAAATAATTTAAAAAAATACGTATTCTTCCAATCATTTTCCTTTTAATTTTTGGTCTTTTTGCATGTATATTTATGTCCACTCAGTTATCCATTTCCTAAATGCTTTATTCACATAATATTACACTCCCCAATTTAGGAAATTAGTTTAGGGGTACCCTTCTTTGTTACACAAACAACACAAGAGGGGGAACAGGGCTTCTCATTTTGAGTAGCTGGAGCCCCGCAGACTTCACATCGCCCAGCGTTGATCCACCCCTCTCTTGAAAAGACCACCAACCCAACCTTCACCACAACCCACCTCCAGTCCACACTTCATCACAGTTCACATGTATGTTCACCTATTGCTGAGTCTATCCCACCCTACAGCCCATCCCTGCATATTCCGGCTGGTGCATTTCTCATCTTTCCAGTGGGAGGAGGCCAGGTACCTGACTGCAATCAAAGTGATTATCATCTACTCTGAAGCTGGGCTTGGAGGAATTAAATTAATGCAATTAAATAAAGTGCTCAAAGAAAGGTTGTTGGTTCGAGGCACCAAACCGAAATGAACATAATCAGATAATAGCAAACGCACACAAGGGAATCTAGAAGTTAAAATTGGTGTGCTCATGTTGCCCGCTCCTCTAAGATGCGTGGTCCAGTTGAACCATCCTTTGTACGATGTCTTAGTAGTGTCTTTCCAGTTTGTGAGGACCATTTTCACTGCTGCTGTCAGTAGTAAGTCCAGAAGGTCCCTGTCATCTGCTGACTTCAGTTCAGACAACAGATATCACCCTGGAAACCAGCCTTCAGAAGGATGTGGGGGTCCCTGGACACGTTCCTAGACTCTTTTGAGCCCCCTTGAAAACGTGGTAGGCCGGGGAGACACTTTCTGGCACCCCATGTGAAGCTCCACCCTAGCAAGAATGTAATAGGGCCCTAATGGTCCCATCCAATGTCAGACGTAATGCATAAACAATTTAAATCTCGAGTGTCATTTTGCGACTCGCAAATAGGAATGTACAACAGTGTCTCAGACACTATTTGCAATTCTTAATGGGGTCGCAAATTACCTGCCTCATTAATAATCATGAGGCAGGTGGTATTTGCGACCCCATTAGGAATGGCCAGCACTCCCATGGAGGGTGGCCTGCTGGGGTCAGCCAACCACCATGTCTGTGACTGCATTTTAAATAAAGCAATGTTTTTTTACATGCCGCCTGTTTTCCTTAAAGGAAAACACAATGCATTTAAAAACAGAAAAATGGAACGTTACAGTTCCATTTTTTAAGAGTAGGCAGTGGTCTGTGGGACCACTGACTGCTCTTAAAAAATATTTTAACTGCCAGTCACAAAGGAGAAGGGGTCCCCTGGGGACTCCTTGCCGTTTGCGAGTGACTTACCACCCATTGAAAATGGGTGGTAAACTGTGAATGTAACAATCTTACATTTAACTGTGAGTCGCTATTAGGAAGGGCCACCTTTGGAATGCACCTTCCTAATAGCGAGTCGCAAACCCTATTTTACGATTCGGTAATAGGTTACTGACTCGCAAAATAGCGTTTGTAGTTAGGGCAGACCTATTTTGCAGTCGCAAATGAGCTGATTTCCCTTTTGCAAGTGCACAATATGGTCGTACATCTGGTCCAGAGGCTGGTGTGGCAGGCATTCAGACAAATGTGATCTTATAGTGTACAGAAGCCATGCATTTTAGGCACTGAATGAATGTGGGCTAACATAAGGCACAGAAACCACACAATGACATAAGGTAAAAATTATGCCCCACCACAGAACGTAAAGAGGGGTCCCTGAGTCTCCCATATCTCAAAGATATTCATTGACCTTGAGCGAAATTAGGCTACTGTAGATGATGGGGAACCCCTTGAAGGGTTTCGCCCACCTCCTTTTGTGCCGCAGAAGCTCAGGGGCTTCCATTACGCCCCTGTGACCACAGCATTTGTGCAGCAAAGTGAAGCTGTTCTAACATCACACACACTGTCCGGAGCACTACTGAAGTGAACTGGTTATTACGTACTGCACACAAAGGCTGATGCTTTGATACACTCGCATTGATATGGTCCTGCATGAATGAGTATAGAACGTGGACATTGGGCACATTCTCCACCCTTTGAATTTCTTTTAAAAGTTAAAGTAAGGATAACTAGAAACAATATGCGTTTTTGGCCTATGTCGCAGACTTCTGCATCAGAGGACAATCCCAGCTTCTCCACACCAAATAATAGTGTGACCTTCGGCAAGTCAGGAAGTTTCCCTTTTAGATGACCCTTCTTATCGGGAGCGCAGAGAAGAGACTTGGATTCTTGTTTGCACTACACAACCATATTAACTGTGAACAATATTTTAGCCTACAGCATGGATAAAAAATGCATGCGGTAGAGGAACTCTATTGTTGAATGTTTTGCCTATGCTTGTATGCACTGAGTGGTCTTCTTTTCAGACCTCTTGTTTATTTAGTTACCTGGATTCTTTTTTTTTATTTTACTGAGAATAGCAAGGAGACATAGAAAGTTGAAAAGTGCTGCTTTATGAGGTATATATGTTTAAGTATTTATGCATTGCAAACCTTGGTAGGGAGCAGTGGAGTGCTGAACAATGTGTGGAATTCTCCATGGCAGTCATGGCCAACACAAGAGGGGGCTACCAGGCGATAGTTGTCGCCCACCTTACATTTGATCACAGGTAGTCCTCTTTGTTTAGCCCACATTACCCTTTTGGCTACCAGATATAATGAGCATTATATTAAGAAAGATCAGATTCCTATATTATTCATTTTTCCTTCTTTTCCCTCCATTAACCTTTCAACCACAGAGAGCCATGGACATGTTCCTCTAAACTAAATTGCGACGCATGGCACATTCTTACAGACAGGTTTTGGAGTTCTCGCTATTCAGCTTGGGCCATCAATATTAACTAACCAGCCCCAGGTAAGACTTGGTTGGAGGCATTTGTTATCGTTGCATAGTGTGTAAAACTAGTTTCTAATAAAATAAGAAGTATTACCTTAAAATATCCGATATGAGACAAATAAATTTACCCATCGAGTGCTAGACCACAGATTGTGGCGCATGACAGATCAACTATATAAGTGGAATATTCGTTTTCTAGTATTTTAACATCTATGCTGCCAATACTTGCTTGTTACATTTTTTCATCATTTGCTCCCCCTTTTTCCTTACATGTCTAGGATATCGAATACTGGACCATCCCGGAAAGTCTCTACTCGCTAGCTCTTAGGGACTTGCTATATTTACAGATTAAGGTACCAAATATGAGTCCTCATTAAGCAAGGATATCCTCCGTTTCTTTCGTAATGGTTCTACATCAAAAATATATTCTTGTCTTGCACACCAATTCACTATATATTCACTATATATATTTTTGGGAGAGTTGTCTCGAGCTTTTCATCACTTTATTTCACGCTATTCACTCCTAATCTGGTTTAAAAATCCGCCTTATATTTCTTCCTTTTTCACTTTTATGGTTTATGGTCTTTTTTTTCTTCCCCTATCTCATGGAGAATTTTAGCCTGAATGGTGACACATTAATTTTAAATTAGTAATTGTTTTAATATTGTATGTAATTTGGAGTAGGACTATGTTTCTCTAAGATCAAAATCATTGTTTACATTCCTTACAGATTTTATTCTTCGATCATCATGGCTACCTGATGAAGGCGTAAGGCCGAAACGGGAAACATCCTTTACAACGCAACTTTTACCACGCAGTGCCTTTACGACGCAACTTTTACAACGCAAACCATTACAACGCATTGCGCTGGGGGGCGCTCTAGGATAGGGAATAAGTTTAATTTATTATCCGACACCATCCCTAGTGTCCACGGGGACTGGAGTTGGAATAGTAAATTAAACTATTCACTATCCAGCTCCCCAAAGCGCTATGCGTTGTAAAGGTTTGCGTTGTAAAAACCGCGTTGTAAAGGCATGCGTGGTAAAAGCATGCGTTGTAATGTCATACATCCGAAAGGCGCGTAGACATGAATATTGTTAGCCATGACTTTGTCTGTTTTATATTCATTATCTTATATTCAATTTTGTTGTTGTAGGTTATCTACTGTTTGGCATACATATCTAAGTCCTATATCAAACATTATCATGCCTTGATGTATCAAAAAACTGTTAGGCCATGTGTGAATGAACTTGTATGCATGATTAGCCTTCTAAACTCTTCTCATCAACACTAGTTGTATGATGTGTGGGCAATCTATTAATCAATAGATGTTTCAATATCATGATTTATAAATTGCATATATTTTTTTCTTTCTATGTTTGAATAATTGAAACTTTTATAACATAAAATATTAATAAAAATACGTATTCTTCCAATCATTTTCCTTTTCATTTTTGGTCTTTTTGTTTGTGCCGCTCGAAGCTGCGTGGAAGGACTTTGTTGACTCGTGAGGAGTTTGACCTTCATCCCCTGGACGGCGCAAGGAAAAGGGGACTGCGAGTCCCAGGAACGCCAGCGGCTCGGCTGGCCGACGCACCTGTGTGACTCTTCTCCCTTGATCCCGCCTCCACCCGGGAGCAAAAACCCACGACTCGCGGCCCCCGCTTCGCGGGAGCCGCTCGAAGCTGGGTGGAAGGACTTTGTTGACTCGTGAGGAGTTTGACCTTCATCCCCTGGGAGGCCAAGTGCTGCGTGTTGACGGCGCAAGGAAAAGAGGGACTGCGAGTCCCAGGAACGCCAGCGGCTCGGCTGGCCGACGCACCTGTGTGACTCTTCCCCCTTGACCCCGCCTCCACCCGGGAGCATAAACCCACGCCTCGCTCCCCCGCTTTGCAGGTGCTGCTCGAAGCTGCGTGGAAGGACTTTGTTGACTCGTGAGGAGTTTGACCTTCATCCCCTGGGAGGCCAAGTGCTGCGTGTTGACGGCGCAAGGAAAAGAGGGACTGCGAGTCCCAGGAATGCCAGCAGCTCGGCTGGCCGACGCACCTGTGTGACTCTTCCCCCTTGACCCCGCCCGCTCAGCCCAGGCTATTTAAAGACTCACTGGTTATAAGAACACTGAGGGTGATGCGCCACGCGGGACGCGCACGGGCGGGCGCCGGGCTAAGCCCGGGCAAAGGGTGGGCCGTTTGAGGCTGTTCGAGGACTGGCGAGACTGGACTGGGCTATTCCCTTTTCATTTATATTTTACCTTCTGCTTTCCTCTGCTACTGTCTGGGTAAAATGGTGGTGACCAGAGGGAACAAAACCAAGGCCCCGGGTAGCGTGGGTAAACTGCTTGGTCCTATGGATGATTTTATAACAAAGGCGAATACATTCATAGACCAAAGCATATCGCTGATAGAAGAAAGGGTATCCCTAGATCTCACATTTGCCAAGAGATCCTCCTTGGGCATCCTGGCTGATGCTAGAAGACCAGTTGTAGGGAACATCAACGAAGGGGAGAGGGAGAGTCGTAGGAGACGAAGTTTGCCAAATAATGTGGATCTATCTGTGTCCCAGCTCGCAGATTCACAGTTAAGCACAGATTTAGAAAGAACCCCTGATTTATTACCCCAAACCCCCACACAAATGACCTCTCTGGAGAGAATTCACGAAAGGGGAAGGAGGGAGGGTGCGATAAGCAAGAGAATGAACGATCAAGAAAACCCTAGCTCTAATACGTTGGATTACACTCCAAGTGCCCCACAGGATCCACCCCCCAGAGTAGAACACCTAGTAGTTACTGCGCTAATTCATCATAGTGAGCACGAAACCCCCACCCTTATTGATCTGGAATCCCCCACCTTATTACCTTCCAATGGGGGACTAGGTGATGGTGAAAATCCACAGCTGTTAAAGAAGATCGCTGACCTATTTAAACTATCTTTGCTACCAATAGAAAATAGGTTAACACAGCTGGAGATTCAGATATCCAAGCTCGTTAAATTTCAACAACATAATCAATTAGCAGGGGCCCAAAAAACAGGGGGAAATAATCACAAAAATCAACCTCCCACAAAGCCTCTAAACGCCCCTTCGAAACCTGCAACCGCTCAGAAGAATGTAGCCCAAGCTGTAACATCTTCCTTGCTGACTACCAAGAGCACACTGAATACATTGGCCAAGGTACCTACTATTTTGCCACAGGGAAACTCCCAGCCACCAATTACATCTGTTCCAAACTTAGTGGCTACTAATAAGGCTATAAACAAAGCAACATCTAAAACACCGGCCCCTCAACTATTGGCCCCTAATCCCCCGGTCCCTAAAGCTTATAGAAATATTCCTAGAGGTTCCGGGGAGGGCAGACATCCAGTTGATTTGCCACCTGAGGCCTCACTGTATGTAGCGGTCATGACTGGCGTCCCAGAACTAGCGGACCACAACGTGGAACCTGGCTGGTCCCTGAAAAACAAGGCACAACATTGATTACAGAACAATCGCCCCTTCCCTCCAACTTGGAATGGAAGGATTCTCTCAGTTCGTAGGACTTCATGGGTGGGTAAAGCCAGAAAAACGATTCCTGGGGATTGCATTGTGATTACCTTTGAGGACCTTCGTATAGCAGATTATATCTGCTCCTGGGAAGATACGAACGTAAATGGAGGTATCAGTGTTAAACCACTCTCTTTTTTCTACCCTCTAAGACAACCGAAGGGTTTCTTCCAGGATTACGATCCCCCATGGCCCGTTCCAGCCCCCGACAGGTTGACTTTTACAATACTGGATACCAAGGGGCCCCCAGATACCGTGACCAAGATAATTCATGGCATGTAGTGGGACCACGCCACCAGGGTGGAGGCTGGGAAGAATGGAGGCCTCCTATGCAAAGGACGACATATAGAGAACCGCCCCGTTGGGAACCGTGGTATAACATCCCGCTGACTAATAGAGCCCATCCTCTTTTGGAACGTAGCGGGTCTGCGCACCAAGATCGAGAATGGGACGGCCCAAAACTTTTTAGAACCTTATAAAATAATCTGTCTGCAGGAGACATGGTCTATTATAGAGCTTCACTTATTAGGATTTAAAACATTTTCCATCCCAGCGGTCCGTAGTATAATAGGTAGGCCTAAAGGAGGGCTAATAACGTACATCACGAACACCTTGAACCACCTAAAAGTGACCACTATAGATTCTGATTCCTAACTGCCAAATTCTTTCACTTTCCTTTGTGAATAAGGAGACCATTCTTTTGACTAACTCCTATAATAACTTAGATGAAGATCAATTCACGACTCTTCTTAGAGACGTTTATGAGAGACTAAGTCAACTCTATCAGAGGAAAAAGGCAGCCATGGGGCAAATCACTTACTATGGGGAGGGAATTTTAACCTTCACCCGTGCCCACTGGCGAATTCACACTGCTGTGGGATTGTGGATGAATTTGAGCTCCCATTAGCGCATTTTGCTCATAGTAAGGCGGGGAATGCCCTAAACAATGTGCTCTCCGAATTGGACTTGCAAATTGCTAATTGTCCAAGTCCGGACTCAAATTCCCTAATTCCGACCTACGTGGGCAGAGGTCACCAAACTACAGTGGATTATATCTTCTTGTCTCCTGGATTGCTAGATATAGCCAAAGATTTCCAGGTCATTGATAAATCTCTGAGCGACCACTCCGCGCTGAGGATGCATCTTCATCTACCTAAATATAAGCACCAAAATACAGAAATAGCAAATACTCTTGCCCAGAATAACTTAGAACTAGGCAAACAGAATGGGTACACAATAAAATGGGAAAAAATTAACCCAACTGAAATCACCAAAAAACTGGTTAAGCTGGCCTATTCCAACATAATTAAATGCTTGGACCTTTCGGTAAATCACGAAGAAGTCCTAGATAATTTCAAGCAAATTCTAGAGAAAATCAAGGGACTACTTTCGTCTAAGCTAACGTCCAAGCATTCCGGCAAGAAAGGGTGGTTCAATCATAATTGTACTACAGCCCTCACTAAACTAAAACTTGCCCTACACAACAAACCCAGAGATATAGGACAGATCCAACTTCTCAGACGCCAATATATCGGGGAACGCAAGTTAAGAACCAAAGAATTGAAGCAGAAACTTTGGGAAGATCTGCATAAGAGTGCTGTCTCAAAAAATAGTGAGGCCTTTTGGCGTACGGTTAGAGCTCCTTATCTCACTGACAATAATATCCCCAAGATTGAAGTAGCTATTGATGAAGAAACTTGGGTGGCCCATTTCACCAAGATTTTTAAAAATGACTCAATTATAGATGGTCCTGATAACACGCTTCCAAAAGTACATTACCCCATCCCGCTCCTCTTTGACATACCCGACCTGTTAGTGGCCTTGGAAACAAGTAAAACGGGGAAAGCCCCAGGCCCGGATGGGGTCCCAGTGGACTTTTTTAAACACAACTTGGACCTCTGGGCACCCATTCTCACAAGAGTATGCACAGCTGCCGTTAACGAGGGAGTTCTGAATTCTTGGACTAGGTCCATCATAGTCCCCATATGTAAAAAAGGGGACCGCCAAGATGTGAAATGCTATCGCCCCATCTCATTGCTGGACTCGCTCGGTAAGGATGTGGGGAGAGTAATTCTAGAGCGACTTCAGCAATGGGCTGAGGAGAGAGGCATTATTTCCGACCTCCAATTCGGTTTTCGGGAGGGGTTCGGAACAGTAGAGCAAGCCCTGAATCTTAGTCTGATAATGGGTAAATACACACAGGCTAAGGAGAACATGATCTACATGGTCTATGTAGACCTATCCGCAGCTTTTGATTGCGTTTCGCACTCAAAACTGTGGATGGTCTTAAGCCAAATGGGAGTGGAACCCTCCCTCCTAGGTTTTTTGAGGGAGCTCTATTCAGGAGCCTCGGCCAGAGTACGCTTTGGCCTGAATGGCGAGCTGACAGCACCGTTTAGAGTGGAGCGTGGAGTCAGGCAAGGATGCGTCCTGGCCCCCTTCCTCTTCTCACTCTACACCAATGACCGAGACCGCCCTCATCGCAGCCACCGACGACATCCGGACCCTGCTCGACAAGGGGGAAACAGTGGCCCTCATCCTCCTGGACCTCTCCGCTGCGTTCGACACGGTCTGCCACCGCACCCTAGTCCAGCGCCTCAGCAACATCGGTATCCAAGAGAAGGCACTGGAGTGGATCATCTTGTTCCTTGCCGGAAGAACACAAAGAGTCCGCCTCCCCCGTTTCGCTCCGAGGCCACCGAAGTCATCTGCGGCGTCCCGCAAGGATCTTCACTCAGCCCCACCCTCTTCAAAATCTACATGAAACCTCTCGTAGCCATCGCACACCAGCACAACCTCAACATCATCTCTTACGCCGACGACACCCAGCTGATCCTCTCCCTCACCAGAGGCCCCGACACCGACAGAACCTGCCTACACTAAGGGATGAAAGACGTCGCCGAGTGGATGAAGGACAGCCGCCTGAAACTGAACTCGGACAAGACGGAAGTCCTCATCCTGGGATCTTTGCCCTCCGCCTGGGACGACTCCTGGTGGCCCCCAGCCCTGGGCACCGCACCCAAGCCAACCGACCACGCACGCAACCTGGGCTTCATCCTGGACCCCTCCCTCTCGATGACCAGACAAGTCAACGCTGTCTCCTCATCGTGCTTCAACACCCTGCGTATGCTTCGCAAGATCTTCCGCTGGATCCCGACCGAGACCAGGAAGACTGTCACTCAGGCACTCGTCACCAGCCGACTGGACTACGGAAACGCCCTCTACGCCGGAACCACAGCCAAGCTACAGAAAAGACTCCAGCGCATCCAGAACGCCTCCGCCCGACTCATCCTGGATGTCCCCCGACGCAGCCACATCTCCAGCCACCTGAGGAACCTGCACTGGCTCCCCGTCGACAAGAGGATCACGTTCCGGCTCCTCCCCCACGCACACAAGTCTCTCCACGACCTGGGCCCCAAGTACCTCAACGACCGTCTGACCTTCTACACGCCCACCCGCCAGCTACGGTCCACCAGCCTCGCCCTCGCAGCCGTACCACGCATCCGAAGAGCCACCGCCGGAGGAAGATCCTTCTCTTACCTGGCTGCCAAGACTTGGAACTCCCTCCCCATCCACCTTCGGCTGACCCAGGACCATCTCGCCTTCAGGAAACAACTCAAGACCTGGCTGTTCGAGCAGTAGCATACCCCCCCCCCCCAAGCGCCTTGAGACCCTCCCGGGTGAGTAGTGCGCTATACAAATGGCATGATTGATTGATTGATTGATTGATTGGTTTGGAGAGGGGGATACTGAGGAGGGCCCAGGACCTCCCACGTATAAAACAGCGCCTGATTCCCGCTCTGCTTTACGCGGATGACGCTGTCATTCTCGCGCGTACTCCGCGCGAGCTACAGAACTCCCTGAATAGATACACGACTTTCATGGGAGGTCTGGACCTACAGGTAAACATCAAGAAAATGTTTGTCATGATAGCAGGTACCAAGAAAAAAGGAGTAAAAGAGATCTATCTCGATAATCAAAAACTCGAGGTTACTCCCCAGTATCCGTACCTTGGTATCATGATAGACGAACGATTGACATGGAAGCCAGCAGTAGAGACAAGATGCCATCTATTCAAAAGATCAATAGCGGCCCTGATGAGTTTCTCTCAGAGATTGGGGAGAAGGGCTCCAGTGGAGTTACTGAAAATCTACAGTGCAAAATGTCAGGCCATCGCTCTTTATGGAGCTGGGGTCTGGGGACACACGGACACCAGCTCCATTCAAGTAGCAGAAAATGCCTTTCTAAGATTTCTCTTGGTTACCCCAAGAGGCACCTCAACCTACGCCTCACATTTGGAACTAGGAATCCCTTACCTGGAAGACTTGATCAAGATCCAACCATTGATGCTGTGGCGGCGCATTTGGACATCCGTGAAAAATGCTTTGTCCCAGTCCATTGTAGCTGATACAATGGCCCTTGACAAGTCTTCTAAGGTAAGATGGCTTTCCTATATTAGAAACTTCTTTAAAGATCTTGGCCTTGAGAAATACTATCTTCACCCAGAGACCATAGTTGACCTTCCGAAGAGATCATTAAAACAACAAGCCCTCTGTCATCTAGAGACTCTGAGATTGGCTTCGGAATCTTTAAAACATGCGGTCATTCATGCGAATATGGTCCAAATAACGCACAGGATTCAGCCTTATCTAACACTACAGGTGACAATATATGATAGAATGCTGTTGACTAGATTTAGGTTGGATACATTTTTTAGACTGGTTGCGTTCCCTATGAAAAATGGATGGGTTTCAAGTTTTCCCCCTTGCCCTTGCGACGAGAAATCAATCCAGACTAACTTACATGTTATCATGTTCTGCAAATTCCACCATGCACATAGGAAAATCTGGCTACTGCCTACATTGAGGAGTTGGGGCCTTAGACAATGCAGGCCTGCATTTCTTAGACTCCAAATGCTTGAATCTGAGTCTGTCTGCTATTTTGTTCTTAACTTTTTAAAATGTATCATGAAGCACAGGAAAAGTCTATAAAAAGTATTATATAACTATATCTTGAGGAAATGAAATGGATTGAAAATTCTCTTTTAAGCAATGTCTTTGTATGAACTTCTTTGAACTTATCTTTTTAAAAATTGTATATTTGTGTAGAAAATGTAAACTGTTCTTTTTTATGTCTCTTTTATGGTTTTACTTTTTGAAAAAGCCGAATAAAGAAGTTTATTTATGTATATTTATGTCCACTCAGTTATCCATTTCCTAAATGCTTTATTCACATAATATTACATTCCCTAATTTAGAAAATTAGTTTAGGGGTACCCTTCTTTGTTACACAAACAACACAAGAGGGGGAACAGGGCTTCTCATTTTGAGTAGCTGGAGCCCCGCAGACTTCATATCGCCCAGCGTTGATCCACCCCTCTCTTGAAAAGACCACCAATCCAACCTTCACCACAACCCACCTCCAGTCCACACTTCACCACAGTTCACAGGTATGTTCACCTATTGCTGAGTCTATCCCACCCTACAGCCCATCCCTGCATATTCCGGCTGGTGCATTTCTCATCTTTCCAATGGGAGGAGGCCAGGCACCTGACTGAAATCAAAGTGATCATCATCTACTCTGAAGCTGGGCTTGGAGGAATTAAATTAATGCAATTAAATAAAGTGCTCAAAGAAAGGATGTTGGTTCGAGGCACCAAACCGAAATGAAAATAATCAGATAATAGCAAACACACACAAGGGAATCTAGAAGTTAAAATTGGTGTGGTCATGTTGTCTGCCCCTCTAAGATGCGTGATCCAGTTGAACCATCCTTTGTACGATGCCTTAGTAGTGTCTTTCCAGTTTGTGAGGACCATTTTCACTGCTGCTGTCAGTAGTAAGTCCAGAAGGTCCCTGTCATCTGCTGACTTCAGTTCAGACAACAGAAATCACCCTGGAAACCAGCCTTCAGAAGGATGTGGGGATCCCTGGACACGTTCCTAGACTCTTTTGAGCCCCCTTGAAAACGTGGTAGGCCGGGGAGACACTTTCTGGCACCCCATGTGAAGCTCCACCCTAGCAAGAATGTAATCGGGCCCTAATGGTCCCATCCAATGTCAGACGTAATGTATAAGCAATTTAAATCTTGAGTGCCTGTCCTCTATCTTTTCTTTCACCCCTTGCTTTCATGCTCCTTTCTTTTTTCCTTTCCTTCTTGACTGTTCAGACAGGTAGGGATTGCACAGAATTATATAGGCATAAGCGAGTGGATGTAAAGATGCAAACCCCGTTACAGAATTACTAATGTGTTCTTGTTTAAAAAATGTAATAAAACATGTTGAAATTACAGATGAACCTTGTAAAAAAAATTGGTGTGGTCATGGAAATGTTTGTGATATACCGCATAGAGGGACAGATATACGACCCTACCAATTTGCTAGTCGTAAATTGTGTCATTTTGCGACTCGCAAATAGGAATGTATAACAGTGTCTCAGACACTGTTTGCAATTCTTAACAGGGTCGCAAATTATCTGCCTTATCAATAATCATGAGGCAGGTGGTATTTGCGACCCCATTAGGAATGGCCAGCACTCCCAGGGAGGGTGGCCTGCTGGGGTCAGCCGACCACCATGTCTGCGACTGCATTTTAAATAAAGCAATGTTTTTTTACATGCCGCCTGTTTTCCTTAAAGGAAAACACAATGCATTTAAAAAAAGAAAAATGGAACGTTACAGTTCCATTTTTTAAGAGTAGGCAGTGGTCTGTGGGACCACTGACTGCTCTTAAAAAATATTTTAACTGCCAGTCACAAAGGAGAAGGGGTCCCCTGGGGACTCTTTGCCGTTTGCAAGTGACTTACCACCCATTGAAAATGGGTGGTAAACTGTGAATGTAACAATCTTACATTTAACTGTGAGTCGCTATTAGGAAGGGCCACCTTTGGAATGCACCTTCCTAATAGCGAGTCGCAAACCCTATTTTACGATTCGGTAATAGGTTACTGACTCGCAAAATAGCGTTTGTAGTTAGGGCAGACCTATTTTGCAGTCGCAAATGGGCTGATTTCCCTTTTGCGAATGCAAAATATGGTCGTACGTCTGGTCCAGAGGCTGGTGTGGCAGGCATTCAGACAAATGTGATCTTATAGTGTACAGAAGCCATGTATTTTAGGCACTGAATGAATGTGGGCTAACATAAGGCACAGAAACCACACAATGACATAACGTAAAATTATGCCCCACCACAGAACGTAAAGAGGGGTCCATGAGTCTCCCATATCTCAAAGATATTCATTGACCTTGAGCAAAATGGGGCTACTGTAGATGATGGGGACACCCTTGAAGGGTTTCGCCCACCTCCTTTTGTGCCGCAGAAGCTCGGGGGCTTCCATTACGTCCCTGTGACCACAGCATTTGTGCAGCAAAGTGAAGCTGGTCTAACATCACACACACTGTCCGGAGCACTACTGAAGTGAACTGGTTATTACGTACTGCACACAAAGGCTGATGCTTTGATACACTCGCATTGATATGGTCCTGCATGAATGAGTATAGAACGTGGAAATTGGGCTACATGCACAGCGTTAGTTCAAAGAGTGCAGAGTGAGTAGTAGCTTCTTTTCGCAATGAAAATTCTGTAAAATGTGTTTACATTTGTCATTCCTGTGGTTTGTACCGCACACTACCAACTGATGGCCACTGAATTATTATGTGTTCGGGGTTGTGCATTAAACAGTTTACAAAACCACCTCCTCCATGTGCTGAGCTGCCATCCCTTTGTGCCAAGGTGCCCCATCCCTGCATCTAACTAGTGCCAGGCTGATCTCTGCTCCACCCTCTGACTCTCATGGTGCCAAACAATTTCTTTGTGTGCTAAACTGCCACAATCTCAACCTAAGGATTTGGTTATCTGTGTGCATATAAAGAGCTTGACGCATGCCACAGACCAGGGCGTAGCTCCCATTAGTGCAGCAGGTGCAATGACACTTGGCCCAGAGGCCTGGGGGACCCACTGAACCTTGATCATTGCTGTACTTCACAGTTCAAACAGCCATGGGGTTGCTTTCTTTCCTTGCACTAGGGTCTTTTACACACTGGCCATGCCACTAGCCGCAGGCCTTATATCACTTGCTCTTTATAGGGTCCAGTCCAGAGGCCTCCAACCTTTCCACTAATAGGAACTGCTTATGCTCAATGAAAATCATCCTGAGCTCCTAATGTTATTAGTGTTGTAAAAGTGATCACATGAAATCAGTGGACATCCAATGCACGATTACGACCAGTGATCACCTCAGTTCATCAGATATGGTTGCCAGCAGTAATGTAGAAAAGGCTTTGTCAATATGGAATACACATGGGTAATACATAACAGCCGTAGCTGCAATGCTACACATGGGTAATACATGCCAGCCATAGCTTCAATGCCCATGGCACCAAGGTAATAATATTAGCAATGTCTCCCCAGCACCACATGATTTATCACAAAAATATCAGCTTTCAATATATTTCAGAAATTCAACCATTTTCCTCCAAACATCAGCATATGAGTTCTGAAAACACACATTTTCATTTGGAATACATGCATATATCTTGGCACACCTATATTAATGCGACTAAGTAAAAGCCTTACATTTAGTAGGCTGGGCTGCACACAGGAGAGATACTTACACATACCTTGGGAGCTACCAGTAGATCATGAGATACTCATTGGAGAAGCCTGCTCCAGTCCCAAGAAGAGAACTCAGAAGGCTGATTGTCTGCTGCTTTGATCTGTGTGTAACTTGCAGGTGGTGGGCTAATGCACCTTCTGAAAAAGGTGTGTGGGTTTGTGTGTGTGCCGTCGGTTTAAATTATATTGTTCTGAGGGACATTTGTATGTAAGCAGCACCATTTCAAATTGAAGGTGCTGAATATTAGGCAATATTTGCCTGGAATGCCCAGGTGGAACCAGATTACAAAAGCAGGGCACAGTTTGGACTGTAATTCCAGTCAGTCTGGCAATGTGGCACAGCTAGATGGCCAACTTGAAGGGCTAGTATGTGGGCTCTGATTTTTAGTCCTTTAGACGATTGAGGGATCTTAAAAAGACCACCTGCTCGCTCTTTCGACCTGGTCAATCTGACAGTGCCAGACCGCCCAAAATTCCAGTCCAAGACTTCCAGAAAGCAAGAGGCAGAGGAGCAAGGTTTTGGGACAATACTAGAGTCAAGTTAGTTTTTATATTATAGATTAATTTTCATTACAGATACCTATAATTTCAGGAAGAGGAGACAGCAATTTGACTGCCTTTGCTCATTTTTTTGCTAACGTGCTGAAATTAGGATTAGACCCCAGGTATGCAGATTCTAAGAGTAATATGTTTCTCACATTGGTAAACAGGACAAAGGAATTTATGGGGAACAGGTTACCTGTTCCACCGAGCCCCACTCATTTGATCTAGAGATCACACTATGAATGCAGTGCTGGGAAGTAGCTATCTCACTAGGATTGGAACCAATTAGCAGTAGATAACACATATATCACTAAGATTAGGTTCGGTGGCCTGCAGACTGCATGTAGATCTCCACAGTAAGCACAGTAATATGCTGAGGGACCTCCTTTGAAGTGTAGCCTATTGGCTGCTGTCTTTTCCCATAGATCTTCTTTACAAATCTTTCTCTTCAGTTTATTTGCATCTGTGACTCCCAGATTTATTTTTCTGTAGATACATTCTCTTACCAGTCTCTTCTTTTCAGCCCTCTTCTTGTACCACTCCTGTTTGCCATCTTTTTCTATTTCTACTGTTTCTGCTCGTCTCTTTTATGTGACGGCTCTTGTGCTCTTGTGCCTATGAAGTTACAAATTTACTTCCCTATCAAAGTCAGATGGTTGTCATTGTTTGGTTGTGGTGGAGTGAAAGGGATGAATGGCTATTAACACTGTTTAGTATTGCCTACCTTTTTGTGGCCAATGTAATTATATTATCACATGGGGAGAAAGATATATGAGGTCCCTCCATTTTCATCGACATGGTCTGTGTGATGTAGGCAGAAAAGAAGTGTTATCCCTAATTAAATCTGACTTTTTCTCAAAATTGCCATTTCTGACGAATTGTACTGGCTGACCAGTCACCACCAGCATGTTATATTCCAGATGACTGAGAAAACTCTGGGATAAAGGTTGATTTGCTTGAATGTGACATGTCCATAGTTACAGTAGTCAAATGCCTGTCAATATAGCGTTTCTTAGACGTTTTCTGAACCATAAGAGCTTGGGTTCTCCTCTCCAATATGGGTCTAGGATATTTCAAAGTTTTGGCTACTGAAATCCGAGTGATTTGTGTCCATTGTTTTGGCATTTTAAATCTGGATTGAGTGATTTCAGGAATAATTGATCTTGGATTGTGCATACTATGATAGAAGACTTAAGGCACAGAGGGCTCTTACATGGCGCAAACGATCTTGAAAATGACTCATGCCTCTACTGGAAGCCTGTAGCAAGATGGCTGGGCAGTCATTACATGATCCTGATTTTTAAGGTTAATGCTAAAACTTTCTGCTTGCTTCTTGAGTGGTCTATCAGGTTCATCACCAGTCATCTAATCTACGCTATTTAATACCAAGGTGAAACAGCATGACCATACATACACATTACTGTGAATATGTGATGCATCTCCCCCTGAAGAAAAAACAAAGTAATCCCCCACAAAAAGTCTAATGCTTGGAGTATTATACTCCAATGGTGTGCACCTCCACTGCTCCAGCTGTCTCCAGAGAGCAGTCTCCAAGACCAGAAATACATTTGTAGCAACTGTGAATTGCACCACCAAATTCAGGTTTTATAAATAATTGGGTCCATCCAGTGTTATTAATGTTAAATTCCGTTATTATTCTCTCGTGATAAAGAACAGCCAAGCAGCCAACACGTTTCGACCAGCTTCAGTGGACTTCATCAGGGCTCAATTTTAACATTCAAAATCCTATCTCTGTAAGGAATTGCAATCACTCTGTTATCCAGTATGTTTTCCCGCATTTGAACTATACCCTCCTGTATCCAGGATAGTACATTAGTAATTTGCTTCTGTGCCGTGATAATTTTAAAATGTGGGACGCTAAGGATCCGTGTCTTACCCCATGTGGTTGCATAGGTTATAGGAATGAGAATGCCTTTCTTAGCAAGGATATCTTGAGGCAGGTGTTTTACACCACATAAACTACTTGAGGCTTGAAGGAGATCTCGGTGTCTAAAAGAGCTCCTTCATTTTTCACCCTCACAAGATTGTTTCAGCACAGGACCCACTATTAATGATGCCATGACATATGCAAATTAG
This sequence comes from Lissotriton helveticus, assembly GCF_964261635.1. Classification (NCBI taxonomy): domain Eukaryota; kingdom Metazoa; phylum Chordata; class Amphibia; order Caudata; family Salamandridae; genus Lissotriton; species Lissotriton helveticus. Next base: position 430,980,408 of record NC_136073.1, on the reverse strand, counting down.
AAGGGCTTCGCCTTTAACCTTTCAGCAGAGCTACCAAAGTTCCACGGACAAGCACTGCCCTTATCTTGTAGTTTCTGAGCTTTCCACAGACTATAGAGTTCATAATGCAAAGTAGGGAATGACTTTCTTAGCAAGGATATCTGGAGGCAGGTGTTTTACACCACATAAACTACTTGAGGCTTGAAGGAGATCTCGGTGTCTAAAAGAGCTCCTTCATTTTTCACCCTCACAAGATTGTTTCAGCACAGGACCCACTATTAATGATGCCATGACATATGCAAATTAGAAGGGCTTCGCCTTTAACCTTTCAGCAGAGCTACCAAAGTTCCACGGACAAGCACTGCCCTTATCTTGTAGTTTCTGAGCTTTCCACAGACTATAGAGTTCATAATGCAAAGTAGGGAATGACACTCAGGGGTACCGTTTATGTTATTTCTACACCATGTATGCTGTTTTTAGAGAGTTATTACAGAGTGTCATAAACGATGATTGTGAAGATGTACGATGGAGCTGAGTTCTTAAGGGGTAAAGGGTTTAGTTCAACTTAATATAGGGAACATTGTGGCTTTCTTTTCAAAAGGAAAAAAAGTACATTTTCTGTACTGGTCGAATGGAAATCATTGTGTTTTATTTGGTGATGGGGCAATGAAATGTCACTACTAGTTTGAGAGAGAGAGAAAGTTGTCATTCGGTCTACTCCCGGTATGATCGAGTTTATCGCTAAAAGACACAGCAAGCGAAATTTAAATTGAATTATTGGAGACAACAATGTGTTACTACCATCTTGACCTAAGTGTGGTGTATCGTGAGTCCAACTGAGTTTTAGCCAAATCAGGAGGACGTCTCTGCTGGACGCCCAAAGGCTATAAGTCACTGTACATACCCAGCACCACAGGAACTGAAGAAGGAATAACACTGCCCCCCTTCAGAACAGGGATATCCAAACTTAGTACAGGAAGGGTGGATCTGAGTCAGGTTTTAGAGTACCCAGAGGAGATAAACAAACATAGTTCATCTTAAGGAGTACAATTTAAAGAGCCAGTGGCTAGGGTGAACTTCTGAGATTCCTCCAGCCCAACTTTGGGCACCCCAGTTCTCTAAATTTCACTTGCATTCAAAATACCTGCTATCACTATGCGGTGATTGTGAGTCTTGATCTTTTCACGACTTACTCACTTTGAAGAAGTGTATCACTTCCAACGGTTTCTTGATTTACTTTTAACGATATGGTATGACAGTACCCCACATTAATATTTCAAATGAGAAAAAGGTAACCTTTCTGGCTTTTCGCACGCACTAATATTTTTGACATATTAGCTGTGTGTTGGATGTGCAAAAACATGTTAAATGCAATTGTTTTCCGCCAAGACCAGTAAAAAGTTTTCGCCGCAAATGCTCAGCTCTTGTACATTTAATTATGTTTCACTCAGGTCTTAAAAATAACTCTCTGTAGGGCCGATCCACACGAGGATACAATTACCAAAAAAAGCAAGGATCAAGAAAGGTACTACTAATAAATTTGCATGTCCTAATTGAATTTGCATTCAGATGGAATAGTTAATTATTACTTGGCTTGATACGTAATTAATCTTTGCCAGGAAAATTACTGGCACCATTAATTCATCTCCATCTATACAAATAACCCCATAAAGTACACTTCCTAAATGTTTAATGTGAATTTGCTTTTTTGAACTAATAACTATCATATATACATATATATATATATATATATATATATATATATATATATAGATAGATAGATATATATTGATATATATTGCACTTTTGAACTAATAACTATTATGTATATATCTAATTATCGCTAATTATCTATATCTATATATATATATCTATATATATCTATATATATAGATATAGATAGATAGCGATAATTAGATATATACATAATAGTTATTAGTTCAAAAGTGCAATATATAAATATATATATATATTTATATGTGTGTGTGTGTGTGTGGGTGTGTGTGTCACACAGTGGGAACCCATGTAGCATGGCCCTGTATTGCCGTTGTGGGTGTCTTGTGGTGTCATACATCATCAGGCGAAGGCTAGCTGATTTGTAAATCTATACACTTTTGGGTAAACGTGGAATTGAGCCTCACCCTAAGGCCTACAAGATGAATCTTTTTACATTGTGTGTCATCAGGTATAAATAAACAAAGACTGGGAGGCATTATATATAAGAACTCAGTATAGTTGATGGTATCATCTGTGGTAGCTTCTTTTATTAAGAAATATTCAACAGTAAAGGAACATTCTTCAAGAACCTGGGATTGCTACGAATTTAGGACTGCCAATACGCGTTTAATGTATCGATTCCTCAGGGCAAAGAAAAGTTCTCATTCAATAACCTTCATAGCTCTTATTGAGGTAGTCTCTCTCATTTGTATTTGTATTAGATCCTGAAAGCATTAGCTGTTTTATAAAGAATCCAATTGTTTTTTTCTTATTTAATACATTTTTTATATATTAGCTCATTTTTGTGGATAGGTATCTCGAACCCCTGAATCCGTTGGGTGTACACGTGCCCGATAGACTGTGCCCTACTGAGTACTTATAAAATGCATCCATTGTTGCATGGAAATGTCACCACAGACCTGAGACTGTAATACAGTACCACATTACCCATGTTCTCAATTATGTCTTTTTTTATATTACAGGCTTATTTTCGGACAGTGAGCTACAATATTGTGTTTTTCAGCTGTGAAATGCTTATTCAAAACAGTAATTGAAATTAAACAGAAGTCGTTTTTCCTGTCTGTCGAAAAAGCTGACAAAATGCTCACTTATGTAGTCAAGAATGTAAAATGTTATAACAACATCCTTCATTTAAAAAAAAAAAAACACACGCATTCAGAATGTGGAAAAGAGATGTTTGTTGAAGTTGTTCTCTGCAAGGTGCCCATAACAATGGGACTGATTGTAATTAAAATATTCCGATTTTTTTTATTTCACAACAAAATAATATTGATTAAACAAATCATAATGCTAAGAGTGGATTGGGCCTATCATTATGATGATGAAACCAAATTTCACAGGGACACTTGGAACTATTTTCCATATTTCACAGACATCCGCGAAATATTTTCCATATTTGTCATGGCCACGTGAAATGTGGGGTTATATAGAACGAGAGAGAGAGAGAGAGAGAGAGAGAGAAGAGAGAGAGAGAGAGAGAGAGAGAGAGAGAGAGAGAGTGTTCATTTGGCAATTTTTGGTGGAACATTTACATGACAAAGTGAAGCAAAAAATTAATTGAAGTCTATTCTTCAAGACACGGTAAGGAGATAACATTTAAATAGTTTTGTATGTAAAGTAGTAAGTCAAGCCCTCTGAACTGCATTTATTTAGCTTACTCCCTCAAATCTGTCTCTTCTGAGTTTAAAATGGAGCCATCACCAGTTAGTTAAATTAAGGGAATCTGAAAAGTCAGTAAATTGACGAGCCCTGAAAAGCACAGCTAAAAACGGCTGGTGAGTGTGTAGGGGGCCTCACATAAAGGGGTTTGACTTGTGTTCTCACCCCTGTCCCACTTGGGTCATTGTCCATTGACACCTCTATGGACAGAGTATGCAGTCGGTGGCCGCCCAAGCCCTGGGATGTAAAAATGTCAACTCTATTGTGCATCTGGGCTTGCTTTGAAGTGGTCGCTGTCTTTTGTCTCTGTTTTTCAATCCCTTTATAAAGCTGTCCTCATTGTCCTGAGTGGGATCCCCACAAAAGCTGTCCCTTTAAAAAAAAAAAAAAAAAAAAAAAGGAAGTCAGAGGCGCAGCTAAATGAGGCAAGGGTGGGCTGTTTGCTGTAGGAAGCAAACCACAGCCTCTGGTATTATTCGCTAACAAATATATGGTATTTAAACTGCACACCACACAATATGGTCACCATTAAAATGAACACATATGCATTAGAGACATTTGAAGGCATGGGGAAAGTGGGCAATTGCCCAGGGTCCCTACCTTTCAAGTGCACCCCCACCAACTTGTCTATTTATCTTCTTCCACCTCTCCCTTTCTCTCTGCTTACCTCTACCTCTTTCTGCCAAGTATTATGTTAAGGATTTTTAGGGCAGTAGCCAAAAAAACATTTTCGATTTTTTTGTATGATCCAGTTTTCGAATGTTTAGCCTTTAATTCAGTATTGTTTTGGCATCATGCATCATGCATCATTATGCAAAATTGTTCAGAACAGGGCCCCCCAAAATATGCATTTCCCGGGCCCCAAATATTCCTAAGACAACGCTAAATTATGCATGCATGTTTCATCTTGTTTCCTTCTGTGAACCATCACATATTTTCTTAACAGTGCACACATTTGTGAATGCGATTTTTTTTATTTTTTACTTGAGAACCATTTTATGTCCGCCATCTTTTGCGTCAATTTTGCTATACTGTTTTCACACTGGTTTGCTGGCGAGTTGCAACAAAGGCGGGATAAAGACTTGTTCTTCAGGACAGACCATCGGAATGGGAGGACAGCGATCACATGGCTTTTGTTGTGAATGTTAGGGAACTGAATTAGAATGGGCTCGAGCCGGCCCGGGGCCCTCTTGGGGCTTTAGCAGCGCGCTCATCTGAGAGAGTGGGCCTTTTTGCAGGCCCTCAGATTTATTTTGCCAAAGTTGCAGGGCAATTATGGAAATGCATCCTTTGAAGCCAGGCCGTTTTCACTTTTTTTCTTCCCTCCCTCCCTCCTCCCAGCCCCCCCTCCCCCCCCCGATAAGCCAAAGCTTCTCGTATCCTTCCTTTTATTTATTTGTCTCCAGTTGTAATTATTTTCTTAAATATCCGACCCTTAGTCGGTGCGATTTTAGCGCGTGTGGCATGTGCATTTTATTGAACTGTTGCCACAGAGTTTATATAAAAATATCTTCTGCAAATGTAGCGTTGAAGGGTTTGGGGAGCAGCAGCGTTGAAATGACATGCGACAAGTGTCGCTGTGTATTGTTGTTGGTACGTGACATTTCTCCTCTGAAAACGCGATCCGCGGGGCACTCAGACCGCAAATGACTGTCAGGCACAGAGGACGTTCGCTAACGGATTATCACGGCCGCTTCGGGTCCCCGCCATGCCCGCATTGTTATTGGTTTCAGAAATGTAGGTGCAGTAAGTGTTTTGCTGCCTGAGCCTCTCATCTCGTTAACAAGAGCCCCAGACTCCACAGTACTGCAAACTCTCGGCTCCGTACATTATTTATCAATCTACTTCCGAATCTCGTTGCTGTGTGTGAACTAATAAGACATATTTTTCCTCTTCATTTCAGATACCTTTGTGCCTCATAGCCACTATGGCAATCTTTCGAATCCAAAAGTTTCTGAAAGAGGTGTCCTTTTTCGACACGGTAGCTGATTTGTATTTTTTACTTGATGGATTGTAGCTAGAATGTTGCTTGTTTTTACTGGTCTCCTTTCGGGCAAATGCTTCATTGGCGTTTTCTGGGCTTGTGCTCAAATACGCCGTGTTCCCTTAATCGAAAGGAAATTATTTTGTCAATTCATATTTTATTTTTCTTTAGCTTAACTTGTGTCTGGGTCCTCTCCCCAGTACTTTTGAGAGCTATGGCATTCTTTGTTGCCAGGAAACAGCATGGTGGCAAAACAGCTGTAAGACTTTTCTGTACACTCTAGTTAAAACTATCCCATCAAAGTGATTTGAGCTGCATGTTGTGGTCGTCCATCAAAACCTACATGCAACATGAAAAAAACCAAAGACATTTTTCCTATTTTTTACTTTTCCCAACAGTGACATGTAATCCTGCAAAATGTTCTTGGTCAATTTTTGGCCTACACTCTTTAAGGGAATGTTTGCCACATTTCCTACAGCACATCATGTTCATTTTAGATCTCCATGAACATTTGGTATATAAAATATATCTTTATTTCCATGTTCGCATTACCCCTGGTTTGATTATCACTGGCTTTATTTACTGTCATGGTTGTAATTCATATTTTATTTGACCTATATACTAAATATTTCATTCATACCCCTCATGTGTTTGCCAGAGCAGAAAGCTTATTTGAATTTTTAGGTAGAGGCAGCAAGCTAACAGTTTGTATAACCACATATGTATTCACTGAAAAAATGTTAAAGTGACATTATAGTTAGATTTTCGACGGAGATAAAACTAACATTTAAAAAACAAAAACCACTAACGTATACAACTTATAGTTTACTGAGACTAAATATAACTTGCGCCCCTGTCATGCACTGTTTTCGACCTCACATATTACATCACTCATGACGTGAAATTACATCATTTATACAATCACTGTTTACATCTCAGAGGACATCAACTCATGACTTCACATGTTTTTCACATTGTGTAATTATAAACAATGTTTTTTTGTTGTTAATTTTTATTCAAAATAAAGAACACAGGGATACAAAAGTACAGTCATCAACTTTGGTATAGAGAGAAGTATACAATTATGGGAAGGAACCATTGTAAAATTAGACAGCATCTAATTTAAGGGAGGTACAATACTTTATAACTCTTATATTAAATTCCCTTAACTGTACCCATGAAATAACAGGAATACTTAAGAAAAAACATATACAACATAGTTTGCTTATAGAAGAGATATAACCTGTGTAAATATTGGAGTGAAGAAAATGTTTAAGATAAAAGAATGGTAGTTTTTAAAGAAGAGGAAGAGAAAAAAGAACACGAAGAAAGAAAAATAGAGGGAAAAAGAAGAGAAGAAGAAGGAAGAAGAAGAAAGAGAAGGAAGAAATATGAGATGAAAAATAGAATACAGTAAGGATTAAGATGATGATGATAGAAAAGTAGTGAAAGGTAACCACAATAAATCAGATATAGATCTGTAGATGAAGTGAAAATTGAGGAACAGAAGCAATTCTATGTTCATCACAAATTAAATTCCACCAAAGTAAGAACGATAATTTAGAGTTGTCTTTCCAACAAGTTAATATAACTTTAAACGCAACAGAAAGAAATAGATCAAATAAAAGAGATTTAGAAGTAATTTGATCAAAATCTGGTGACATAGTACCTAGAAAAATATTGTGCACATTAAATGGAACCTGGCATGAAAAAATCAAGATACATTTTGACCACATAGCTTTCCAAAAATCATGCACCTTAGGACAATAAAACAATACGTGCAGTAAAGATCCTTCACCAGTAAGACATGACCAACCAGATGGTGGGGCAGAATGATTGAATTTATGTAACAGAATGGGAGTAATAAGAACTCTATTATAAATAAAATATAAGGATTGTGTGATATTTGCAGCTTTAGAGGTCCTGAGAAGTTTTTGCCAAAACTTATCCCATTGAGAAACATATAATGTCTGTGATAAATCTTGTTCCCAATCAAGTTCAACGCTTAATTTGCTATGTGTGCTAATCAGTGTAGATCAAATTGTGTATATAAAGGAAGCACTAGGTATAGTATCAGAAGGGATTTGATGTAAGGAGGTATCAGGTATGAAGGAAGTAGGAATTGTGTGAGTAAGAAAACTCTGTACACGTTCTTGTAAGATGGGAGTTAAAGTGTTATATTGCTGGATACAGGAATCAGGTAGGTGAAAGGACTCTTGTAGTTGATTGAAGGTTGGAACAGTATTATTGACAATCATTTGATGGACATAAAAATACCCTTTTCTTTCCATTGTTTGTAATAGAAAGACTTGTGTCGAAATGTTTTAAAGAAAAGATTATGCAACAGGTATTGAGAATGTTTCAGAATTGGGTATTTAGAAATAAAAGTACAGTTAGTCATGTATGCAATATCTTGTACAGAGAAATCATTTAGTAATGAACATTCAACTTTAATCCATGAAGGTTTAGGTAAATCTTGATAATCTTTTGATAAGGCATAAATTTGACGAAGTCGAAAGGCAGTATGATACAATTGGAAGTCAGGAAATCTTACACCCCCCTCGCATTTGGGACGAATCAGTTTGGATAGAGCATTACGTGCATGTTTATTATTCCAAAGAAATTTAATACATAACAAATTAATCTGAGTAAAATAATATTTAGGGATTTTAAATGGCAACATCGATATTAAAAACAATATCTGAGGAATAATCATCATTTTAATTGTATCAAGTCTGCCCCATCCTGTAAAAAATAAAGGCTACCAAAGAGTTAATAAATTGGTAAGTTTAAGTTTTAAGGCAGTGAAATTATGGAGTAATGTATCACGGATGTTAGATGAGAACCAAGTACCGAGATATTTAAGTTTTTGAGGACAGCAAGCAAAATTGGTCGAGTCAAACATATGTTTGTAACATGAAGGGTTTAAGGGAAGAATCTCAGTCTTAGAGTAATTTAATTTATAACCTGAAACACTAGAGAAAGCAGAAATCTCTTGTAGAAAGGGGGGCAAGGAAGACTCAGGATTAGACATATAAATAAGGACATCATCAGCGTAGGCAGATAGTTTAATTTGATGGAATTTCATTTTAAAACTAGTTATGAGAGGATTACTTCTAATACACTGTAAAAAAGGTTCTAAGCATAACAAAAAAAGTTATGGGGAAAGAGGACAACCCTGACGAGTACCTCTTAGAAGGTTAAAATATGGGGATAAAAGACCATTAACAAAAACACAAGCTTTTGGATTTGCATATAACAATTTAACATATGGAATAAACTTTGGGCCAACACCACACCAATTTAATTTGTGAATCATGAAATCCCAGTTAGCACGATCGAAGGCTTTCTCTGCAGATAATGCAGCTAGTGGAGAGGGATGTTTTTTACTAAGAGCCAGAATATTGGAAAACATTCTAGCATTATCAGAAGCCAGGCGCCCTTTAACGAAACCAGCTTGATCTGGATTAATAATCATGGGAATAATTTTCTCTGGACGAGATGATAAGATTTTTGCAAACATTTTACAATCATAATTGATTAGTGAGATAGGACAAATATTTTTGCAAAAGGAGGGATCTTTGTCTGGTTTTGGGATTACACTAATGAGGGCTTCCAAAAAAGAGCCACAGCCCTTAGAATCAACACCCGGCGCATGCTCCGGAAAATTTTCAGATGATCCCCACCGAAACCAGAAAGACCGTCACCCTGGCCCTCGTCACCAGCCGACTGGACTACGGAAACGCCCTATACGCAGGAACCACCGCCAAACTTCAGAAACGACTTCAACGCATACAGAACGCCTCCGCACGACTCATCCTCGACATCCCTCGCCACAGCCGCATATCCGCCCACCTGAGAAACCTGCACTCGCTCCCTGTCAGCAAGAGGATCAAGTTCAGGCTCCTCACCCACGCACACAAAGCGCTCCACGACATGGGCCCCGAATACCTCAACAACCACCTCTCGTTCTACACTCCCACCCGCCAACTTCACTCCGCCAGCCTCTCCCTCGCCACCGTCCCACGGATTCGCAGTACCACCACCGGAGGAAGATCGTTCTCCTACCTGGCAGCCAAAACATGGAACTCCCTCCCCTCACACCTACGACTGACCCAGGACCATCTAACCTTCAGGAAACACCTCAAGACCTGGCTGTTCGAGCAGTAGCAGCACCTCCCCTCCCTTCAGCGCCTTGAGACCCTCACCGGTGAGTAGCCGCTCTATAAATGGTTTGATTGATATGAAAGAGTTAAAAGTTCTAATAATTTAGGGGCAAAAAAAGGGGAAAAAGCTAGAAATAATTCAACTGAAAATCCAATAGGGCCAGGAGTCGTCGCTTTTCGTAAAGATTTAACAGCATTAGACAATTCTTGAAGAGAAATATCCTCTTCAAGCTGATTAAAAAGATCTGAGTAGGTTTTAGGTTTGGGAATATCTTGGAAAAAAGAGGTAAAATCTTCCTGAGATGGTTTAGTAGTTTTCGTATATAAAAGATTGTAATATGATTGGAATGTATTAATAATCACAGAATCCGATGAGAGGAGTGCCTTGGTTGATTCTGAGTGAATAGAGCCGATAACTTTACGTTCTGATTTGATTTTTAAATAATTTGCTAACATTTTCCCTGTCTTGTTTTTGGCCTCCATGATATTTCGATTTAATATTGAGGAAAATGTTACAAGCATCTGTAATGACTATTTTATTCAGGGTGGATTTAGCTTTAATCAGTTCTTGCAGAGACGACAGGGATTAAGAAGAGTAGTAAGTATGTTCTAATGTCTTGAGGTGATTTAATGTTTCTTTATATTTATAATTTATTCTTTTTTTTTCCTTTGGAGAGTAAGCAATAGTAAAAGCTCTAAAGGAAGCTTTAAAAGCATCCCAATTATAGTGTACTGATGTATCTATAGATTTATTAAGGACAAAAAATTCCTTAATAAAGGCTGTGGCTTCTGACAGAAACGTACGATCTGTTAAGAGAGAATTATTGAAGCGCCACGGACCCTGTTTACATGTGGTGATGGATAAATCAATATGTATGTATGTGTCTTGTATGTATGTGTCTTGTAAAGCGCACTGCTGCCCTGAGGCGTCGTGGCGCTGTAGACCGCTGGGGAACCCGTCCTGGCTATCCCTGTGAGATGGTCCCAACTGGGTATCTCCAAGGTGAAACCAGGCATCCCCGGCGAATGTGGGGGGCCGTTGTAGAGATGAGGCAAGCTAATGCCCAGAGTTGCCGAGTGTGATCCCTGGTTAGAGTAGGCACCGAGGCGAGAATTATCGTGTCCGCTGACCCTGGTCCACGCCCCTGACACGTCGGGAATTGAACCCTGGTCCTGGGCCGTTCTCTGCTTCCGGGTCTGCCGCCTCTAACCAGTGAGCCAGATGTCCAATAGATGTTGACACAGGAGCATGGTCAGAAATAAAAATAGACCCAATTTCAGATTTTAGAAGACAAAGTAACAGTGATTTGGAAATTAAAATATAATCAATATGAGATCTAGTATGATGTACAGGAGAATAGAAAGTACATTTTGTGGTATCTGGATTACATGTCTTCCACGTATCAAACATTGGACGAGAGGCAATGGTCAATTGAAATGATTTGTGGGATTTATCTGGTTTAAATTTACATTTAGAGTATCTGTCAGAGAACGGGTCCAATCGGTTATTAAAATCACCACCAACCACAATGTTTGACTTAGAAATTGATAACAGTTTCAATTTTATAGTTAGCCAAAATTCTAGATCAGGATTTACAGGGCCATAAATATTAAAGAAGGTGATTCGTTTTTTATTAATAATAACATCAACCATTACCCAACGACCTGAGGTATCACAATCTGATGACAAAATCTGTGCATTAGTAGACTTATGAAATAATATAGCAACACCACCATGGCGATCAATAGCAGGAGAGAAAACAATTTTGATTGACCCAATGACGTTTGAGTTTAAGAGACTCTTTTTCGTTATAATGGGTTTCCTGCAAGAAAGCAACCTGGGCATTAAGTTTAGCTAAATGAGACAATACCTTTTGACGCTTGACAGGATGACCAAGACCACGAACATTCCACAAGACCACATTAACCTTGACAATGGATTAAGGGGACATGAGGAAATAGGGACACGAAACTGTAAAATGAATAAAAGAGAAAACGAAAAGACATTGTTTAATATGAGAAAGGAAAAACACTTTGGTAAAAGTACAGTACTTATGAAAAAAAACAGGAAAAGGAGTGAGATATACTGTGACGTAGTACTAAAAGAACAACAAGTATCAAAGAACACAATTAAAATCTGGACACAACAAGAAAAGTAGAGAAAAGAGGAAAGAAGGAAAAGAAAAGAAACAGAAGGAAGAAGCAATCAAACAGATCAAGGCGTAACAACCAGATCTGTAAGAAGAAAAGTAATCGAGGGAAAAGGAGCATAGTGACGCAAGATAGTACGGACCTCAGAAACAAGAATAAAGGAGATGAGAGAAAGAGAACCTCATGATTATAAGAAAAAAACAATCATAATCTAAGAAAATTGAATAAACATGAAAAATGAATTTAAAATGTCAATCCTAAAAAACTAGAAAAGTCAGGTATTGGTATCCATTCCTTTGAAGAGAGGTTGTGAAGATAAAGTTAAAGTTTTTCCGGATCATCAAAAGAGCGTGAACGACCATCATGAGTAATCTTGCAGAGACATGGATGGAGCATTCCATATTGAATATTAAGATGTCTCATATGAGGACGCAAAGCGAGGAATTCTTTGTGATGTGCGTTAGTTGTATTGGAGATATCCTGAGAAATGAAGATATTATGTCCAGACCAAATAAGACGACATTTAAGTCTTACAGCCTTCAAAATATGCTTTAGCTCAGTAAAATCCAGAAAAAGCATTATGATGCTGTGTGGTTTTGTAGCATTAGAGTTTAAATGCCCCAAACAATGTGTTCTTTGTATGTTGAGGGGAGTAGCTGAAGGTTGAAGATCCAGGAGCTCTGGAAGGAATTTCTGTAAAAACAATACAATATTTGAACCTTCAATATTTTCCGGAAGACCATACAGGCGTAAGTTGTATCTACAATTACGATATTCAAGGTCTTCTGTGTGAATTTCCAGTTTATGAATTTCCTGTTCTAGTAGTGGAATCTTGGTAGATACATCCTGTAGGTCGCTAACACGTTGTTCCAGTTCTAACACCTTGCCTTCCATAACAATCCATCTCTCCTCAATTTGTTTTAGCTTTTCATTTGTCGCAGACATAAAAGGTTGAAGACCACTGACTTCATCTAAAATAGAGTCCAAAACTGGATTCTGAGATGAATGAATAGGAGAAGGTGGGTCATTTTTATGTCTCTTTGGTTTTGTACCAGATACGGAGGACCTAGTAGAGTGGATATCATTAGCCATTGTAGCGTGTAAAGAACTCACCAAAAGACTGGAGTAAAATTGAGGTATTCACAATAAGTGACGTAGAAAAAACAGGAAATAGTAGGGTTCCAAATTACAATGCAACTGGATGTGAAGACAAGAGTAAAGGAAACCTTCAAAAATGCACAAATATTAAGTACATTTTTAAGTAGAGTTCCTCAGAAAAACACTGTTAGCGAAAAAGGGTGCTTCATTTCCACATTATATTGACAAGCGTATGAGGAAAATCGCGCATAAGATAGAATAGATTGACATTCGTGAAAGAGTCAATTGGTTACTGGAAGCACAAAGCTGAATCCTTCATCACAGCCAAAAAACTGCAGAAAATATACAAAGTAATTGTAGACATTGTGACATTGTTCCAGCAGAAGCGGCATATCAGAATGAAGAGACACGAGCTCAGCGACCAAAAATGGCGGCCGCCCACATCTCCAATATGTAAAATATTGCCGCCAACTGAAAGAAGCTTGAGGAGGGTTCAAAATCAGTCACAATGCGGACTCCAACCACACAACAACATGACCTGCAAGGCGTATTCACCACTCCATAGATTGTGTATGAAAGAAGAGGACAATTAGTGTTGAATTTTGCAAATGAGTGCCTCTCTGATGAAGTGTGACTTTCTGTCAGAGCATGTGGAAACACACGTTATAATAGCTACATTCCTGAATAATGGGCTTTCCCAAGACTTTTATGCCAAAGGGTTAACTCCAAGCAGGATTGCTATATTGTTTGGAAAGTTCTTGATAAAGGTGGCGAAAGTCACAGGCTGAGAGAGAGACGCGGGCGCAGCAATCTAAAAAGGCAGCCGCCCGCGTCTCTGACGAGAGTAAAATTACCGCGATCTGCACCGTTTAAATAGAGGCACGAAGGAAGTCCAAATGCGGTCTACAGACTCACCGCATACTCAGCAAATGATGCCCGTCACTTCGGTCGTGAAGTGACGGAAAAAGAGGCTCTGAAGACACTTCCGAGTCCCGCTGTGGAGCAGAGCTCACGCAGGGTCTGCCATTCCACCTCGGCGTGCAAGCCACGCCCCCATAAACAATGGTTTCTAACCATAACCAGTATATAAGAGGTTAAGTCCACGCAGTGAGATAAAATCCCCTTAACTAGACCATGTGAGTATGACCAGTGTTGTTTTCTTCTGTAACCTGATTCTAGATGTAATGTGTGAGGCAATAAGCAATATTTTCACACATTTAACAACAATCAGCACTATATAGTGATTATGCATAATTGACAGGGTACTCTACTGGCTTTCTTCCTACCTTCTCATCCGTCGTTCTGTCCTGACCAGACGGTGGGGGTAGGTGTTATCGGCTCTGACCGCACGCCGAACGGGCACCTGACCCATACATGCAGGTGCCACAGGGGCAGACTGTGTGGCGCCTTAGGATTTTCATTAGGGTCGCATCAAATTGGCAGGACCTGTTGGCCTGCTCTATTACTGACCTCAAGGAATAAGGTTGTAATACACTTTTACTTTTAGTTTTTCACTGTGTAGTACTGAACACCTGGGTCCTGAAGAATTGCCTTTTGGGCAAGAAACATGTTGACCTGATCAGAGGGTTGTAGGTATCTTGCTTTGAACCTCCTCAGCACATATCTACCCTCCCACTATTTTAATCAAGGGCGTCGGCCACACCAATAAAGTTAATTGTGGACTGACCCACCTTTTTTAACTCACCACTATCTCACGACTACACTTTCACTTGCCCTCTCACCCGCATGCACCATATGGCTGGAACAAAAGATCTCCGATAAAGAGCCCCTTTACGGGTGCCCATCAGACATTGCATCGCCAGTCTGACGAGGAGCAGAACCCATATGATGAAGCATGACATCTAGCTTGCTAGGTGTGTGAGGGTTTTAGTTCCAAAAAGGGAATTCCCCTCCCTTTTTTCTCTTCTTCTACGTTCCACTCACACTTGTCCTCTTCACTCACATCAGGGAACTTTGTACCCCTCTTGTGTTACTAGTCTTCCGGACATGTACACTGGACCCCGTTAAATATCGTCCGCTCTTGGTTCCCCCTTGTTGTTGATAATTGACAGGGTACTCTACTGGCTTTCTTCCTACCTTCTCTCTCTGATTCCAGTCAGTATTTGTGTATTTGAAGACCTCTTTCATCATACAACACCCAGAGGACCCACAGTCTCTTCTTTCTCTTCTTCCCATTACACCCTGCGGAAGTTCTAAAGATCCCTCCATTTCACACAGCTTACATAACTATCATAAACAGATAATGGCCACCAAATGACAACAATGTTTGATGCATTATCCTGACTATCACTCTTCTGTCCACATTCTGGTATTTGTTACCATACACAGGTACGAAAGTCTAAAATCATTTTTTGAGCCAATCATTATAAAAGTCCTCTCAGTACTCCTGCTTGCATTCTAAAAATGGGGGTGAATTGGTGCACTACCAGCTTTAATTATATTTTGAGACCATTTTTATATCTTTTCAATTCTGTTGTTTTACAGTTTAAAATCTGAAAATGGTGTCAAATGTCTACCTATAACAAGAAAAGGACACTGTGCCAGAGGCAAGGGTTCCCAAAAATCACCCATATGCCTTCTAATAAGGAAAGACAAAAAGAAGAGTCTTAGGTAAGGCGGGCCCATCGAACAGGGGAAAGAACATGTCTTGCCCCTTGTTGCCCTCACACTCCCCGAGGGGTGCCATGCTTCATCATCGGGCATTTGCTCCTCGTTGGGCAGGCGCTTCAATTCCCAACGGGTCCCCTGAAGGGTCGCTTTTTCGGAGATCTTTTAACGCATGCCGGATGGTGCATGAGGGTGTGTGGGCTGTGGGTCCTATAAGAGGGTAACAAAGTGCGTGCATAGTGAATTAAGACGACAAGGGGTAACCTATAAACGGTTATATTGATGTAGTAACCCACTTGGCAGAGTAAAATCTCTTAATTAGAGTATAATCCCAAATGGCACATTATGCCTCGGTATCCTAAAAACGATCAACATGTTTGCCGCTAAGGTCATTGGCGCTTCTTCAGGACCAGGATATAAGAATAATAGGGAAGTGCACATGAAAATAAAAAGTAAATACCCCATATACTTGGCAGGGCATTGGCGGATGCCCAGAAGGTAGTTGACTCACCTGGCAAGTATCCGGTGAACCCACTGTGGTGAGACATGCATTGAGGAACAATGGGAGACTTCCACTATGGGCTAAATGAACTCTAATGACCAGAATGCCTTTGAGAACACGCCCACTGTGGCAGAACTCAAATCACGCTGCAAGTTCAGCGTTACATCTCGCCTCCCTGTTTCCACCATTGCCCAGCCAGTGACGAAGGGATTGTATTTCAGAAACATGTATGGCAAAAGAGGCACACAGACGCTGGAACTGCTGAGTGTTTTTACTACAGTCTGCCAATAAAGAAGCTTTCCAATGTGGAGTGTTTGCAGTTGGAAAATATATATATATATATATATATATATATATATATATATATATATATATATATATATATATATATATATATATATTACCTACTGGCGATAGCCAGTAGGTATATATAGTTAGGATTGTTTTCCATAGGGAAATCGCAACATTCTACTGGGAATAACTTTGGCGCCGGTTGAGGAATCTTCCTGAAATTTTCCTTAACTTTGCCTCGCGGCGCTCCGTTCCTTCCCTGAAAGTTTGGGGGGGATTTGTCAAGCGGGGGCCGAGATAAAAGGGGGGTCCCAAAACGTGTTTTCCCCATGTTAATTTCCATAGGGCGGTTGGACTCACTTTTAGCCCGAACGGCTGAATGGTTTTCCACCAAACTTGGCAAAATTGTAGGGACTGGTAGCCCGATGTGCCCTTGCTATGTCTCAAGATATGTGCTCCAGTGGTTTTTACGAAAATTAACTTTGAAGAAATATATATTGGGCTACATTGGGCTATATATATGTTAGAGCCCAAATGTAGCCCAATGTAGCCCAATGTAGCCCAAAGATGGCCACCAGAGACAAAAAAAACAAACGTAGCCCAAATATCAGCCAGATGTAGCCCAACTATAGCCCAATGACAGAATGTCCCAGAGTGTTCTAAAGAACAACTAGAGCGCTAACAGTCTTACTTATGACAAAAGTGTGGCACACCTGAAGTCATATTGATTGGAATAAAGTGTTAACACTTAAAACATTTAATTTGCAAAGGAATAAAATGAGGGGGTTCATTTTGCCATAGAAATTATGATTAGTGCTGAAGAAAGAAAAATTAGGGCACATTTTGAGTGACTTCTCAAATCCTCTTATATTTCATTAAAAAAATTCTGATATGCAGTCTCCCAAGATGGCCACCAGAGACAAAAGAGCCGGTGCTTAAAAACTCTGTTAGCAAAGCAGGCATTTGAGATTTAAAAAACGTTTTAATATATAAAAACGTTATCCGCTAATAGAATTAGCATTTAAAAAACCTTGCGAATTCAATGAAAAAACCATAGGTTTCAGGCCTTATATAGTTAGGAATTAGCATTTAAAAAACCTTGCGAATTCACTGAAAAAAACATAGGTTTCAGGCCTTATATAGTTAGGAATTAGCATTTAAAAAACCTTTGAAATTCACTGAAAAAACCATAGGTTTCAGGCCTTATATAGTTAGGAATTAGCATTTAAAAAAACCTTGCAAATTCACTGAAAAAACCATAGGTTTCAGGCCTTATATAGTTAGGAATTAGCATTTAAAAAACCTTGCAAATTCACTGAAAAAACCACAGGTTTCAGGCCTTATATAGTTAGGAATTAGCATTTAAAAAACCTTAGAAATGCACTGAAAAAACCATAGGTTTCAGGAGTTATATAGTTAGGAATTAGCTTTTAAAAAACCTTTGAAATTCACTCAAAAAACTATAAGTTTTAGTGGTGTTATAGTTAGCTGGACATTTTACTCATACAAAACCATTGAAATTGCTCCTATATAGTTAGTTGTACTAACTATATTTCGCGCACCCGCAATCCACTGCTGATGATGTCACATATTAGATCATTCATGACATGGTCAGTGACATCACTGATGACATCTCAAATGACATCACTGATGACATCACTGATGACATCATCCACGTGACAATCACATACACCTTTTCATACACTATTACAATTTTTCATCACTCTTTGTAAAATACAGAGTATCATATTTAAATCCATTGTCACAGCAATACAAGTATCTAAAAATCCACTCAGTGATTCATAGATGTATACACACATCTAATCACTTACCTATGGATTCACTCATACATGCTGTCAATGAACAATAGAACACTATCAAAAATACCTATACATCTATATCGACATTAAATAACAGCACGCATCCTATTCACATATGAAGTCATCCTACTCACTTATGCAAACAATGGATCATACTTACATATTTACTTAGCAAAACACTTATACAAACACCACTTCTTCTATTCATTTAGATAGTAAGTCATACTTAGTGAATTATAAAATTATTATTACAAGTATACAGTTATCCATACAGTCACTCACACAATCATTGTGTCTTATGTATACTTATTTATATACAACAACTGACACATACACTGCCTTTTATTTTTCTAGTTTGTTGGACCTGTACCATTGAGGAATATATTTGCTCATCACCACACCCATAAAGATATTCACTCACCCAAACAACTGTTAGAACATGTAGTTTTAACTTCATATATCTACTGAATCAACTATTCACACATCTTTGGACAGTCACACCCCCCCCACCGAACCACACACACTTTCACACGCCCATATAAATACTCAGTTAACTAATCAATAACTAATATAGACTTTTACATAGCTAGTAACCAACTGTAGAATCAGTTTACACAACAACTGACAAAGTGATACACATATTTACACAGTTTAGTCACTATCCACTATATTTAGTGAGACATTATAAATTGGTCAAGTAAACAGTCAATTACACTGCTACTAAATCCTCCATCCAAATATGTATTTATATATATCGACTTATTCTTCAATGCAAATTGCTATATATATAATGCACATTTAAATAACGAAGCAAACCACATTCACTGGATGATGTCATCAGTGATGTCATCAGTGATGTCATTTGAGATGTCATCAGTGATGTCACGACCATGTCATGAATGATCTAATATGTGACATCATCAGCAGTGGATTGCGGGTGCGCGAAATATAGTTAGTACAACTAACTATATAGGAGCAATTTCAATGCTTTTGTATGAGTAAAATGTCCAGCTAACTATAACACCACTAAAACTTATAGTTTTTTGAGTGAATTTCAAAGGGTTTTTAAAAGCTAATTCCTAACTATATAACTCCTGAAACCTATGGTTTTTTCAGTGAATATATATATATATATATATATATATATATATATATATATATATATATATATATAGAGAGAGAGAGAGAGATACATAGATATAGATATAGATATAGATATAGATATATTTTACCTACTGGCAGTCACCAGTAGGTAGTTATAGTTAGTGACAAAGTTTTCATAGGAAAATAATTTTTTGTTTTGCCAATAGATTTCCCCCACTTGACAAATCTTCACGAAACTTAAAAAAAAAGTCCCCTTTTTGGTTCAGCTGCTGTGTTGTAAGTTTCGGGGTGATCCTTCAAGTGGGGGCTGAGAAAAAAGGGGGTCCCAAAACACATTTCCCCATTTTATGACTATGTGGATTTTTCAATTTTTGTAAACGACTACAGCCCGAACTGCTGAACAGAATTACACGCAATTTTGTAGAAAGCTAGATCTTGGTCCAGAAAGCATGCTTTTTTGTGATTTGGTGTAAATTAATTCAGTAGTGTCAGAGATATTATAGTTGAAATAATATAGATATCTGGGGATGCGAGTGCTTGTATTGGACTTGTGGATCCTACTAAAATGTGATTTGCTGGGCAAAGCAGCGCTTTACAAAATGATGACGCTCCCCCGGTTTCTATATGTCCTCGAAAACACCCCATTTCTGGTCCCACAGACCTACTTTAAGGCAATAGTGGCTGAAGCCTCCAGTTTATTATGGGGGAACAAACCGGCGCGAATTGCCCAAGACAAGCTGGTGCGTAGTTGGTACGACGGGGGGATAGCTCTTCAGAGTGTACAGATGTATTACTGGGTGGTACACCTCAAAATAATTAACTACTGGCTCCATGCCCCACAGAATGAACCTGCGTACCAAGCGGACAGGCATGAACTCGGGGAGAACGGAATGATGACAGCCTTATACAGCAAGAGTAGACCCCCTTCCCTGATTGGCCCTACCGCACACACGATTCACATATGGTACCAGGCGCAGATTCGCCTACAATGTTTAGGTAATATCACACAAATGATACCACTCTGGGACTCACACAAACTTGGGCGACTTCGGAATAGTAAGGGATTCACAAATTGGGATAACATCGGTATTTCCACAGTGGGTGATCTTTGTAAAAAGGGCAAGATGGTGGAATTTTCCCACTTGGTAACACAATATGACATGGCACAGACAGAAAAGTTTAGATATCTACAAATCCGGCATGCACTTCAGGCAATCCTGGCCCCAGGCACAACTTTGCCAGAGGCCAACCCACTGGAGGATAGACTCCTTACGGAACATATGGTGGAGAGGGCGACATCCTTTACATATCACAAATTAATTAACAACCTGCCAGATCTGACGCCCAAGCTCCGACAAAAATGGTCCCGCGATGTGGGTGACTTTGAGGAGTCAGAATGGCAAGAGGCACTGTCATCGCCACGGGAGATGGCCATACCCGCGCGGCTCAGATTGGTCCAACTTAAAGTATTGCATCGCACCTACTACACCAGAACTACACTCCACGCCATAGGGAAAGCACAACACCAATACTGTCTACGGAAATGTGGGGAGGAGGGCACATTTTTTCACACCTTATGGGAATGTCCCCACGTGGCAGCATACTGGGCCAAGGTGATGCGCACTATCTCACAGACTGTGGAAATTTCCTTATTACCAGAACCAAGACGCTATCTGCTTAATGTGTGGAAGCCCAATGACCTCACCCATCAGGAACAGGACTGGGCGACAATGGGTATGACATTTGCTAACCGCAACATTGCTATGCTGTGGGGGTCGGATGACACACCTACGCTCCGGAAATGGTGTAAAGACATGGATGAGGCAATGATAGCCGAGAAGACAGTTTTTATACATCGGGGTTGTCCCCATAAATGGGAGAAGGTATGGGGAGCATGGAACAAGTTTCGAGGCTATATATGTGATCCACCTGAAATTGAAACGGATGATGTGATTATGTTTCTTGGGGTTTGGAGAGCGAGTCGAAAGTACTGTTTACTATGTAGGAGGATGTGGGTGAGAATGGCGTTGCATTATTCTACAGCTATGCTTGCAGCCAATCATGAATATCTTCTGAATGTACTGTTTGCCCTGATTTTCAATTCAATAAAAAATGTTTTCAAAAATGTGATTTGCTGGCAACACTTCAACCAGGAATTGTTGGCAGCCATCTTTGGACTCGACTTGAGCTGAGTCCCACACAAAAAGTAAAAAATAATGAAAAGGGGGCAGGGTGAGAATACCCTGACACCCCAGTTATGGTGGGGGGGGGGGTCCCACAGGGACCTCGCTGGGGATAGTAAGTATTTCTTTTATTTAATTTTGCTGCGAATTAATGGGTGGACCCATGACAACATTTAAAAAAAAAAAAGACATGCGGGCTACCACACGTCTTTTTAAGAAGGCCCAGGGTAGGCAAACCCCAGGGGCATGAGGCTTATAATGAATGAGGGGGCTCATGGGGCCACCTTTCTAGGCTTTTGCAAAGCCCCAGGGACTGCCACCTCCCGGGTACTGAACAATAGAAATGTAGGAGGGACCACTTGGTCCCCCCAGCCTCAGGGACAGCCACCTCCCCAGAGCAGTAAATCTAATTAGGGGCAGGGGAGTCATGCGGCTCTCCTGGTGCCCTGGGGACGCCACTTCCCCGGGCAGAAATAATATATATATATAATATATATATTTGCGGAGTAGCCATGCAGCTCCCCTGCTGCTCCGGGGACCACCACCACCCTGGGACACATACAGAATAATTATGGGGGCCTGTTGTGGACCCCCGGCGACCACCACCTCACTGGGGTGAAATACTTGAAAGAGGAGAGCCCTGTGGCCCCCCCTCATGGAGCAGTAGATGGCACTGAGGACCATCACCCCATAGGGCCAGCTCCTGAAATGTCCTGGGGTGCCCACCTCTGGGACACAGAGGTTTGTTATGGCTTGGCGGCAAGCCATAGCAAACTCTGCACTACTTCAAGTGAGCGCAAAGCAGAACAGAATTGGTTTTGGACAGAGGGAGCTTCCTCTGTCTAAAAGCAATGCTGGCTCACGCAGGATGCAGGTAGCCAGCAGGGACAGCGGGGGCTTTCAGGCTCCCACCACGGTCCCCAACAAAAATTACTGGGTGCACTGGGTGGGACCAGGGCAGCCAGTATAGGGGCCAGGTCCTGGGGGATGGGTTCCCGGGGGCCCGTTCTAAAAATGCCTGGCCCGACATCTCAAATAACATCACTGATGACATCATCCACATAATCACTGACGCCCCCACTCACACCCCATATAAACTTTCATACACCCACTCCAACTTCCCTACTACTATTCTCAAACCCATTCCTACACCCATACCAGTACTTACACAGCCACGCACAGTTTCATAGATCAACACACACATCCTCTCACTCACCCATACAGCCACTAACATAACCACTCATACACCCATTCAGCCACTCACACACCATCTCACTCACCCATTCAATCACACAGCTACTCACCCATACAGTTACACACACACTCACTCACTTACTCATACAGATACTAACATGTACTCACTCACCTATACAGTCACTGACACATGCACACACTCACCCATACAGTCACTCACGTACCCTATCACTCTTCTGTACTGCCTTGTACATTCTGTTACTCACCCATATACCACTGACACATGCACTCACTCACCAACACAGTCATATACACATTCACTCACCCATACAACCCCTCACACACAGGCTCACTAACCTGTAACACAGCTGTTTGGCACATCTCTGCCTGTGTTTGACCTGCGCCCTCAATTACTTTGCATACCTGCCTGACCGCCTTTGCCATCGCGATCGCCTACTCTGTGCCCCAGTGTTGCTTGCAGTTCGACTGCTTACTGCCATTTTGTTTGTTGTTTGTGCCTCCTTCCACCGATCTACACCCCGCCTCCCTGCTGACCCTCCCTCCCACTGATACTGACCTCGCAGCCCCTCCTCGCTTGCGCTGTGACCGTCCTGCTTTCAGCAGAAACGGCCGCTCCTCACGCAGCTCCCAGCCTCACAGAAGCCTCTCAAAGCGGTATCGTACTACGATAGAGATCGACCTAATTTAATATTCTGTTAATTCCAGCTCCTTTGCAGCCAGAGCGTAGCGCTACAGTGCCCCACCCGCCGAGCAGCTCTGTTTACTTTTTGCAGACTCATTACGACTGACGAGTGTAGTGCGCTAATTGTACAGCTGTTTGGCACATCTCTGCCTGTGTTTGACCTGCGCCCTCAATTACTTTGCATACCTGCCTGACCGCCTTTGCCATCGCGATCGCCTACTCTGTGCCCCAGTGTTGCTTGCAGTTCGACTGCTTACTGCCATTTTGTTTGTTGTTTGTGCCTCCTTCCACCGATCTACACCCCGCCTCCCTGCTGACCCTCCCTCGCCCCTCCCCTTCCTCTATACACATATGACCAACGCCTTTTTGCGCAGCGTTCACGCGCAGCGATCGCGTCCCGGTCGCGCCGAAGGTGCGCCAAAGGTAAGCCCGTCTACGCCCGTCCGCGCCTGGACCGCGCCCAGCGCCCGACCCCCTGCTCAATGCCGCTCCCAACACCCCAGAGTAACTTATGATGCCGCTACTCTCCTCGCCCTCAACGCCGGTCGCACCCCACTTTGCTGCGAAGCTACCCCAGGACGTACACACGGCCCATTCTCCTGCCTCTCCTGCAAGTTCAACTGCGTCAGGACCCTCACCAAACACACTTCCTACACACACAGCTCCGAACCCAAAGACTTGAAATGCATCCTACTGAACACCCGCTCGGTCCACAGACATGCAACCGAACTCTGGGACCTAATCGACACTGCGTCACCTGACATCGCCTTCCTCACTGAAACATGGATGAATGCATCTTCTGCCCCCGACATCGCCATAGCCATACCGGACACTTACAAGATCATTCGAAAAGATCGCACCAATAAAAAAACTGGAGGAGGCATCGCCATCGTCCATAGAAACACCATCAAAATTACAACCAGCTCGGACGTAAATCTTGCAACCGCCGAACACCTCCACTTTCAGATCCACACCGACCCCAGGACCACACTTAGAGGAACACTCATTTACAGGCCCCCAGGCACCCGATCTCAATTCAGTGACGACATCACGGACTTCGTCAGCCCGCACGCCCTCGCCTCCGAGAACTACATTCTCCTAGGAGACCTCAACTACCACCTTGACAACATTCACGACAACAACACCACCACCCTTCTGGACAACCTGTCCAATCTCGGACTCAAACAACTTGTTGACACCCCCACTCACATAGCCGGACACACGCTCGACCCTATCTTCACTTCCAGCAAGCACATCTCCTTCGATCACACTGCAGCTCTCCACTGGACGGATCATAGCTGTGTTCACTTCAGCTTCAAAACAACCCTGACCCACAACCGTCCACAACCCATTCCCCGAAGAAAATGGAACAAAATCATCACCGAACAACTCCTCACCTCACTCAGCCAAAACACTCCCACCCCGGCAACGGACCCAGACCTAGCGGCCACCAACCTCAGGCAATGGATTACCCACAGTGCGGACGAACTAGCACCCCTGAAAAAACACCAGTCGAAATCATCCAGCAAAAAAGCTCCCTGGTTCAATGATGACCTCAAAAAATCCAAGAAGACATGCCGCACCCTGGAGAAGAATTGGAGAAAAGAACCAACTTCAGACAACATGGACTCCCTCAAGACAGCCACCCGCAAACACCACCAACTGATCCGATCCGCCAAGAAATCGGCACTTAAGAACCGTCTCGACAACAATTCTCATAACAGCAAGGAACTCTTCAATATCGTCAAAGAATTCACCAACCCTCCCGCAGCATCCAACGACATCACTAACTCCCAAGACCTCTGCGATGCGCTATCCTCCTTCTTCTACAACAAAATTGCCGACATCCACAACAGCTTCAAGAATACCCCCAATGACCAACTCACCCCACCCACTTCAGATCCCACCCCTCCAACTAACTACCTCAACTCCTGGAACCCAATCACCATTGAAGACACCATCCGCCTCATGAACTCAATCCACTCTGGCTCACCTTCCGACCCCTGCCCCCACTTCATCTTCAACAAAGCTGACTCCATCATCGCTCCCCAACTCCGCGATGTCATCAACTGCTCCTTCGACTCCGCCACCTTTCCAGAAATATGGAAACACGCCGAACTCAGCGCCCTTCTGAAAAAACCAACAGCAGACCCCTCAGATCTGAAAAACTACCGACCCATTTCCCTACTCCCTTTCCCGGCCAAAGTCATCGAAAAAGCCGTCAATAGCCAACTAGCAGCCTTCCTTGAATGCAACAACTCTCTGGATCCCTCACAGAACGGCTTTCGAGCCAAACACAGCACCGAAACAGCCCTCATTGCGGCGACCAACGACATCCGAGCACTCCTGGACAACGGTGAAACAGTGGCCCTCATTCTACTCGACCTCTCCGCCGCCTTCGACACTGTCTGTCACAACACCCTCATACAACGCCTCAACAACATCGGCATACAAGGAAAAGCCTTGGACTGGATCATCTCGTTCCTAGCCGGGAGAACACAGAGAGTCCGACTCCCCCCATTCTACTCAGAGCCCACCGAAGTCATCTGCGGCGTACCTCAAGGCTCCTCACTCAGTCCCACCCTCTTCAACGTCTACATGAGTCCCCTCGCCTCCATCGCACGCCAACACAACCTCAACATCATCTCCTACGCCGACGACACCCAGCTAATCCTTTCCCTCACCAAAGACCCCAACACCGCCAAAAACAACCTTCACGAAGGTATGAAAGAAGTAGCCGAATGGATGAAACAGAGCCGCTTAAAACTCAACTCAGACAAAACGGAGGTGCTCATCCTAGGATCCTCCCCCTCAGCTTGGGACGACTCCTGGTGGCCTTCCGCTCTGGGTTCTGCGCCCACACCCACAGACCATGCACGTAACCTTGGCTTCATTCTAGACTCCTCCCTCTCAATGTCCAGACAAGTCAACGCCGTATCGTCCTCCTGCTTCAACGTCCTTCGCATTCTCAAAAATATCTTCCGCTGGATCCCCCTCGAAACAAGAAAAACTGTCACCCATGCACTGGTCACGAGTCGACTGGACTTTGGCAACACACTCTACGCCGGAATTACAACAAAATTGCAGAAAAAACTCCAGCGCATCCAAAACGCATCAGCGAGACTCATATTAGACATCCCGCGCCAAGAGCACATCACCGGTCACTTAAAAAACCTCCACTGGCTTCCCGTCAACAAAAGAATTACTTTCCGCCTTCTTACCCACGCACACAAGTCCCTTTATAATCTAGGACCCGAATGCCTCAACACCCGACTGTCCTTCTACTATCCCACCCGCCAACTAAGATCATCCAATCAAGCCCTCGCCGCAGTCCCGCGCATCCGAAAAACCACCATGGGTGGCAGATCCTTCTCCTTCCTGGCTGCCAAGACCTGGAACTCACTCCCCACCCACCTCCGCCTTACTCAGAATCACATCTCCTTCAGAAAAGAATTGAAAACATGGCTAATCGATAAAAAGTAAACCCCTCCCTCCAGCGCATTGAGACCCTCTGGGTGAGTAGTGCGCTTTATAAATACACAAACTTGAACTTGAACTTGAACCCATACAGCCACTGACTCACCCACTCACTCATCCATACAAGCAGTCACCCCCCTTCACCCATCCACACAGACACTCAGACACCTATAGAGATACTCAGACAACTAATCACTCACCCATACAGAAACTCACATACTCACTCACACACCCATACACCCACTTAGAAACCGACTGATAGAGTGATACAGACATTCACGCAACCAGTCACTCACCCATACATTCACTGAGATACCTAATCACTCACTTATACAGTCAGTCAAGCACCCATTGAATCATCCAAACAGACACTCATACACCAACTGATTCACCAATACACCTTGGTATATATTTAATACTCAGAAACTTTTTTAAGACGCTCATAGTTACTGGATTATGTCATCAGTAATGTCATCAGTGGTGTCCCTGACCATGTCATGAGTAATGTAACATGTAAGGCCATAAGCAGTGCATTGCAGGGGCATGAGTTACAGTTAGCTCAGCTAACTATAACTCCTGAATTTCACTGGTTTTGGTGGACCTCATTAGATATCCAAATCTTAAATGAAGCAAGATGGCGGCTGCGTGAGTCGGCCATAGGTGGCGCCCAGTGGTGGCGGTCTCAAAGTGAATTACGGGCGATGCAGTGATAAGAATGCTAAGCCCTTGACAAGTTTTTGGATCCCCCGAACCCACCAGGATCTTACCTTGGGTTGTGGTACTGGTGGAGCGGGCGGAGCGGTTGATTGTCGGCTGTAGGTGTCTGGAGCGTGCGCTGGTTGCTTTGTCTGGATGTTGCGTTACGGATGGTTTGTGGGCCGAGATGGGGCCGAGGGCGGGCACATGAGGGAGAGGTGCTCTCCAGCAGGTGGGCACCCAGCTGTCCTCTAGCATGAGCACGACAGATGCAGAGGCAGCTCCAACGATGGGCAGGTCAGGTGAAAGCAAAAGGTCCGGACTGAGAATCTCCCGGATGGTAAGGGGAGGGGTGTAGTCCCCCAGCCACAGCGGACCAGCACTTGAGTTTTGGATATGATTAGAGGAGCTGGGAACAGCGCTCCTGCACTGGAAACGGAACAGCGAATCCAGATCCTGGGACAAGGTAGCGGCCAGTGCTCTCACCAGACCGGTAAGTCTTTGTTGGTCCCAGGGGGCCCAGTGGAGCTGGAGCTACATGGTAGGCTAGTGACTGGAGAGTCGACAGAAGGGGAGCAAGGGACTCAGGAGGCTTCCATTTTGAGACATTCTAGGCCTACACAACAGACTCTGCAAGAAAAGGGTGGATACTCAGAGCAGAACGTAGTGCTGCAGATAGGAGTGCATAATGAAACTGGGGTGGATGGAGGTTCTACCGGGCAGGAACAATCAGGCAGGCAGGAGTCAGCCCAAAGCTGCCATGTGCAAGTGCAAGACCAATCTGATCTAATCGCGAAGGAGAAGAATCCAGGAGCTAAGAAAAAGGGCTCTAGTAAGGCGCAAACTGTGTTTGTAGTGGGTTATGCAAAGAATCCCTCTAAAATTAATACCCATATCCCAGGAGGTAACGCAAGAACCCTCAAGACCCTACATGTGAGGAGTGAACAGGAAATGGACTCAGAGACCAACAACGTTGATTTCTTCTCATTGTCAGATGTTCCATGTTCAGACGAGGGGTCTGGGACAGGGTTTAATTCTGAGCAGAGCGAGACGGATAGTGTACCCGATACCTGTGGCACAGAGTCAATCGCTACAGCCAGGAAGAATTCAAGAGCGGCAAGGATAGATAAACAAAAGCAGAGGGAATTGAAGTGGGACTACTTTATGGGAGGTCAATTGCTTGGGAGCACCACTAAAACTGTTGGTGACGACCAACCTTCATCACCCCCGGCACTGGAAACCATTTTGCAATGTGTAGTGGCGCATCGAGAGGAAGCCTGACAGAAAAGTAGGCGATCACAGGCAGCAGCGCGTAAACTACAGGGAGCAGTTAGGAAAATAGCTAAAACCCATAATACCATTATTGATCGGATGTCGGATTTGGAGACGAGAACATCCTCCCTGGAAATGGACATTGCAGGCTCTAAGGGTCAGGTGGAAAGCCATGAAAATCAACTAGTAGATATCCTATGGAAACTAGAGGAGAGCGAAAATCGCCAGAGGTGAAATAATTTGCGTTTCCTGGGAATTCCCGAAGGGAAAGAGGGGTCTGACCCACGAATGTTCCTGGTACAACTCTTGCAAAAATCATTTCCTGAATTGGAGGGCTGGGACTGGTCTCATAAAATTCAAAGGGCACATTGAGTCCTGTTTACAATCCGCCAGCCAGTTAGCTCTAACGCCAAGCCCCATGCATTTCTGGTATACTTTGGAAACTTTTTACTTAGAAAAATGGTGTACGGGAAAACCAGACCAGAAGCCAAACGGGCTGCTGAGAGATTCAATTTTTTTACAAGACCGGATTTCTGTCACTATACAGTCGAGCGTCGCTGGTGCTTGCGCTCAATGATCAAACCCTTTCAGGAGAAAGGGGCTCAAGCCTTCCTCCTAAATCCAGCACGGCTGAAAGTCATCTGGAACGAGCATACTAAATTTTTCACTTCAGAAATCAAAGCCAAAGAGTGCCTAAACGCAGGACGAGTCTGATTTCGAGACTCCGAGTCTCTTGACTTTGACTTTGATTCAATGATGACCTGGCGCTGAAAAGTCTTTAGCTAGATCCTGACTCAAATTGATTGTTTGTATCCTTTCACCTTTTTGGAGGTTGGAGGATTCAACTATAATAGACTTTCACAACTGGATTGAATGGCTCTTTTCTTCTCTCTCTTTTCTCTTTCTCTTTTTTCCTCTTTTTCTTTGGTCTTTTCTATTTGGCTCTTTTCTTACATCATCTTACATTCTCTTACATTCTCGCTCTCTCTATTTTTTGGAAGTATCTATGTATCCTATTGGGCGTAACAAGGGTCACCAGAGTGAAAAGGGTGCAAGTTGGGAGGGGGGGCGGCCGAGCACTTTGCCAGTGCCGGTTGTGGTTTCCAGTCTGGCCCTGGTGGACCCATCAGTACTCCGAAATGAATAGGTATAGCACTTTGAGAGAAATGGTATGGGATGCTTTTAAGGCTGGGTTAAGAGGAGAGATCGTTAGTTTTGTAGGTTTCCGTAGGAGGCAGCAGAGGTTAGAAATACAGCAATTAATGGAAGAACTATCTAAATGTGAGGAAGAGCATACAGCAGCAATCACGCAAAAACAAGAGGAGCGAATAACCCAATTAGGACTTGAAGCCTTAAGGATTAAGGTTAAAGGTAAGGGTTTTTTCAGTAATTCCGTGGCCGAAATATATCAAAATTATGCCCGAGATAACTACGAGTAAGGCGAGGCCATGGAAAGACATCTGGCATTACGTCTTACTCAAAGGGCAGCGGCAGATAATATTGCAAGACTCAAAGGGAAGAACAGGATCGTGGCTATGGAACCTCAAGAAGTTCTTGAAATCTTTGCAGATTTCCACAGGGAATCCCACCTCAGTCTTGGTAAGAGACTAATAACGGCCTCTTTTTAAAGAAAGGGAAAATGGCAGATGACCTGTCCTCATATAGACCAATAACCCTGATAAATGCAGATGAAAAGCTATATTCCAAAATTATCGCGTGTAGACTGGCTAGAATTATTACACCTTTGGTAAGTCCGTGGCAGCATGGCTTTATACCATGAAGAGGGACCACAGATCATATTCGCCGGGCAATATCATTGTTTGACATAGCAGAAGCTTCAGGGGAGCAGATGTCCCTTATAGTGCTCGACGCACAAAAAGCGTTCGATCAGATTGAATGGACATATCTTTGGGACATTCTTCATAAATAAGGGTTTGGTCAACGCATATTAACAGCTATAAAAGCCATATCCATTCAAACTTCTGCAAGGATTCAATTGATTTGAAGGGAAACAGAAAAGGCTACCCCTGCTCTCCTATCCTCTTTGCATTATATATTGACCCCTTATAAATGCAATCTTACAAGATCAAGAAATCAGACCATTTGTGGTCAGGGGGTTTAAAACCAAGGTGTTAGCGTATGCTGACGATATAGCTGTCATCACCCCTGACACAATAGGTGCATTAGCAAGGATTGAGGAGCTGGCCCTAGAATTTGGCAGGGACTCTGGGTATGGCTTGAATACAGATAAGAGCAAGCTAGTGTGTACTAAAGACAAAGCCTGTCAGGATCCACGCAAATCTCAGACAGCTACCTACCTTGGGATAGCTATTTCTGCTGAGGTTGACTCCATTTGGGTTATTAATGCGGCACCTCTTATAGAGAAGATAGGAAGAGATCTAAGGAGAATAGATAGGTTAAACCTTTCTATTATAGGAAGAAGCAATGTGATAAAAACAACGATGTTCCCCAAGGTTCTTTACCTACTCCGTTGTATTCCACTGGAACCAGCAAATACTTTTTTACAGACTATAAATGGGATGTTTTCACAATTTATATGGAATTATAGAAAGATCAGGAGATCCATGACATATATGACATCACCGCAAGATAGTGGGGGGTTGGCAGTCCCTAATCTTTTAAAATATTATTGGGCCAT
This sequence comes from Lissotriton helveticus, assembly GCF_964261635.1. Lineage (NCBI taxonomy): Eukaryota > Metazoa > Chordata > Amphibia > Caudata > Salamandridae > Lissotriton > Lissotriton helveticus. The sequence goes on along the minus strand of NC_136073.1, from coordinate 430,949,105 downwards.
AATGTTGCAGCAAACGAGCATATTGTTTAAGTACAAGGTAGAACCAACCCTCTGAGGGCAGGAGGAAACCCCACCATCTATCTTCGAACTGGCCATTGGTGGTGCAGCACCCGGGATCCTTTTGAGACAGCTGGAGGGAAGTTACTTTAAAAAAAACTCGTATTAAGCCTCTTAGAGTGACCTGGAACGTTTGGCACAGAGTGTGCAAACACTTAGAAATCCCAACGGTACAAAGATACATATTTTTGTGGCGTTCATCAAGTTTCTCTGCTCCATTATATGATTTAATGGGAAAGAGATGGGAACAGGCAGGAATCAATAGTATAGGTGACATGCTCGATATGAATGGGGTTATCTCATTCACAGAACTAGTTCTCTTTTAAATATGTCCAAATGAGGGAGACAATCCTACCCTTAGTGCCACAGGTTATAAACAAGGGCAGAATACAGTTGTTAGAGCGCCTGGTTTTTAAACAGTCAACCATTAAGGATATATACTCCATCATGCTTGCGGCCAACGTGGATGACATTCCAAGAATCGAAACTGTATGGGCAGACAAACTGGGGAACTCAGATGTAGACCTAAGCAGATCACTTTGGCTGTCTAAAACGGTGTTTTTATCAGCTAACTTAAAAGCACAACATTTTAAAACAGTTTTCAGTTTATATTTTACACCGGCAAAATTATTTGCCTGGGGGAAACTGGTAAATGACCACTGCCGAAGGTGCGCGAGAGGCCCTGCAGACATTGTGTGCACATGTTCTTTGAATGCGCTAAACGTAATGAATTAAAACAGGGGTTGAATCATTTCTGCTTAAAACTATTTCACGGCCAGTCCCATTATCTTCAACTTTGATGTTATTAGGCTGCGATGAAACTTTACAACTGGAACCAACTCATGTTTTTTTTTGTTTTATGGTAGCTGCAATACTTCGTATGCTGATTACAACAAAATGGAAGGATGTGGATCCCCCTTCCTATCAAGCTTGGTATGCTAAACTGTTTTATGTATTTAATTTTGAGATGGGACTGTATAAATGCAAAGGCCATAGGGCAAAGAAAAGGGGCATACAAGTGTGGAGCCCGCTCATTGAACAATAAAATAGTTTTTGATCCCTGTTTTATATGTATGCTTTACTGGTATGACTACTGCTTGTTTTATGGCTTACTGTATTTTATGTTTTCCTGAGATACAAAAATAAAAAAGAATGAAAAAAAAATGAATTTAACTGGTTTTGTATGAGTGAAACCTAAGTTTAACTACAAAGTCCCTGTAACCTTTGGTTTCTTTCAGTGAATATATACATATTATTTTCCACAGAAAAACACACACACACACACACACACACACACATATATATATATACTTCTAATTTCTACACTTACCCGCCGTGAGGGCAACGGCTGCTGCTGCTTGGACCGGGGAAGCGTCGTGAGGGGAACGGCTGTCTCTCACAACGCCTGCAGCCACGGGGGGTTTGAACTACACCCCCAGGTGCCCCGGCGGCCGAGTCGCGTCCCTGACGCCACCTTTGCGCCCGGAGGCGCCTGATAAGCGAGGAGCGCCGAGCGCTCAGGGGGACTTCTAATTTCTACACTTACCCACCGTGAGGGCAACGGCTGCTGCTGCTTGGACCGGGGAAGCGCCGTGAGGGGAACGGCTGTCTCTCACAACGCCTGCAGCCACCGGGGGGTTTGAACTACACCTCCCAGGTGCCCCGGCAGCCGAGTCGCGTCCCTGACGCCACCTTTGCGCCCGGAGGCGCCTGATAAGCGAGGAGCGCCGAGCGCTCAGGGGGACTTCTAATTTCTACACTTACCTGCCGTGAGGGCAACGGCTGCTGCTGCTTGGACCGGGGAAGCGCAGTGAGGGGAACGGCTGTCTCTCACAACGCCTGCAGCCACCGGGGGGTTTGAACTACACCTCCCAGGTGCCCCGGCGGCCGAGTCGCGTCCCTGACGCCACCTTTGCGCCCGGAGGCGCCTGATAAGCGAGGAGCGCCGAGCGCTCAGGGGGACTTCTATTTTCTACACTTACCCGCCGTCAGGGCAACGGCTGCTGCTGCTTGGACCGGGGAAGCGCCGTGAGGGGAACGGCTGTCTCTCACAACGCCTGCAGCCACCGGGGGGTTTGAACTACACCTCCCAGGTGCCCCGGCGGCCGAGTCGCGTCCCTGACGCCACCTTTGCGCCCGGAGGCGCTTGATAAGCGAGGAACGCCTCTCGTCCCACGAGGACGCGCGCGGGACGTGCCGGGCTAAGCCCGGGCAAAGGGCGGGCCCTCTGTGGCCCTCAGAGGCCTGAGGAGACTGGGCTGGGCCCGGGACCCTACATCTTTTTATCTGGTACATATTCGTGTACTATCCAAGTGAGACTTTATTTTATTTTATCTGGGTGTATTTCATGTGAGTGAGTGAGCAGCAAATAGTGACTTTTATACGACCTGTTATAAGATGTCTAAATCCAAAAATGATAAATCTGTAATAGGCCCCGGGTCCATTGATAATTATATGGTTAAGAAAGTAAATCAGATTAACAACAATAGACTGCATCACTAGGGAAGGGGACTCCGACAATGGAACTGCCAGAGTTGTCTCCACAAAGGATGAACTCAGATGTTGAGGCAAATATGAGTGGAGTCGTCATAGCAGTTCCGCAGACACCCATTACGGTGACTGCTGAGGTACATCTAGAACAACACGCATTGACAAGCGAGGAAACAGGCGATGTTCCTCCGGTAATCAGGCCGATGCGAAACTGCAGGATAACACATCAAAAACGGGGGGGAAAACATAACACTAAAAAAAGGGATGTGGATGGGAAAGATAGTAATAGCCTTGTCTTAAACCCCTTTGTGTTTACAAGAAATAATGATAGAGGTCTTAACTCAAATATCGAACAGTTTGCCTCTCTTATTAAAAATCTAGAGGTTAAATTTGCATCGAGATTAGAGGAGATTATTAAACCACTGACTATTCAGATAGAGACACTGGCCACGGAGGTGGCTAGGTTGGGCGGCCTTGTGTCTGCACACTTGGCTGTACCCACCAGTAATAGAACTGAGGCTGGGGGAAGAGTGCAGAAAGTGGCGAACACTAAAGACCATCAGAACACTCCCAGTACTGTTGCTGTAGTCTCTACTGTGAATGAGGCATTAAGTACACCCGTCGCCCCAGCAGTACCTCCCTTGCTGACACGACCCACTCTAGCCACACACAGTGGACCAGTTCCAAGGCCCCCCAGGAATAACCGATACTTGAACCTACCCCCTGATTGTGCACCGTTTGTGGCGGTATTGACCAATGTCCCAACTTGTGGAACACATCCCGCATCACCATATGATGAATCCCACGCCTCACTGAAAAATAAGACAGTAGCTTGGCTTAATAAAAATTGTGGCTTTCCTACTCACTATTCAGATCAGATAGTGGCAGTAAGGAGGGTGAACTGGGTGGGACCGTCCAAAAAGCTAGAAACTGGGGATTGCATTGTTGTACATTTTAAACATCCACAACATGTGGCAACTGTCCTCTTAAGAGCATCTTCACTAGTATATAATGAGAACAGTATTTGTGTGCGCCCATTGGGGTACTTTTACACGCATCTGTGTAAACCTACCCCCCAACAAAGGATGACTAGGCGGGTATTTGATCCACAGACCCCAGCCATGGACACACAATTTATATATAACATCACTAATCCATGTGGGCCTGTAAACATGAATGAAATCCACAATATGACCACTAGCGCGGGACGATACCATCATGGATATAATGTCAACACACAGAATAGTTATGATGCTTTGTCGGGTCTAGAGATGTGTGATTGACGGGAGGTACCTGCGGCTCAGGGCACTGTGGCTTCAGGAGAACCTATACCCGTAGATAATTTACCGGACATAGCACCTGGTTGTTTTCTTGTTTCATGGAACATTGCGGGTTTGGCTGCCAAAATGGCTGATGAAAACTGGGTTAACTACATCAAACAATTTAATGTCATCTGTCTACAAGAAACCTGGCTGGTGGAGTGTGATTATTTCCTGGAACGGTACAAGGCTTTTTATGTGCCAGCCACTCCATCGGCTAGAGGCAGACCAAAGGGGGGACTTGTGATTTTTGTTTCCATTCTACTCCCTTGTAAAATGCTTAGAATTGAATCTCAGTATACTGTAGTGATGGGCTTGGCTTTATATGGAGAAAACTGTCGGGCTGGTTTGGTGAACTTTTATAATGCAACCAATGTTAGTGCAGGCTCCAATCAAATATCTGTATTAAATGCTTTTATTACTACTTCGATGAAAGATTTTAGTCATAATCTTATGATTATGGGAGATTTTAATGTGCATCCTTGCGGTGATCCTTCGAAGAAATGTTTATCTGACTTATTTTGTAAACGCCTGGGAGGTTTACACATGGAACATACAGTGGATGGGGAATTTTGTAATGACTTAATGAATAACTTTGACCTCTCATCGGCTATGACACTTAGGGACCCGTTAAAATGTTTTGATATTCCTACTTTCAAAGGGCATGGCTGGGGCACTTTCATTGATCATATGCTAGTTTAATTGACGATGCAGACTTTTCTGGATTCGTTCAGTATTGAGCAAAGTGAATATAGTGACCATAATCCTCTTATAATTCGTTTGAAGGGACCCTGGGTCAACAAGGGAAAGCAGAACTACAGCTCAGGTAGGATGTGTACAACAGATGGGAGGCGGCGACTTAAATGGTCACTGGTCACCCCAGATCTTCTCTACAAATACATAGTGGAGAAATGTACTGAAGATATTAAGAATTGTACACATGAGGGGGGAGACCCTAGGCAGGTACTTACTGCATATCAAAATCTGTCGGAGAAGGTGTCAGAAATGATGACGGCCCCCGCAAAGCACCTGGTGAAAGGGGGTCCCAGGTGGTTTAACCACGATTGCTCTAAAGCTGCACGTAATCTCAGAACTGCCCTGTCAGTTACCCCGAGAAATCAGGAGGGTGTAAAAATGTGTCGGAAAGAATTTAAGTCTGTTATTGCTTCCCGTAAAGAGTTTTTAAGAAAAGAGGCATGGGATGAAATACTTGACCCCTCCACCTTAAATTGTAGCACTAAATTCTGGGCGCTAGTTAAAAGACCGTTCCTGGCGGAAGATCCGGGTGATGGAATAGAGTGCTGCATAACAAGGGAGGAGTGGGAATCTCATTTTAAAAGACTGTATTATTCAGTGGACCCTGTAATAGTTGATGTTTTAACTTATGCTAGGGGAAGTATAATTAAATTTGATAAAAGTGAGGTCACGGATGCCATAGAAGGACTTACAGCTAGGAAGGCCCCGGGACCTGATGGAATTCCACCGGATCTTTATAAATCAGACCCTGGCTTTTATTTATTTATTTATTTATTTATTTATGGGCTTATATAGCGCTATGAATAAACTCCCAAGGGAGTATCTCCGCGCTGTAACTGCCGGTACAGAACTGAAAAAGGAGCAGATAGTTAAAATACTGTGAGCAGGAAAACATTAAAATGAACCAAACAGAAACGTTTTTAAATGTTTTCTGAATTGACGGTGGTCATTACATTGCCTTAATGACAACGGAAGCGAGTTCCACAATTTGGGACCCACGACAGATAAGGCTCTACCACCCAACCTGGTTTTAGTGATTTTTGGAACATTTAGTAGCAGTTGGTCGCTGGATCTAAGGGCACGGATGGGAACATAAGGAATAAATTTGTTCGCCAGGTACTCAGGTCCCAATTGGTTGAGGCCCTTGTGGATGGTACAACAAGTCTTAAACTTCACTCGTTGACGTATTGGCAACCAGTGGAGCTTATAAAGTAACGGTCTGGAGGGAGATCTAGGGGGTGCATTTAGCACCAGCCTCGCTGCCGTATTTTGCACCACCTGCAAACGGCCCAAAACCTCCTCACTTGCACCTGCCAGGAGCCCGTTACAATAGTCGAGCCGGCTGATGATCAGAGCCTGAACAAGGGTTTTCCTATGGGAGTCAGGGAGGAAAGGGAAGATTTTACGAAGAAGGCCAATCACATGAAAGCAAGAACCTACAGTGATGTTAACGTTTTGCTTCATGGTTAGCTCTGGTTCCAGTCTGACGCCCAAGTTCTTGACTATTGTTTTTGGCACAGGGACCGGCCCCAAATCAGAGGGCCACCATTCAGGGGACCATTGAATCCTGGCTTCACCAAAGAGCATCACCTCTGTCTTTCCAACATTTTGGGCACCCATCTTGGTAGCGGTATTTAATGCAGCTGCTACAGTGGGTTGTCCCTTGTCCTGGGGTTTATCAACAATTGTCCCTGTGTTTAAGAAAGGAGATAACGGCAGTCCCCTCTGTTATCGCCCGATCTCACTAATAGATTCAATGGTTAAGATCATGGGGAGGATCTTACTGCAACATATATCAAGTTGGACGTCTGACAATAATATTATGTCCATTTCCCAATATGGCTTTTGTAGTGGCCGTTCCACCATAACCCAGTGCCTCAATCTCTTCCTCATATTGAGCAAATATACTGTCGTGCAGAAGGGAGCTGTTCACCTCGCCTTCATGGATCTGTCATCAGCCTTCGACTGTGTTAACAGGGGTAGGCTATGGCAGACCATGCGGGAAAAAGGTGTTGACACAGGGATTGGGGATTTTCTGGTGGACTTGCACAGTAACACCAGTGCAAATGTTAGGTATACAACAAATGGGGAAACCACTGGTAATTTTAACATCAAAAAGGGAGTGCGCCAGGGTTGCATCCTAGCTCCATTTCTTTTTAATTTATATATTAATGATTTAGATGCTGCACTACAGGAGGTATAATCAGATTGCCCTAGAGTCGGTCGGCGGTGTATTCCTGTACTTTTATACGCAGATGATGCGGTTTTAATTTCTAGAACGGAAAAGGGTCTCCAGGCACTTCTGAATGCTTGTAATACTTTTATGATTAACAGAGACCTATTGGTCAACAATTCTAAATCATATATAATGCATGTTGGCCGACAACCGAAAAAGAATTTTATTTTTAAATTAGATGATGTTCTGATCCCCACCACTCAAACATTTTCATATTTAGGTGTCGTATTTGACACAAAGCTCAGCTGGGGCCCTCATTTGGCAAGAAAGAAAGGGGAATTGACAAGAGTAAATGCCTCTATTTTTAATTTTGCCACAAAACTGGGGAAGAAGCCAAATATTGCTATGATGAAACTTTATAGAGCAAAATCAATAGCTACCGCTGTATATGGCAGTGAGTTATGGGGCTATGTAAGAGGTGATCAGTTACAGGTCACTGAAAATAACTTTTTAAAACGTCTCCTGTGTGTCCCAGCCAGCACATCAAATCTAGCGGTACACGAAGAACTGGGGACACAGTACTTATCTGATATATTTGCGCTAAGACCACTGACATGTTGGGTAAAACTGTGGTTAAACCAAGACATTCCGCTTACCCACTTGATTGTGAAAGATCTTGTGTCCCAGGATAACTCAATGTGTGTGCCCTGGCTAAAATACTTGAAATCCTGCTTTCTGAGGCTTGGATGTTTGAATCTGTTTGAAAATCCATGCGGGATTGAAAAGGGAGATGTGGCAGGAATTAAGCGGGTTTTTTATAGGGACAGGATGGCCCAAAGAGAAGGGGAAGAGCTTATGAAACCTAATGTTAGGAAATATGTTATGCTGAAAACCTGTGACACCATGGAACTATACCTAACATGTACCTTCACTTCTCATGAAACATTTTTGCTGACTAGGTTTAGGTTCAATATTTTTCATCATCTTTTAATTAGACCTAAGTCGGATATTTTTAATAAAACTGTTGCTCCCTGTGGCTGCGACGGGAAGTCTCCACAGGATATGCTCCATTTTATATTTTTATGTAGGTTTTATGAATACCCACGTAGATGTTACCTTGTTGCTCTTTTAAAGAAACTAAATTTTAATCAAATAAGACCAGCACTTATGTATTTACAGCTTTTGCATAGGGACAGTGTTCTTCAAGTAATAGAATTTTTTTAATTAACTGTTAAATTAAGAAATTGCCTGGACCAGTGATTCTACACCTTTGATGGATGTTGAGCTCAAGTACTGAAAGAACTTATAACATGTTGTAAACACAGTATTAACTGTATGTTATTGCTGATCTCGCCTACTTACTCATTAATGAATTATGTATATAATGTTTGTCTGTAAATGTGATTTTTAAATATGAAATGTTTAATGTATTTTATATGTGCACGTTTGTGGTTTGAAACAAAACCGAAATAAAGTCTCCATTGATTGATTGATATATATATATATATCTATATATATGTATATATATATATATATATATATATATATATATATATATATTGCAGGCTCACTTTCCGTCAGCTTCCTTCACTCACGACCGGGTGCTTGTAGGCAGGGTGACGGACACCACGCTGGTCTTCCGGACCTTGGCTCAGTTTGTACAAAGTACACAGCACTCTCAGGAATGTGCCCAACAGATCTTTATTGGGCTTTAACACACACTTCTAGACGCGTTTCGGCTACCGCCTTTGTCAATATATATATAATTACCTACTGGCAGTTGCCAGTAGGTAGTTATAGTTAGGACCTAGTTTCCATAGCAAAAGCATTTTTTTTCCTAATAACTTTGGCGCCGGTTGACGAATCTTCGTGAAATTTTCAAAACTAGTGGGGCGTTCCGGTCCGCTCCTATGTTGGAAATTTCAGGATGTTTTGGTAAGCGGGGGCCGAGAAAAAAGGGGGGTCCCAAAACGTGTTTTCTCCATGTTAATTCCCAGAGGAAACTTTAGACACGGCTACAGCCTGAACTGCTGAACAGAATTACACCAAATTTGGCATAAAGGTAACCCTTGCCATCAGAAAGAACTCTTTTTCTAGAATGGTGTAAATCCATTCAGTAGTTGCTGAGAAAATAAAAATATAAAAATATCCATATATAGAGGAACGGAGGATCGCGCACCCTGCCGATCCCTAGCTGTATTCCAATTTGTTGTCAACACTTCAAACCAGGAAGTGTTGGCAGCTATCTCATGCCTCGGTAGAACTGAGGCACAAGAAAACAGAAAAAGAAACGTGCAAAACAAGAAAAGGGGGCAGGGTAGAAACACCCTGACCCCCTAGGTCTGCTCAGGAGGTCCCACGAGGACCCCAAGGGCCATAAAAAGCATTAAAAAAAATAATTTTTAATCGGTAAAATCCGCAGAGGATCCGCGGAACGGGGCCGAGAAAATAAAAAAAACAAAGCGCAGGCTCCCACGCTTCCTTAATATTTAGCCTCATGTGGGCCAGGTCCCGGGGGCTGTGAAAAAAGTGTGGGGGGCCGCAATATCCCCCACACTGCCCCAGGGACTGCCACATCCCCAGGGCTTGATTACATAGTTGGGGGGGCACGCAGCCCCCCTCAGCCCCGGGGCTCACCACCCCCCAGGGCTTTAATTGCTTAATTTGTGGGGGGCACATGGCCCCCCCACTGCCCCGGGGGCCGCCATCCCCGGGGCTTTTTAAAAAAAAATAACACCTGTGTGGGGGCTTAAGCCCCCCACACGCCCCGGGGAACACCACCTCTCCAGAGCACTCAAATGTAAATTTGGGGGTCCGTGGCGGACCACCAGCCCCGGGGACCACCACCTCCCCGGGGCTCTTCATTTAATAGGAGTGATGGCCCTGGGGATCGCCACCCCCCAGGGCAGGCTCTTGCAGTGTCCCGGGGTGCCCACCCCCGGGACACAGCAGTTTGCTATGGCAGGGCGGGAGCCTCGTGGCTCCCGACCTGCCATAGCAAACTTGGTTTGGGTTTTGGAAGAGAGAACAGAATACCTGCTCTCTCTTCCAAAATCCAAACCAGATTGCTTTTCCACATGGGGAGCTGCATATCAGCAGCTCCCCATGTGGAAAAGCAATACCGGCTCCCGCAGGACGCGGGGAGCTGGCAGGGACCATGGGAGAATTGGAGCTCCCCCCACGGTCCCCAACGAGGTGGCCAGGCCCTGGTGGATGGGGTCCCCGGGGCCAGAAGTGGCTATGGAGGGGGTGCACGCGGCCCCCTCCCCAATAATAATAAAAGTTTTTTTTTTTAAATCAGGCAAAGGCCGGCCCCGGAGGATGGAGTCCCGGGAGCCTGAATTGGCCCCAGGAGGGGTGCCCACGTGGCCCCCTTCCCGTTAATATATATATATATTTTATACAACGGGGGTCAGGCCCTGGGGGATGGGGTCCCAAATGCCCAAAAAAAGAAAAAAGAAGGGGGGGTCACACAGCCCCCCTTCCAAAAAAAGATAATGAAAAAAATCTTGGGATTGTGCCGGAGGCGCCACCCCCTCCTAGCAGCATTCTGCAAACGCACGTTGTAAGATAGGAAAGTAATTCCCCTTGAATACTGGGGGTCCCTGGGGGCCAACTAGCCCACCAGGTGTCTCCAGTATGCGCCAGGGAGCTTCGTTGCAGAGAGGTGTTCATTGGCCACGCCCCCTTTTTTACTCCTCTGTGCAACGCAGCTCTGTGGCGCTTACTGGAGGTACCTGGTGGGCTAGTTGGACCGCAGGGACCCTCAGGATTCAAGGGGACTTAATTCCCCTACTTAAAACGCGCCACAGGGCGTATTTGCAAAGTGGTGACGGGAGAGGGCGGGCCTGAGGTGACATGTGTGCAAACACGCTCTGTGGCGTGTTTTAAGTTGAGGAATTAATTCCCCTTCAATCCTGAGGGTCCCTGGGGGACAACTATCTCATCATGTACCTCCAAAAAGCGCCAGAGGCCTGCGTTGTAGAGAAGTGGTCCAGGTCACGCCCCTGTTTACACCTCTCTGCAATGCAGTTCTGTGGTCCTTACTGGAGGTACCTGGTGGACTAGTTGGACTCCAGGGACCCTCAGGATTCATGGGGACTTAATCCCCCAACTTAAAACGCGCCACGGGATGCGTTTGCACAGTGGTGAAGGGAGGGGGCGGGGCCTGAGGTGACATGTGTGCAAACACGCCCTGTGGTGTGTTTTAAGTTGGGGAATTAATTCCACTTCAATCCTGAGGTCCTTTGGAGGCCAACTAGCCCACCAGGTACCTCCAGTAACTGCCAGAGGCCTGCATTGCAGAGAAGTGGTCCAGGTCACCACCTTTTTACACCTCTATGCAACGCAGCTCTGTGGCACTTACTGGAGGTTTTTTCAATGAGCAAGGGACTCATGTCTGAGCATACCCTTCCACACTCATGGTGGCCAAAATAATTACAAAAAGGGGGTGGTGATGGACAGAGTATCTGAGTTAATCAGAACACTCCTACCCAGTCAACAGATCAGGGCTTGATCCATCACCGTTTTTTAGCTCACTGCACCATCCCAGTTCAGAACCTGGCTATATGCAAATTAGTCTGTCCCTGGCCCAGTGCATCATGGGAACAGGGCAGACCAAACTACCAAGCCAATTCTTCACTGGAAAGGAAACAAGCTTCCGGGGACCGGTTTCTGGCATTACAGCCGTCTTCGGCCCGGCCCGCACTTACTGGAGGTACCTGGTAGACTAGTTGGGCTTCAGGGACCCTCAGGATTCAAGGGGACTTAATCCCCCAACTTAAAATGCGCCACAGGGCGCGTTTGCGTAGTGGTGAAGGGAGGGGGCTGGGCCTTTCTGCACCTCTGACTTAGAGGTAGTTATAATCCCCCTTCCCTATTATGTACTATGGCATTACAGAGAAGGTCATGCTAATCACAGAGGTACCCCAAAGCACAGTGTTCTAGCGTATGTAGGTGTTTTCACTGTATTCTAAGTGTCTTTTAGCATAGCACTGGCACTAGGCCTGGTTAGTCGACGTCAGTTACCACCAGTACCAATCTGAAAAAGTTGAGGGCACAGGATGATTTTTCAACAAGGCCTCTTTCTGCTCCTCTGTTTGTTCTTTCTGCACGTCTTGCTTCTTCCTGCACTTTTCTTCATCTTTGAGGACTTCTGTTGCTTCTTTCTGCATTGCTTTTGCTTCTTTCTGTGCATTTTTTTTCTTTCTTCACATGTCCTACCTCTGTAGGCATAGTTAGAAACTAGCAATTAAAAAACCTTAGGAATTCACTTAAAAAAACATAGGTTTCAGGCACATTATAATTCGAAATTAGCATTAAAAAACCTTTGAAATTCACGGAAAAAACCTTATGTTTCAGGCATGTTATAGTTAGAAATTAGCATTTAAAAAACCTAAGAAATTCACGGAAAAAAACCATAGGTTTCAGGGGCATTATAGTTTTATTTTTTTTAAACATATGAAAATAAAATTTTAATTGTGAGAGCAGATGTCCACACTAGGTCATGCTCAGGCACTGTGAGTCTCTATATCATTGCGTTGACACACATTTACAGTTTGAAAAGCATTGTTAAACATGTCCTTGCTCTTCCCTTCATTATTTTCTTTTTTTTTATTCCACAGCATAATCAAAGAACAATACATACAAAAATGCAATTACCTTCTTACTTCATACAGCTACATTCATATAATTCATAAACGGCCCCCATATATCCCTACCAATTTTGCGTTTTTTCACCCCTCTAACAGCATATAAACTGAATTCAAGGTTAATAAACTAAACATTCTGCTCCTCCATGCAAAGAAAGATGGAGGATCAACTTGTAGCCAAGCAGCGACAAAGCACAGTCTTGCTACTGTCATAGCAATAAATATTAGATGACGATGTTTGAAACAAACCCCACCCCTAGTAAATTGCACATCTGACCCCAGCAGCATAGTTGCCGAAGTTATAACAATTGATTTGCCAATCAGATTGCTTAAAAACTTTTCAAGATTAACAATAAAAGTTCTCAGCTTTACACAGCTAAAAAAAATATGTAACATGTCCGCGTCATCAACACTGCAACGAAAACATTTCCCATCATGTCCGGTTTTCCACTTGGCCATATATGCTGGGGTGTAATATAAATTAAAGAGGGTTTTATAACATTGCACCCGCAAATTGGCAGAGATTAAAGATTTTTTTGATAATGTAATCACATATTCTGGCGAAGGAGCCGCAAACCCCAAAATTTCAGACCATTTATTAGCTTTTTTCTGTAAATCATCCTTCCTATATGCCAATAGTAATTGATATACCTCCCCAATTTTAATCTGACATTGTATTGCATTTATAACTGAAATGGGAGCAAATACAATCCTTTGCCGCATTATGAAATCACGCATTTGTAAATATTTAAAGATTTGGTGTTTCGGTAGATTGAACAAGCGGGACAATTCAGCATAAGATATTGCTACCCTGTCTGTTCCTATAAAGTCCCCCAATTGAACAATCCCTTGTGCCCACCATCTTGTCACCAGCACATCCCACAAAATAGAAGGTAATAATGTGGTAGCATTAGTTGGGGTATACCAGGATATTTTCCCCACTTGACATAATTTTCCAACCTTTTTCCAAACATTAAATGCTGATGATAACACCTTAAACCTGGTGGGTTTAAAATAACTCCCATCTACTTCCTTAACCCCTTTGAGGCGGATGACGAGCTCAGCTCGTCATGAGTTACGCCTCTCGTACGCTCATGACGAGCTGAGCTCGTCATGCACCGCTGTTTTTTTTAAAACTCAGCGCAGCGCGGAAATCTGCACCGCACGCATGCGGTTAAATAGAGATTGTCTGACTGCTGGTCCTAGCAACATTTGATACATTGAGGGAGCTTCTGCCTCACTGAGTATATCTTCTCCAGTCAACATTATCCGCATCCTTAACAAAAAGCATGTATAGAAATATAGTACAAAGTCTGGCATTGCTAACCCCCCCCCCCGCTCAACCGGTAAAGTAAGAAATCGCGTGGCCCTTCTTGGCCTCCCTGGGGCCCAAATGAATTTTAAACAAATAGCTTGTAATCGCTGGAGTTGGGGTATGGAGAATTCTAGAGGAATTGCCTTAAATAAATACAGCACCTTTGCTAACACATTCATCTTAACAACATTCGCCCTGCCAATAAGTGTAAGGTGTAATCGTGACCATCTATCTAATGAATTCCTAATGTTGTCCACCAATGCTCCCCAATTGGCACCCAATATTTCCTGCATAGATGATCGGATTTTTATACATAGATATGCCACTTACTTTTCCAATCATGAGTCATTCATTATAATAGAATCCGAGGTTAATATTTGAGTTTTTGTTGTATTCAATTTATACCCCGAAGCTTGGCCAAAAATTGTCCCCAATCGTTTTATCTCCTGTATTGCAAGAGCGGGGTCTGAAGAAGCTATTGCAACGTCATCCGCATAAGCGACTAAAGTATATGGAATGTTCTGTACTACAAATGGTGTGATCCGTGCATTATTGGCCAGTAACTCTACAAATGGATTAATGTAAAGTGCAAATAATAATGGTGAACAGGGGCACCCTTGTCTGGTGCCCCTAGTGATATTAACTGTTTCAGACAATAAGCCCATCGTAGAGATTGTAGCTACTGGTAAGGTATATAATACCTGAATGGCCGTGAGAAAGCGTTGACCAAACCCTAAAAGTCGCATTAATTCCCACAAGTATATCCATTCCACAAGGTCAAACGCTTTCTCCGCGTCCAGTAAAATCAAACCCAGATCACGTTTCTCCACTTGTGCAATATCGAATAGTGTGACTACCTTATTAACATGCGAGGTGGTACTACGACCCGATATAAAACCATGTTGCATTCGTGAAACCAGTGAGGCTATTACTCTGGAAAGACGGGTGGCCAATATTTTTGAGTAGATCTTGCTGTCACAATTCAATAATGAAATTGACCTATATGAGCTGACTAATTCTGGATCTTTGCCTTTTTATTAAACACTACTATAGTGGCTTCAGCCCATGACTTTGGTGCCCATCCTGCTTGTGCAGCCCTAAAAATGTCAAGCATATCCAGTTTAATTGAGGCGAAGAAAGGCTTATAGATCTCCCCATGTAATCTATCTGGCCCAGCAGCTTTTCCTGAGGCTAAGCCCTTAAGTGCTGCCTCCAACTCCTCCATGGAGATTGGTTCTTCCAGTGCTAATATATCCATAGGGTCTAAATGTTTCAGTGTCCCTTCAGTTAACTTAAAAAAATCTCTATAATCTTGCGATTGTGCAGTATATAGGTCAAAATAAAATGTATGAAAGATTGATAAGATCCCTTCGGGTTCTGAACACGTCCCCCCTTCTCTGTCTTTCAAAGCTTTAATCCTGCCCATAGCTTCTTTCCTACGAAGCTTCCAGGCCAAGCATCGACCCACCGATTCCCCATACTAATACAATTGTTTTTTATAAGCCAGATATTTACGTGCCTTTTCTATATTCCAAATCCCTTGAATTCTGGCCCTGGCTTGTTCAGTAGCTTCTTCACACTGTTCAATATTGTTTGCCCCTAATCTAGCACTTTCTACTAATTTTTCCTCAGCCTCTTTCAACTGCTCATATAACACACGCAGCTCAGACTTTTTACTACGATTTTGCCTAAAAACAAAGCTTAAGACTTCTCCCCTAAAACTTGCCTTAAATGAATCCCAGACAATAGAGAAGTGAGTAGAATTCCTATTATTGATAAAAAAATTCACTAAGCCATAGAGTTAACTGTTCTTTGAATCTCTCATTTACACAAAGTTTACGGTCAAATGAAAACGCCCTTATAGATGGGCTTTGACTTTTAACTTTTAATGTCATTAAAATCGGGGAGTGGTCGGAAGTGATCCTCGGTAGAACTTGAACTAAAGCCTCATCTTTCAAAGAGAGAGACAAAAAGAAGTAGTCTAAACGAGCGAATTTCTTGTGGGGATATGAGTAATAAGTAAATCCAGAGATTGCGGGATTCAAATAGCTGCACAAATCAATTAAAGCATGTTCATTAATAAAATTATACAAGGCTTTAAAAACACGAGGTTTCGGTCCTTTATACCTTCGTGGGCCTTCTTGCAATTCTGAGTTCGTTAAATTAATATTCATAGCGCAACTAAGTATAAGTGGTAGATCCGATGACGCTAATTCCAGATTCAACTCCTCCAAAATAGAAGGTTCATCTAAATTGGACCCATATACTGCGCAAATTGTAAACCTAACTTGCCCAGAGAGACATTGTGCAATAGCCCACCTTCCACATTTATCAGCTAGGCATCGTGTCGTTATAACCCTATTCTCTTTGGCTAAAATTTCTACTCCTCTAATCATAGATGATTGGTGAGAGACCACTATTAAGGAATAGCCCAGTTTTTCTAATAACGCCCTTTGTGACCAAGGTACATGTGTCTCCTGGAGACAGACCACATCGGGTTGAATATTACGAAGCTCCGCAGCCACACGATTTCTTTTACTCCAGCTATTAAGACCAGAAACATTCCACGTACATATTTTTACCCCAGCTACAGCCATTCTAAATGAATAAACAATATAAATATAACAACCAGCTCACAATAGTAGTGGCACCATAGACCTAAATATTATATTTGCATTTGCCAGTTTTCAGTTTTATTCATTTTAATCATTTTTTGATTTGTTTTTTGATTAGCTGTGGATTTTCCCTCCTTTTTCCCCAACCCTAGTGACCCATAGCCCTCCCCCCGCCCTACCTGACCAACCCACCCACCCCCCCCCCTCAAACAAGGCTTTAGGACTAATAGTCCTGTAGATGGAGACTAGCGTATACCCCCTTGCTAACTCCCACAGCTCTATCTATAACCCGGAGCACAATGGCATAATAATCCAACAAAGTATTAGAAAATATGATATAACCCAAAAGGGAAAAAAATAAAAAGCAATATACCAATGCACTCCTATACATATATAATCATGTGCAGTACTCTGTTGCAGCTACACCACCTATCCCTTATTAAATAGATTGTAGAAAACTTTTAGCGGAGCCCTCAGTGGAAAAAAAGTGTGTGCCTTCTTTATATACTACTTTCAGCTTTGCCGGGTTCAACAAAAAAGATTGTGCACCTTTGCTTTGAAATTGAGAGATTAGTTCACGCAGCTGCCATCTCAATTCTACAGTGTATCTGCAGAAATCAGGTTGAACAAAAAATTCAAAGTCCCCCCCAGACCTTTTCTTATAGGGTCGGGCCAGTTGAAAGACCTCTTCCCTTGCCAAAAAGCTATTGAGCGAAATTAAGAAAGCCCTGAGTCTTTCCTTCGAAGGATCTGTACTAGGGAGGGTGCGCCTAAAAAAAGGAAACCGGTGTGCCCTTTCGACTTCACGGTACCAATCCCATTTTGAAAGTTCAGGGAAAGCCTTTTTAAAAAGTTCCACAATGAAGCGACGGGGATCTTGACCTTCTTTTCCTTCCGGAATCTGCAAAATGCGCAAATTGTTCCGTCTTGCCCTATTTTCTATATCAGCCAACCTTCAAGCAGAGTCATCCCTCACTGCCTGAAGCGAGGCAGTTGCTGCCTTTAGTTGGAGAAGGTCATCCTCTAATGTAGAGATCCTAGTTTCAACCTCATTGACCCAAGCTACAAAATCCACTTGGGTTTTTGACATTCTCCGTACTGCATTCTGGAGTTTCCTACATATATTCTGTGTTTTTTGATTCTCCTCCCTTGTCTCTGTGCGAAAAGCTAAAATTGACTGATAAATTAGGGAGAGTGAGATATCTTCTTCAGGAAGTATAGATGTTACTGTCCGGGCCCAGACTTCTGTATTTAACCCGCCCTCGATCAGTGTCAAATCCAACTTCCTACGGACGGTGTCAATTTGATCGTTTTGATCAACTAGCTCCTCGAGTAATAGACTACTGTGGTCGCTTCGTTCATTCATGCTCATTTGAGCCGCATACTGGTGTGCCAAATCTTCACATGAGGACATTGATTGCTCCTATAAAGAATAATAGTCCCCGGAGTCTGCATCAAATAATTGAGGCCCAGTCCAGTTACCTGCCATACCACCTACCGCCTCCATATTAAGCAAAGAAGGCTCCACATTATTCTTTTTATCAGTCTCTTGCCCCAGAGATACAAAGGCTGATGTCTCTTCGACAGGAGCATCTAACTCATTTATCGCTTGGTCAGAATTTTGAGCTGCTGCTTGTGTCTTTAAAATAGTTGGACTCTTGACACCTAATAGCGTAGTTCCCAGTGCTTGTGTCTCAATGCCCTCATCTAGGGGTAGCAGAGGTAAGGGCTGGGGGGAAGGCTGCTGCTGCTATTGCTGTTCACCCCGCCGTCTCTCCTTACTAATGGAAAAAATAGCCGGGATAGCAGGGATCTTCTTTACTTCTTGTGCATTTTTCCCTTCTTCAATACTCGCAACAGCTTTTGCCGATTCAACATTTATATTACCAGAAGCTTTCTTTAGCCCGTCCTTGCTCACCTCTAAACTGCCAATCTCCCTGCCAGCACCGGCTCCCCTATTCTCCTCCGCGGCTATCACACCGCCTGTCACTCCCGGGTCCTGAGGAGGAGCAGAGTTCTCCGGGGCACGGGATCTCCCTCGTCCACCTTTTGGCGGCATATTATTCGCTCTCAGACCGTCAGTTAGTGCTCCACTCAGCGGTTGGAACAACGCTCACTCTCTGACTCCCTCCTGTAACTGCGTCCACCTGTGGCTCGTATCAACCGCCTCTAACAATGAGCATTCTCCACCGTCGCTGCCCGGCTCCAGCAAATCGCTGAAAAACTCGTGCCAGATCCTCCGTTGCAAAGCCGAGGTTTTTCTTTTTTTTTCCCCAAAGGCTCGACAAAATTCCAGAAGCTCGATAACTCCAAGAGGGGGAAAAACAAAACACACACTGCTGGACGCTAGGCGCCAGATGCCGTAGAACGCCACACCTCTCAGTCTCCGTCTTACGTTCTTGCAGTTTTAGAGCTCGACTGTAAGCTCCAGGTTACGGTAAGTTTTATAAACCGGTAACTGTTTCACTGTAGAGAATAGCAGCGGAGCCGCAACATTGTATCCACAGTCGCTAATGGGAGCTGCAAGGAACGCCGTCTTACACATCCGCAGTCGAGGGGCGCCATCTTGCCTTCTGACTCCCTTCATTATTTTCAATATTCTTTAGAAGGCTAAAGCTGGATTTAGTCATTGGTGGTTTTTAATCATTCACAAGGTTCCAGAACACTCCACTGAGGTACTCTACAATCAATTGACTAACCCTGTGTCACAATTGGCCCCTCCCCCCTAAAATCCACGTAATTCCCCTATACTCTTGTCATTGCTCCGTTTGACATTTATTGTTCCGCTATCAACTTTCTTCACACGACTCGTACCATAATATGATTTGTGTTCCAAAAGCCTCTCCGCCCAAGGCGTGCGCCATTTTCCCCCACCTCACATCTTGTATTGTTCCCATCCCCACAGTGTGATTCCATTGCAAATGGTATCCACCCTTCAGTGAGGATACCCTCTTCCTTAGCACCTCCACTCACATTACTCTTTTTGGGTCATCTTCTCGAGTTGAACAAGAGGTTTCAGCTGCTCTGCGAAGTTACCCATCTCATCTGAGATGACATCTTGCCCAGCTGGGGCCACTACACTTACTTCCACCAGATAGGAGAGGGACAGTGCCTCAATGCTGTCTGTGCTCCCTGGAACTAGCAAGTGGAAGATCTTGTACACTACAAGCTTCATGCTGCCCCGCTGGAAGATATGCCCCTGGGCCACAAATTCATGATCCAGGTGGAAGCCCATCTCCAGCAATAACTCTGTCAAGTTGTCTGATGTGGCAATGTCCACACAGTTGCGCACCAGTGCATGCCGGCTCTTGTCCCCCATTTCAGGCTGACCCAGATAGCGGAGGTGCCAGGGCATACTGGGTTTATCCATGGAGCGCCTTGCCCGCAGAACTAAAGGACTGCCCTGCCGGCCCTTAATTTCATGGTCTTGAAAAGTTTCAGGCTCCATGTTGTGACAGAGGCCGCGAAGTCGGTGCAGGAGGCTCTCAAGGCTTTGATCCAAGATGCTTCCTTGTAGTAAATATTCTATCATGTTAATGGTACCTCCAGATACTGGCATCACACTTACAGGGGGGGCCTCCATAGTGTATATGCCTTAAGACTAAATTCTGATTCCTTACTAAGTGGTCCTGTTGTCTTTTATGCAGATTTTGCTCGGACGTTTTCGGTGGCAGCCTAGTTACAAACCTTTCTACCAATACACTTCCAGGCGAGGAATAAGGACAGACTAATGAGGAACTCATCCCTCCTTTGGGACACAAGCAGCGTTGATGGTGAATGGTTCTTTTCAGTCCTTTTTGAACAGCTTCCAGTTCAGGGAGCTAGGCTGTGAAGCTCCCCTTCTATGCATGGGCTCCAGTATCTCAATCCACAGCTATGAGGCTTCTTCCTTCAAAGCTGTTTTGGGCAACGCTTTAGCTGTGGGTGAAATAATGACTGCCACTTTTATTAAAACATCTGGGGTCGGTCTCTATGAAAGGTCTATGAAAAGGTGCCAGAGCTTAAAAAAAAAAGTTCTTATGCATTGGTAGTTAGTTCCGTTGCATTCAGTGGTCAGAAACAGAAGTATGACGAGGGAGCTTGAGTATCAGTAATGCTGCTGCAATCTGAACTACCTGCAGTCTGCTGATTAAGTATTTAGGTAAACCTTTTTTTATTTTGTTAATATGAACTGCAAGCACACCATTTTCGTATGCAAACAGTACAAGGGGTCATGCATAGAAATCATCACATACGAAAATTGCAACATGAAGTGAATATTATTGCACAGCAGTAAGGCTCATAGGTACGTGGCCACACAAATTAGAGTAGGCTGTCCAAAAACACACTAGGGCGACAGGAACTCGAATATAAAGGAAAGGTGAAGGCCTAAAGCATCATGTAGTGTCAAATAAAGAGGAAGTTATACATAGAATGACATGCATCGAAAACCTGAAGACAGCAGTGGAGGGACAATGCAAGTATTTAGGTAAATCTTTTTTTTTTAAAGCTTTATTTTTCAGTGTTATACATTCATGATCAAAATATATAGCATATTGCGGCACATAGCATTGGCACCAACAGAAATAAATACATTGTGATATGAGCGACATGTAACAAACCATGACATTAGTGGACAATGGAACGTGGGGGAAAAGCGAAGGCAGAACACAAATTATTCCACAGGGCACTCGCAATACAAGGAACTATCTGCTTCCCTCAGCACCCCCTGATACAAACAGAGATGAAGTATGAGTGACAGCCAATAAAAACATTCGAAACCATGGGTGCTCACTGCTTCCCCATGCTCCTAGCCAACCCCCTCAGGAACGATACTATTAGCAATCTGAGAGTCATATTTAGTGCGTTTGTTGGAGATGTATGTTTTGTACGATCCCCAAATATCCACAGGTCGCGAGGAGCTAGGAACTAATGTGGAGTATTCCTTGCAATTTATATTGCAAAACGCTAAGCTGCGAAGCCATGACTGCAGTGAAGGGACCCTTCTGCTACCCCATAGTAATACCACCTCACGCTTGGCCAACAGAAAACCAAGCACAGCTAATTTCCTGACCTTCTTAGGAAAGTTAACCATATACCCCAACAGTGTAATCTCAGGAGTTGGGATCAGTGTCATGGAGAGTATGTCCCCTAGTGTGACATGCACCTGAGCCCAGAATTGCTGTACTTTAGGACACATCCAGGAGAGATGGGCAAAATCGGCAAATGGAGCTGAGCATTTCTGGAAGTGGTGGGGTCTAGTAGGGTCTATCTAGTGGGACCATGCGGGGGTTTGGTACATTCTACGGAGAAACTTAAAGTGAAGCAGCTTATGCCTGCTATTCAGGGACACCTCCCTAGTTGCCCTGCAGCACTGTTCCCACTGGTCATCAGTAATAGGCCTACCTAAATCAATCTCACAAGCCTTGCGTGTTTTAGCATCAGAGGACGGCCAGGACATCACACATTGTTTGTACAGTTTGGAGATCAAATGTTCGCTTGTGGGACACTCAATAATTAAGGTAAAGGTGGGGCCGGCTCAGGAGCAGCCGGAAATTAAGGGAATGTGGCCCGCAACATGGAATACATACGTTTCAGTACAAAGGTGTCCATAAAAGAGTGTTCACTGAATCGAGCTTCCTCCGATACCGAGAAAACATGATCATCTGGAAACAGGTCACCTATTGTGCGGATTTGAAATTTCTCAAGTGTGCGCTGAATCAAGACCTCACCCATTATGGGGATCAATGAAAGATTTGGTAGAGGCAACGCCGGAGAATACAATTGGACTAGGCCCAACAGTCTTCACAACCTGTCCCATGCCCAGCAAGTGGTGGATACCGTCTGGATGTCCAAGGGTCTCTGGGGATGTCCGTAGGTAGAATGGCACAAAGTTTCTGTGGGAGTACTAGGTCAGCGTCCGGTTTCAAATAGGGGACAGGTGTGTTAGGATCAATTCTATGCAACACCGTAAACAGAGTCCGCAAATTGAGAGATGTGGATCTGTGAGGCACGAAACCTGATTGGGCTGGAGAAATGATGGATTCCATTATTAAAGATAACCGGATTGCTATTACCTTTGCCCTTATTTTATAGTAAAGGTTTCGCAGGGATAACAGCCTATAGGAGCCACAGAGTTTGGGGTCTTTACCCGGTTTGGGGAGAAGGATGATGACCGCTTCCCTGAACGTTGAGGAAGGATACCCACTTCTAGCGCTTCAGCATACACCTCCACCAGTCACAGAAATATTATATCCTTATACGGTTTATAAAAATCCGCAGAGAATCCGTCGAGACCGGGAGCAGAGGAGCCCCGCAACGCCTCAATTGCCTCAAAAATGCTCTCCTGGGATATGGGAATGGACAGGAAATCCTGCATATATTGTTCTAGGTAAACCAGCACGATTTCCGCAATGTATTCCCCTTGCTCTTGAATGTCCCCAGTGTATAATGTTTTATAATAAGAAAGAAACGTGTCGCATATGTCTGGGGTGGAGTGTAACAACGTGTCGTCCGGGCCTATGAGTTTAGTGATGTAGGCTTTATCACATGGGGGCGGAGTGTGTGTGCAAGAATCTTACCGGGTCGTTTGCCCTCCCCATATCGTCTAGCGACATGCTGTTTGTTAAGGAATAATAGCTCTCTTTCTGCGGCCTCTCTAAATTCGAGCAGCAAAGCTAATTGCCAGGCGTCCCCAGCCTCCGATGCAGTTTCCAATAAATCCCGATCTAAAGCAGTGATATCTGTCTCAATGCGGCTTAAAGTGGAACGAAGATCTCTCAGGACCCCTGCATTCTTGGCAATACAGACAGCTCTGATATAGGCCTTAAACCCTTCCCAGAGCACAGCACAGGTGTCCACCGACCCAGTGTTAATTTCGAAGTAATCCTCAATAGCTTCTCCTAGTTCCTCATGAAAAACCTGATCTAGAAGAGCTTTCCCAGGGAAGTGCCACTGTCTCTCATATCCTCCAGGTCTGGGAACGTTAATCTTAAGCATGACCGGAGAGTGGTCTGAAAACGTGTGTGGTAGGGTAACCAACCCACCCGCCCATCGAGCAACCCCCAGGGAAACCAACCAGTAATCTATTCTAGTCCAGGTGTTGTGAAACCCAGAATAATGCGTCTAGGCTGCGAGGTGCGGGTGTTGTTTGTTTTCAATGTCTATTAAAGAGAAGTGCCCACAAATGTCTTGAAGCGCACGGCGCGAGCGGGGTTTAGTGTCAGGTGAGGAGGAAGTGCTATCCCTTGTAGGATCTAACAATAAGTTGAAATCCCCTCCCATTATCAGTAATCATGGGTCCAATGCCAATAGTCGCACCTGTAACTCATGATAGAAGTCAGGGGAATCCACATTAGGACCATAAACACAGACCAGTGAAACCTTATGTCCCATCAATGAGCCAGTCACAATCAACGTCCGGCCCTCCCCATCCCCCACCATCCTCTGTAGAGAGGAAGGAACTCCTCTATGTATAAATATGGCTACCCCCCTTGCATAGCTACTGTAATTGGAAAAATATGGATGGGAACCCCAGCTCGCCACCACAGGAGAATCTTCATATTTGGACAAGTGGGTCTCCTGCATGAAGACGATATCAATATTTTGCCTTGCAATGTAATTGAGAACCTGCCTTCGTTATCGAGTATTGTTCAGACCCCTAACATTCCAGGAAATCATAGAGAGCCCAGAAGGACCGGGCTTCCAGCCTAACTGTACCATTGGAGAGCTATCACAACAAACTCACAGCAAGGCTAATCGAACCAGTGCCATATACCAGTAACCTGCGCAATGTTTGCTAAAGCTCCATGAAAAATAAGCAAGTGTTCCCCCCCACCCACCAACCAGCCTCACACCAACCCCTGTGAGGCAGAACCCAACTCCACTAACCAAATGACGGTGCAATATAAACGACCATATCAATGCAGAAATCAAATTTACACACCATAAACTTGGCATAATTAGTAAAGAAAACGTGGTTTTCACTATGAGGCGCAGCAACGCCACGCCGGTCGGGCATTACTGAATGTTGCTGTAACAATCAGGATAGAATTATACACATATTACAAACACAGCAGCACACAAATGATAAGTGCAATAACTGATCAACCAGTCCCGGGATTAGAGAAGAGCTCTATGCTGGCCTCCGACCCACTTTGAGGAGGGGAGGTGGCACGTGGGGTGGTCGTCACTCTGTTGTGTTTTTTTTTATAAGCTTGACAAAACTCCAGCGCCTCTGCCGGCGACTCAAAGATGCGGAATCTGCCGTCAACATCTACTTTCAACCTCGCCGGGTAAAGCATGCCGTATCTAAGACCCAGGTTTTTCAGGGTGGCCTTGACTCCATTGAATTTGTGTCTCGCCTCTTGAACCATGATAGTGAAGTCAGGGAAAAAGGACAACTTACTCCCCTGCCACTGGACCTCCCCATGGTCTCGAGCATAGCGGAAGGCCACGTCTCTGTCCCTGAAGTGCATGCGTCTGGCAAAAATGGGTCTCGGAGGCTGACCTGGTTTAGGACGAGGGCCCAACGACCTGTGAGCACGCTCCACCACAAAACCCTGAGTGAAAGCCTCCCTACCAAACAACTCCATTAATAGTTGCTCCACGAAAATATCCATGCGACCGGTAGTGGCAGTCACCGGCACGCCAATAAGACGGATGTTGTTCTGTCAACTGGGGGCCTCCAAATCCTCGTTCTTAATCGCCACTTCCTTAAGAATCCTTTCCACCCTCTCCAGCCGTTTCTGCGATTCCGCCGCTCCTTCTTCAATATCTGAGACCCCCGCCTCCACCACATCTAACCGCCGGGCATGCGCCTGAACTTTTGCACCCATGTCAACCAATTTCTTGTCTAGTGCATCGAATCTATCATCCAGCGCCCTGAAACCAGCTCTCATCTCTTTAAGCATAGTAAGGGAGGCAGGGTCGTCTGTATCGTTGGAGCCTTGCGCCCTATCCGCCATGTCAGAAGGGTCGTCTGAGCTGGAGCCAGGGACCTTTTCAAATTGCAGCATGCGCTGCTTAGGATGTTTTCTTCCCATACGTCAGGGAAAGCAATTGTACCCCTAGACGCAATCGGAGCAAAGCTGAGGTCGCAAAGCAGGAAGGCCGGAGGAGAGCAGAGACTTCGTTTGAGATCACCCCAAGAGAAAAGCCTCACAGTGCAGCATCCCAGTGCGCGCCAGCCGAGCAGATCACATGTAGCAACACTGGCCAAGTGGTAGAATGATGGGAATGCCCCCAAAGGCGAGAGTCCAGCAGATCAGGCCAGGCCGCCCACCCAGAGAAGAGCGCGAGGGAGAGCGTATGCTGCTCTGTCCGCAAGTGAAGACACAATGGCAAATATGGAGTGATCAAGGAATCACCAGCAAGCAGCAGGGTCAGAGCGCAAATCTTAGGCCCACTCTCAGTGCGGCATTAGCAGCGTCTCAGTCCCAGAAGAGATCGTATCCTTTATAGCCACCAGCGGATATGGGAAACCCAATCAAGCAGGGTCCGACTGTGCCCAGAAACGCTGCAGGCCCCGGGGAGGCAGCCGTGGTCCACCTCGATAGGCGGCCCTCACCACCTGCAAACTCGTGCCCAGGAGAGGGAGGGAAGCCGGCTCGCCCGATGAGGTCTAGTGCTCACGCGGCCAAAAATAAGGCCCCCTCACTAGCCCGCCTCAACCCCGCCAGGAACACGCACGCTGAGGCCCGGCGCAGAAGTGCCCACGAGGCCTAGAGAGCCCCGCGACCGCCACGCACACGGCAGAACCCAGCACACAGCCGTAGCGGGGAGACGGGGGGAGGGTGGCCAGTCAGGCGGGGTGTGGGGAAGCCAAAACCGGCACCAGGCGCCCACCAGGGCCGTGCTCACCGGATAAATCCAGGGCAGCTCCCCATCCAGTGATTCCGTGGTCTGGAAGGCCACCAGGCCCGCGCCCGAGTCCAACGCGAGTTCTAGGAAAAGCTGCACTGCGAGCCGATCCGGGCATCAAACTGCTCCGCTGGGCCTCCCGGGCAGGATGGAAAGGTGTGTGCTGGTCCAAATAGCTCCTACATCAGGAACCACAGGCTGTATCGGCGCCCGGCTGGCGGAGCTTCAAGCACGGGTGGCCATCTTGGTCGCCTGCGGGGCCACGCCCCCCAGGGGCGTTATAGTTAGTTGGACATTTCACTTGTACAAAACCATAGAAATTCCCCTGTTATAGATAGTTCAGCTAACTATAACTCGTGCGCCCGCAATGCACTGCTGATGATGTTACATATTACATCACTCATGACATGGTCAGTGACATCACTCATGACATCACTGATCACATCTCAAATGACATCACTGATGACATCATCCTTGTGCTAGAGTGGCAGACCTCCTCTCACCCTAATATAACCTTTGATACACACACTCAAAAATAGAAACTAACATTTTCAAAACAATGGACATACCAATACCAGTTACAACCTATTCAGTAATTCCAAGATCTACACACACATCCACTCATTCACCAACAGTCCTATATAGTCACTCATACATGTACTCACTCATCATATGTACTCATATTCCTATACATCCTGTTACACACCACCACTCATCCATAGAGTTACTCACACACATAGTCACAAATGCAAACAAAGTATCAAACATCCATTTACTTACATATACAGTTATACACACCACCACACTTACTTCTACAGAAACTTAAACACACTTACTCTCTTAAACAATCACTTAAAGAAACACATACTTATTTATACAGGAACTCTTCCAATTTCTCACTTTCACATATACTAAATTATATACACCAATACTCACATATACTAGTTTAAAACATATGTAGTTACTCATAAAGATACTATTGAGACACCCATACACACACTCATCCACCCATACAGTCCTGCACACATGCTGTCTTCAACACATACAAACAGTGAGTCACTCATTCATGCATCTATGCACTAAGTAATACCCCCCACCGAACCATACAGACACTCAGACACTCATACTGATACTCAAAAAACCAACTAATAACACGTATATACACTCATGCAGCTACTCACCAACCCATGCAGCCACTTATACACAAAGTGAGAGACTGATACAGATATTTACATATTTAAACATTACTTACTAACCCATGCATTCACTAAGATACACTTAATCAATCAGTTATACAATCAATTTTTCAAAAACAATCATCCATTTAGACACTTTTATACCCATTTATTCATCCATCGACCTTGAGATATACATATATAAAACATATTTAATTTTCAGAAAAACACACATTCACTGGATGATGTCATCAGTGATGTCATTTGAGATGTCATCAGTGATGTCATGAGTGATGTTACTGACCATGTCATGAGTGATGTAATATGTGATGTCATCAGCAATGCATTGCGGACGCACCAGCTATAGTTAGCTGAACTAACTATAACGGGGGAATTTCTATGGTTTTGTATGAGTGAAATGTCCAACTAACTATAACGGCAGTTTTTTAAATGCTAATTTCTAACTATAACGAGCCTGAAACCTATGGTTTTTGCAGTGAATTTATATATATATATGTATATATATATATATATATATATATATATATATATATATATATATATATATATATATATATATATATATACACAGAGGATTTAAGAAACATAGAGAAATCTTGCTATATACCAGTAACGGCCCACTCACTGTAATTCCGAAATTACATTTTATTTATGGATTCTTATGTGCAGGAATCTTTTATTTTGGGATGCTGGGCACATACACTGAAGTGCAGCAAAAAGGTGAACGAGCCCACTCCATGCTCAGGCCCACTCCATGCTCTAAAGCAAGGTAAGTCAGCTCATTGGGAAAAGTGCCATAAAGAGTAAACTGCAATTTCGAAACTTTAACATCCACAAAGTGCCAATTGTTTTGTAATGAACATTAGAGTAAAACCTATCTTTTTATAGCCTTTCTTTTTTAAAATTCTTCCTGTGATTGCCAGGAAATGTCATTCTTAACTATGTAATGACTACAAACAGACTGCTTCAGTGCAATATGCATTATGTTAACATATCAAGATCACACTCCTCGCGTAAATTTGTGGATTTTAGGCTCATTCCTGATTTCACTCCTCCTGTTTCTCAATAAGGTGTCACAAGAGTGATAGGAAAAGGACCAAAGCTGGAAACTAGAAGATTGCTTAGCGCTGAGGTGAAGGAGGCATGACTGCTCGGCCTTCGAGCTGAATGAACCCATAAGGGCTCTTGACACAACCAACTGGATTTAATAATAACAAATGAGCCGCAGTCGCTGCAACTGAGCATGAATAATCAGTGCAGTGCTGTGCACCAAGCAAATTACACCAAAAAAGAAATCGACAGGCTATTACACTGTAATAGAGTCGAGCTGCCATGGCTTCAGCTGAGTGAAGCTTTAGAGCCTCTTAAAAGGGAGGATTTGAGCAGCTTCAACCTGCCGAAAGGTAGGTTGGACTAGTTAAGCAGGGCATTTCTGAACTTACCTGCAGTGGTGGGGAGCCGTGAGGGAAACGGCCAGGGCAATCTCTTCACCATTCCAGCCGTGAGGGGAACGGCAAGCGCAAGGGAGACACAGGGACTCTCCTACATTGCCCAGCAGCCCCGGGACCTGGCGCGCTCGTGACGCTCCCGCTGCGCCTGGAGGCGCCTCAAGACCGCGGAGCGCCGAGCGGGCCTGGGGGGCATTTCTGAACTTACCTGCAGTGGTGGGGAGCCGTGAGGGAAACGGCCAGGGCAATCTCTTCACCATTCCAGCCGTGAGGGGAACGGCAAGCGCAAGGGAGACACAGGGACTCTCCTACATTGCCCAGCAGCCCCGGGACCTGGCGCGCTCGTGACGCTCCCGCTGCGCCTGGAGGCGCCTCAAGACCGCGGAGCGCCGAGCGGGCCTGGGGGGCATTTCTGAACTTACCTGCAGTGGTGGGGAGCCGTGAGGGAAACGGCCAGGGCAATCTCTTCACCATTCCAGCCGTGAGGGGAACGGCAAGCGCAAGGGAGACACAGGGACTCTCCTACATTGCCCAGCAGCCCCGGGACCTGGCGCGCTCGTGACGCTCCCGCTGCGCCTGGAGGCGCCTCAAGACCGCGGAGCGCCGAGCGGGCCTGGGGGGCATTTCTGAACTTACCTGCAGTGGTGGGGAGCCGTGAGGGAAACGGCCAGGGCAATCTCTTCACCATTCCAGCCGTGAGGGGAACGGCAAGCGCAAGGGAGACACAGGGACTCTCCTACATTGCCCAGCAGCCCCGGGACCTGGCGCGCTCGTGACGCTCCCGCTGCGCCTGGAGGCGCCTCAAGACCGCGGAACACCTCCCGCCCCGCGGGACGCGCGCGGGACGGCGCCGGGCTAAGCCCGGGCAAAGGGCGGGCCCTCTGTGGCCCTCAGAGGCCAGAGGAGGACGGGACGGGCCACTACACTTGGTTGTACTACAGGAGGAGGTAAAATCAGATGTTAACCTTTCCCCCTCTGTTGTTTTGATTTGTACATTGTTCCTATCGGTATCCTGTTTCCCAACCACGATGTCAATCTGGGAAGAATTGAATGCCATGTGCGGTACAAACTATGCCCAGGATTTATTAACTCCCCCCATAGTTGTCAGAGACAATGAATTAATAAATTTCACACCTCCCGCATCCCC
Organism: Lissotriton helveticus; assembly: GCF_964261635.1. Taxonomy (NCBI): domain Eukaryota; kingdom Metazoa; phylum Chordata; class Amphibia; order Caudata; family Salamandridae; genus Lissotriton; species Lissotriton helveticus. Next base: position 430,919,095 of record NC_136073.1, on the reverse strand, counting down.
CGAACCAACTTTCTGTAGCCCCCATTTCTCCGCCCCAAACCCTGTTTCACAAACTTCGGATAAAGTGGAGACTCGACCAAACGACCCCGTATCCTCCCTTCATTTGACCCTGCTGGCCCAAATCGAACGAATGTTAAACAGTGCTCTATCACCACTGGTCGCAAAAATTTATGATCTGGGGGAGAGGCTGACCAGGATCGAAAACACTGTAATAAGGTCCCTCCCACCAAATGCCAACACGATGATATCCACATCCTCCACCCTTACTAACGTTCATGAAAGGCCTATGAATAATGCTTCTACCATACTTCCCACTTGTGACCCCCCTCCTATACCACCCATCCTAAGTGGTAGCAACGCTCCTCTTAATACCACTCATAGACTCCTGGAAAGAAGGCATCAATTGGACCTACCCCCGGAAGCCGCGCCATACGTTACCGTGCTCTCTGGGGTCCCTGAACTCACCCCGGGTAAACGTGAACTACAGCAGGACCTAATGAATAAAGCCATTTTTTGGCTTAAAAACCATAGACCTTTACCATCTGTTTTAGACGGCGGGATATTGAGCGTCAGGAGGGTGGGGTGGCTTGGTTCCCTGCCCAAAAATGTTCCAGGAGATCTGATTCTAATTAAGTTTAAGGACAGAAACATTGCTCCCTTTTTACGTTCTACCCAACACAAGGTTGGAGATGGCTCCATCCGTATCTGGGATCTGCATGACTTTTATCCCGGCCCCGGTGTACCAAATTACTATCATACCTGATGACAAAGGAGGATTCTGTGTATTTTGGATTGGGATCTTGAATAGTTTCATTCGTCAAACTGCCTTAGCTTGTCCTAAACAGTTTGTTTTTTCCTTTAATTATGTTTTGATTTGCTGGATTGGTTCTCTGTATGTTTGCATCTTTTCTCTGCTTGCTTTTATGGTTTTAAATTCAAAAGCCGAATAAAGCTTATTTTGAAACTTTGACTAGTTAAGCTTGCAATACAGCTGTGGTAGAAGTCTGACCTAGCATCTGTTTTGTTTGTTCATCGTTTTCCTGACAGCACTGTGGAGTGGTCATAACTACAGTATATTATCTTTCATGGAAACTGTGCAACTTATGGAACCTAGTTACCATAGTACAAAGTTGCTATTTACGTTCTCGTTTAGGGTTACCTGCATTGATTTGGTGTGATTTTTTTATTATTAGTATTTATATCCTGAACTGATAATCTGATCAATCACTTTTCCAGGGTCCGATTTTGTGGCATGATTCTTTGTCCATCAATGTGGTAAGCCTCTCACTGTGTAGCTAGCACCTTATTTTGGAATCAACTCCTGATGTATATTTGTCCATTTAGTTGATATACTGTTTTAAATATAATTTGGAGATGTATTTGTTTACTTAACATTTCTAATGGTCACTGTGACGGGTTACCCAGATCTCTGCATGTCCATTTGGTTTTGCATGTGAATTTAGATGAATGTACACGCTGTTTTCATGGTTTTAATTTATTGGTGTTGTACTTCACTGTTGATGTCCTTGTTTTATTACGTTGGTGAGCCCCTTGACGCTAGTTTAATCCAGTGTTTGTTGCACTTTGCAAATAAAATAAATACAAATACAATGCATGAAGGCTGTCACACTTCCCGATGGAAATGCTGATACAGTTCCTTTGTCAGTTGAACTTTTAATCCCCAACAGAGCTTGGAGAGCTTGGATTACACTAAAGAAGCTCACTACTGACAAACATTGACCAAGCCAATAGGCCTGGCACTGGCCACCAGCCTTTTGATTTTGGGAATGATTGTTTTGTCACGGTTTTTTGCAAAAATGTATTGTTGGGAAAACCGGGTCTTTGTCAAGCTAAAAAAAAAAAATATTGGCTAAAGACAAAAATATTGTTTGGTCTCAAAAACAGCACATTTCCAAAGTAGTCCTTGGCATTTAAGTGAACTACTTTCTGTGTGTATACGTTCCTTCTGTAAGGGCAGAATGCTATCACTCACAGGGAAGTTTGCCAATGGCTGAAGTTGGCTAGCCATTGTCCTGTGTTGTAGGCTGTAGTGGGCAGAAGAAAACGATGGGCCTCATCTACAAGAAAATGACGCAGCCTGGCGCATCAAGCCATTTAGGTGTGCCGTGCTGCATCACTTTCAAAGCTCAGGGATGCATATTATCAACAACAATACGATGCACCCCTGTGCTTTCCCCTGTTCTTGCGCATAATTTACTGCCATGCACCAGTGCAGGCACCTTTGCGTCATTTTACAAGGGTGCCTGAGCTGCAGGGATGGTTGTTTCTGTGCAGGAAGGGACACCTTCCTTCACAAAAACAATAATTAGTGGCATTTTCCTCTTTCTGCCATGCTGCAGAATGCAGCACGCATAGAAAGAGGAAAAACGAGGAGTAATAAAAGTATTTCTCCTTGTTGCCCCATTCCTACGCCTCCTGTGGGGAGGCATAGGATTCTGACACATCCCCAGTTTTACAAAATGTGGCAAATCTGGGACTGCTTCAAGTTCCATGGATGTTGCATGGGAACAGCCTCAGCAACACCCATGGAATGCCCCTTTCACGCAGAGTAATGCGTGAAAGGGGTTCATATTTACAAGGCCATGAAAAGTCACACAGGGTGACTTTACGTGGCTTTGTAAACACGGGCAAGCCATT